>NW_016824661.1:582446-692796 GCF_001698545.2 Rhinopithecus bieti | reverse complement strand
GGGCCTCCCAAAGTGCTGGGATTACAGGCGTGAGCCACCGCGCCTGGCCCATGTGGGGCTTTTGACAATGACAAGGTGGTGGTTACAGAAAGCATGGAACCACCACCCTTCTATGTGTGTTTTCATTTTGCATTTTTTCTTCGTTTTTTCTTAATCAGCTCTGCTGTTGGCTGCTTCTTAGCAAAACCGCTAAGAACAAAATTGTAATCATTGAACATAGTACTCTGGCAATCAGGACATTTAAAACCTTCCATATTCTAGGGTCAAAGAAAGTAGTGTGTGACATTTAAAACTGATTTACAAGCAAGGTAGCACAAACTTTTCCTGCATGAAAGACTTCCACAGCTTTCCCAGCCAGGTCATCATAGAAGGTCTGACTTAAGGTTCTTTTGAAGCTAACATGAAAAATTCTGTTTCTGGAGTGATGTGAATAGTCTGGTAAATTCCATCCGATTTCACTCCATTGATGTCGTGAGTGACATCCTTTGTAGTGATGCCATCTTTCATGTAGGACTGATTCATAACTGCTTGGTCAAGCTCACTATCAAAATTTTCAGGGTTTAATCTGTTTGCTTGCCAGATTCTCTGGGAAATCCAGAGTATGTACAAGTACCAACAGTCAGAATTCACACATTCCATACAATATGCTATTCCACTTGGGAAAATTATATTAAGAAACTGTTTCTTCCTGGAAATTCTGGTGTGGGCACACTTGGTGAGAAGGCTTCATGAAATTTCAGGCAAATAAGAGAAGCTTTTCATTGAGCCAAATCTGCTATAATCCCTAGCAGGCTTCAACAGGGGAACCAGTGCTTTCAGCAAAAGTTGGTCCCATATGTCTTCCAAATAAAATGTCTCTTGGAGATGAACTTGCTACCGTCACTGAGTACATAAGCTTCCTGATTGTCAGTTTTTGTTACACTTATGATGGAACATTGCAGATCCTTCCAAAATATGTCACCCTCAGATCCTGGAGTGGTGAAAAGATTTCCAGATTTTTGGTTTGCATTGGGTTGCTGCCAGGAGAACCTCCAGCAGCTTCTAGGTCCCATTGAAAAACCGTGCAACTTCCATCATCGTGAGGCTAGAGAACAATCAACAACCACAGTAAATCAACTAAATGAAATACCTTTTTCTTCTGCTGCTGCTGCTGCTGCAAATTGTTCAGGATGTGTTACATTCCGGTTCCTTTTTTGCTATAATTTTATATTGATTTTATTAAGGATTAAAACTCTTCCTGGCTTTTCTTTCTTTCTTTTTTTGGTAAGTAAAAGTTGAACTTAAGACTGGAAATAGAGGCAGATACAGTTCAGTCTCCTGTAGTCTGTTGTTTCACCATTAGAGAGTACAGTCAGCACTAGCTAATGTTGCAGTCTGTACTGTGGAGGACTGTAGATGTCATTATACTCTACTTTTGTCTTATCTTACTACATTGACAAGCAACTCTAGTATAGTATTAAATAGAGGTAGCGAAATTGGGCAGCTTCGTCTTCTTATCCCCCCAAATAATATTTCTGATATTTCATAATTGCAGTGCTCATTGTAGCTTTTTGTGGATTTCGTTTTCTTAAGGGTTTCCTCTCTAATCTCATTTGCTGAGAGTTTTTTATATGAATAATTATTGAATTGTATCAAATACTGTTTCTGCATCTTTTGAGATGAATGATTGGCCTTTATCCTTTAATTTGCTAATGTGGTGAATTATATTATTTCTAAAATTAAGCCAACTTTGCATTCCTGGAATCAGTCCAACTTGGTATGGTTTATTTATTTAAAAAATACATTCTTGAATTCAGCTTTTTAATTTTTCTTTAGCAGTTTTACATTTATATTCCTCAGTGCAATTAACCTATGCATTTCCTTTCTTTTACTGGCCATTGTTTTGATGTGAAAGTTATACATGTCTTATAAATGAGTATGAATGTTTTACACTTTCTTTTCTCTGAAATAATTTATGTATAAGTGGAATTATCTGGTAATGTATGCTGATAAAGCTCTCTGGGCTTCTTTGGTTGGAAACATTATAACTATGCTAAATTAAACTATAAGTTTAACTACTTCTGTGATTACAGGAATTTTTTCCAGGTAGTTTATTTCTTTTGTATCAGATTGAATAAGTTGTATTTTTCTAGGAATTTATTCAAATCATCTAAGGTTTTAAACTTATTCTCATGAAGATTTCACAATATCCTTTTATTATTTGTTTAATCTCTAAATTATCTTATGCTCTCTTTTAAACTCCAGATATTGTTTATTTCAGCCTTCTCTTTTTATTTTGATCAATCTTGCCAGAGCACTAGTTTCTCAGTCTTTTTAAAGAATCAGCATTTGACTTTATTGACCCTATTTCATGACTGCTTTCATTTTATATTTTCTTCTCTGATCTTTATTATTTTCCTTTATCTAGTTCATTTATTTTATTCTATTTGTTTTTTAACTTTTAAAGATAGATGCTTAGCTCATTAGTTTTTAGCCTTTCTTTTCACTTAATGCAATAAATTTCCTTTTACTATACTATGAGAGTTGTATGTCACTTAAGTTTTTAAAAAATTACAACCTTTATTTTAGATTCAGGGGGCACATGTGCAGGTTTGTTACATGGGTTTATTGCATGAAGCCAAGGTTTAGGGTATGATTGATCTTGTCACCCAGTTAGTGAGCATAGTACCCAACAGTTTTTCAGCCCTTGCCCTCTCTCCCTCCCCACTCTAGTAGCCCCCATTATCTATTGTTGCCATCTTGATGTCCATAAGTGTCCATTGTTTACCTCCCACTTTTGAGTGAGAACATGTGGTATTTGGTTTTCTGTTCCTGCATTCATTTGCTCAGGATAATGGCCTTCAGCTGCATCCATGTTTCTGCAGCATACTTTTAAACATAGTTATTTTCATCATAGTTCGGTTCTGAATATTTTCTAATTCTCTTTAGCATTTCTTCTTTAGACTACAGGCTATTTATGTTTGTTAGTTTACTCACAAAGAGTTTCCATTTTACATTGCAAAGCTATTATTAATATCTAATTTTTAAAAAGAATCCAAGAGACTTCTAAAATTTGTTTTAAATATTTTTAAGGTTTAAAAAGTGTTTAAAGTTTGTAATTCCTAGTAGGAAAACATTATCTGAATGCATACCCTAATGGCAAACCACTGTAAAATGCTTCAGCTGCATTTGGGGTAGAGCGGTAGGGATTATCCTCAAAGCACCCCAGCTCTCTTGATGAGAAAGTCAGAGGTAGAGTGGTTTGTATTATTGCGACATCCATTAGGTGGTCCAGGTTGCGTTTCCTTCACCAAGGGCTTTTTTTAATCAGAAGGGTATTATGCCTGACCTCCAAATTTGGCTGACAATTTACTAATGAGATTTGTAACCTTTCCATTGTACCGGTATTTTGACATACTTGCTGGGTTCTAGGCCACATCCTAGAAGGCCACCATAACTTCTAGACCCTGCATGGCTGCAAGGACCTCTGGATCACCAAGAATGTCATTGAGTTCAGGCATTCTTGCCATTCCAGGCATTCCTCCGTGAATATTACCAGGGCTTTCCACAGAAAGGCCAGCTGGGAAAGAGAGCCTACTGAGTTCCTGATCCCTCTGGGCTCTCTCATGCTTTTTTTGAGCCTTTTAAACTATTTTTTCTCTGATCTCTCACTCTTTATGATTTTGCTCATACTTTCTCTGATGTTCTGCAATTTTCTAGGCCCTAGGTTGAACGTTCAGCATTGTGCTAGCATCTTCATAATCCAATTTACAGACAAGGGGCAACATCACAGGCTGCTTCTCCCCAGTGGCCCAGAAGTCTGTGTGCGAAAACCACTTGTAAGGCTTGCCACTTGTAAGGCTGGGCTGAATCAGGATTTATTTCAATGTCTCTGTTACAGTATCAGATGGCAGCATTTGGCCTCTGTAATTTGTTGAAGACACTGGCTCTCATTAGCATACAGAATGGTCAAGAGATTCAGCTTGAAAGCATCTGTGAATAAGTCGATGACTTTTTGTGGTTCACCATCATTTAGGGCTTCAATGGCAGCCACTTTCTTATCATTTGCCTGATCCATCATCTGTTATCTCTGCATTTTCATCTCCCTTTTCTTTTTTATTTTTAAAATTTGTTATTACTTTTAAAATTTTAAGTTCCAGGATACATGTGCAGGACATGCAGGTTTATTACACAGGTAAATGAGTGCTGTGGTGGTTTGCTGCCCCTGTCAACCCATCACCTAGGTATTAAGCCCAGCATGCATTAGCTATTTTTCCTGATGCTCTCCCTCTCCCTACCCCTCCAACAAGCCCCGCTGTGTGTTGTTCCCCTCTCTGTGTCCATGTTTTCTCATTGTTCAGCTTCCACTTATAAGTGAGAACACGCAGTGTTTGGTTTTCTGTTCCTGCGTTAGTTTGTTGAGGATAATGTCTTCCAGTTCCATCCGTGTCCCTGCAAAGATCACGATCTCATTCCTTTTTATAGCTGCATATTATTCCATGGTGTATATGTACCACATTTTCTTTATGCAGTCAACCATTGATGAGCACTTAGGTTGATTCCATGTCTTTGCTATTGTGAATAGTGCTGCAGTGAACATACACATGCATGTGTCTTTATAATAGAATAATTTATATTCCTTTGGGTATATACTGAGTAATGGGAGTGCTGGGTCAAAAGGTATTTCTGGTTCTTAAGTCTTTGAGGAATCACCACACTGTCTTCCACAATGGTTGAACTAATTTACACTACCACTAACAGTGTAAAAGCATTGCTATTTCTCCACAGCCTCACCAGCATCTGTTGTTTCTTCACTTTTTAGTAATCGCCATTCTGATAGGCATGAGATGGTATCTCATTGTGGTTTTGATTTGCATTTCTCTAATGATCAATGATGTTGAGCTTTTTTTCATGTGTTTGTTGGTTGCATGAATGTTTTCTTTTGATAAGTGTCTGTTCATGTCCTTTGCCCACTTTTTAATGGTTTTTTTTTTTTTCTTGCAAATTTAAGTTCCTTATAGATTCTGGATATCAGACCTTTATCAGATGGATAGATTGTAAAAATTTTCTCCCATTCTGTGGGCTGTCTGTTCACTCTGATGATAGTTTCTTTCGCTGTGCAGAAGCTCTTTAGTTTAGTGAGATCCCATTCATCAGTTTTTGCTTTTGTTGCTGTTGCTTTTGATGTTTTTGTCATGAAATCTTTGCCCGTGTCTATGTCCTGAATGGTATTGCCTAGATTTTCCTTTAGGGTTTTTATAGTTTTTTAGTTTTGGGTTTTACATTTAAGTTTTTAATCCATCTTGAGTTAATTTTTGTATAAGGTGCAAGGAAGGGGTCCAGTTTCAATTTTCTGCATACGGCTAGCCAGTTCTTCCAGCACCATTTATTAAATAGGGCATCCTTTCCCCATTGGTTGTCAAAGATCATATGGTTGTAGATGTGCAGTTTTATTACTGAGTTCTCTATTCTGTTCCATCAGTTTATGTGTCTGTTTTTGTACCAGTACCATGCTGTTTTGGTTGCTGCAGGTTGCAGTATAGTTTGAAGTTGGGTAGCATGATGCCTCCAGCTCTGTTCTTTTTGCTTAGGATTGTCTTGACTATATGGGCTCTTTTTTGGCTCCATATGAATTCTAAAGTAGTTTTTTTCTAATCTGTGAAGTATGTCAATGGTAGTTTAATGGGAATACCATTGAATGTATAAGTTACTTTGGGCAATATGGCCATTTTCACAATATTGATTCTTCCTATTCATGAGAATAGAATGTTTTCCATTCGTTTGTGTCTTCTCTGATTTCCTTGAGCAGTGGTTTATAGTTCTCCTTGAAGAGGTCCTTCACTTCCCTTGTTAGCTGTATTTCTAGGTATTTTATTCTCTTTGTGCAATTGTGAATGGAAGTGCATATCATGATTTGGCTTTCTGCTTGCCTGTTGTTGGCAAGCAGAACAGGCAAATTTGATGAACAAAAAATTGTGATTTTTGCAAATTGATTTTGTATCCTGAGACTTTGCTGAAGTTGCTTATCACCTTAAGAAGCTTTTGGGCTAAGACAGTCGGGTTTTCTAGATAGAGGATCATGTCATCTGGAAACAGACAGTTTTATTTCCTCTCTTCCTATCTGAATATCTTTTATTTTTTTCTCTTGCCTGACTGCCCTGTCCAGAACTTCCAATACTATGTTGAATAGGAGTGGTGAGAGAGGGCATCCTTGTCTTGTGCCGGTTTTCAAGGGGAATGCTTCCAGCTTTTGCCCATTCAGTATATTGGCTGTGGGTTTGTCATAAATGGCACTTATTATTTTGAGGTGTGTTCCATCAATACCTAGTTTATTGAGAGTTTTTAACATGAAGAGATACTGAATTCTACGGAATGCCTTTTCTGTGTCTGTTGAGGTAATCATGTGGCTTTTGTCTTTTGTTCTGTTTATGTGATGAATTACATTTATTGATTTACGTATGTTGAACCAGCCTTGAATCCCGGGGATGAAGCCAACTTGATCATGGTGGATAAGCTTTTTGATGAGCTGCTGAATTCAGTTTGCATCAGGATTGCATTGAGGATTTTTGTATCAATGTTCATCAGGGATATTGGCCTGTAGTTTTTGTTGTTGTTGTTGTATCTCTGCCAGGTTTTGGTATCAGGATGATACTGCCCTCAAAAAATGAGTTAGGGAGGAGTCCTTCCTTTTCCGTTGTTCGGAAGAATATCAGAAGAAATAGTACCAGTTTCTCCTTGTACCTCTGGTAGAATTCAGCTGGAAATCTGTCTGGTCCTGGGCTTTTTTTTGGTTGGTAGGCTAATTATTACTGCCTCAATTTCAGAACTCATTATTAGTCTATTCGGGGATCCAACTTCTTCCTGATTCAGTCTTGGTAGGCTGTATGTGTCTAGGAATTTATCCATTTCTTCTAGATTTTCTTTTTTATTATTATTATACTTTAAGTTCTGGGATACATGTGGAGAATGTTCAGGTTTGTTAAATAGGTATACACATGCCATGGTGGTTTGCTGCACCTATCAACCTGTTATCTACATTAGGTGTTTCTCCTAATGCTATCCCTCCCCTAGCCCCCCAACCCCCGACAGGCCCTGGCGTGTGATGTTCCCCTCCCTGTGTCCATGTGTTCTCATTGTTCAATGCCCACTTATGAGTGAGAACATGCGATGTTTGGTTTTGTGTGATCATAGCCCACTGCAGCCTCAAACTCCTGTCAAGCAATCCTCCTGCCTTGGCCTCCCAATTAGCTGGGACTATAGCCACATGCCACTGGGCCTGGTTTTAGAATCTCTTTTTAACTTGAGTTTTCATGTGCCCTTAATTTTTAAAATTTTTTATTGATACTTAATAAATGTATATATTTGTGGGGTACATGTAATATTTTGATACATGTATATAATGTATAATGGTCAAATCAGGGTAACTGGCATATCCATCACCTCAAATGTTTACTACTTCTTTGTGTTGGGAACATTCAGAATCCTCTCCTGTAGGTATTTTGAAATATAAAATACATTTTTGTTAACTATAGTTGCCCTACTGTGCCCTAGAACACTAGAACTTATTCCTCCTCTCTAACTGTAATTTTGTCCCCATCCACTGCCCTTCCCAGCCTCTGGTAACCACTATTCTCCTCCCTACTTATATGGGCATGATCTATGGGATCAACCTTTTTAGCTCCTACATGAGTGAAACGTGGTATTTGTCTTTCTGTGTCTTGCTTACTTCATTTAACATAATGTCCTCCAGTTCAATCCATGTTGCTGTAAATGACAGGATTTCATTCTTTTTTATGGTTGAATGATATTCTATTGTGTAAATAATCCACATTTTCTTTATCTGTTCTCCTGTTGGTGGACACTTAGGTTGTAGGAGTGCAGATATCTCTTTGAGATACTAATTTCCTTTCCTTTGGATATATGCCCAGCAGTGGGATTACTGGATCATATGGTATTTCTATTTTTAGTTTTTTTGAGGAGCCTTCATACTATTTTCCATAATGACTTGCATTCCCATCAAACTTGCATTTCCATCAAAAGTGTATGAGTTCTTTTTCTTGGGCCGGGCGCGGTGACTCACGCCTGTAATCCCAGCACTTTGGGAGACCGAGGTGGGCGGATCACGAGGTCAGGAGATTGAGACCATCCGGCTACATGGTGAACCCCGTCTCTGCTAAAAATACAAAAAATTAGCCCCCCCCCCCTGGCATGTGCAGGTGCTGTAGTCCCAGCTACTTGGGAGCTGGAGTGCAGGCGAGAATGGCATAACCCAGGAGGGCGGAGCTTGCAGTGAGCCGAGATTGTGGCCACTGGCCACTCCCAGGCCTGGGAGGGGACAGTGAGACTTCTGTCTCACGAAAAAAAAAAAAAAAAAAAAAAAAGTTCCCTTTCTCTTACATCCTCACCAGCATTTGTTGTTTTTTGTCTTTTTTATAATAGGCATTTTAACTGGGATGAGATGACAGCTGATTGTGCATTTCTCTGATTATTAGTGACACTGAGCATTTTCTTATATACCTGTTGGCCATTTATATGTTTTATTCTAAGAAATGTCTCTTCAGATCATTTGCCCTTTTAAAAATTGGATTATTTGTTGTTCTTGTTTTGTTTTTGCTGAGCCGAGTTCCTTGTAAGTTCTGGATATTAATCCCTGAATGGATAGTTTGCAAATATTTTCTCCCATTCTGTAGGTTATCTCTTTCCTCTGTTGATTGTTTCTTTTGCTGTGCAGAAGCTTTTTAGTTTGATATAATCCCATTTCTCTATTTTTGCTTTTGTTGCCTGGGCTTTTGAGGTCTTATACAAAAGATCTTTGCCCAGACCAATGCCCTGAAGCATTCTCCTGTTTTCTTCCAGTAATTTCATAATTTTAGTTCTTACATTTAAGTCTTCGTTTTTAGTTGATTTTTACATAAGGTGAGAGATAGAGGTCTAGTTTCATTCTTCTGCATATGGATATCCAGTTTTCCAAGCACCATTTATTGAGGAGACTGTCCTTTCTCCAGTGTGTGCTTTTGGCACCTTTGTTGAAAAATCAGTTGGCTGTAAATGTGTGGATTTATTTCTGGGTTCTGTATTCTAGTCTATTGGTCTCTGTGTTTTTATGCCAATACCATGCTCTTTTGGTTACTATAGCTTTGTAGCATATTTTGAAGTCAGGTAGTGTGATGCCTCCAGATTTGTTCTCTTTGCTCAGGACTCTTTGGCTAATCTGGGTCTTTTGTGGTTCCACATGAATTTTAGCATTGTTTTTCTATTTCTTAAAGAATGTCATTGGTATTATGATAGGGATTGTGTTGAATTTGTGGATTGCTTTGGGTAGTATCATGTGACTTTTTAATATACCATTTCTTTATAAATGTGTGTATATATTTCCTTTGAATAAAAAATGAAAATGTGTGTGTGTGTGTATGTGTGTGTGTGTGTGTAATTTTGGAGCTATGATATAGCCACTTACCATAAAAAGTCTCAAAGCTACTTATGGCAAAAAAAAAAAAAAAAGGTATGTTTCACCCTTCAAATTACCACCAGATTGAGAGGCAGAGCAAGACGGCAGAATAGAACCCTCCAGTGATCATCCGCTGACAGGAACATCAAATTGAACAAGTATCTACATAAGAAAGCACCTTCATAAAAGAACTAAAAATCAGGAGAGCAATCACAGTACCTTTTGTAAACATCATATCAAGGAAAGAGGTACTGAAGAGGGTAGGAAAGACAGTCTTTAATTGCCTATACTACCCCTCCCTCATGCCCCAGTAGCGGTCACGTGACACAGAGAGAGAATCTGTGTACTTGATGGAAGGAGAGTAGAGTGATTATTGGGACTTTGCATTGGAATTCAGTGCTGCCCTGTCACAGCATAAAGCAGTACAGGGTAGAATTCGGCCAGTGCCCTTGGCGGGAGCATTTAGACTAGCCCTAGCCAGAAGGGAATTGTCCATCTCAGTAGTTGGAACCTGAGTTCTGGCTAGCCCCAGTATCATGGGCTATAGTGTACTAGGGTCCTGATAAACTTGAAAGGCAGTCTAGGCCACACTGACTACAGTTCCTGGGCAAGTCCTGGTGCCATGCTGGGCTCAGAGCCAGTGGACTTGGGTACATGTGACCCAGTGAGACACCAGCTGCAGTAGACAAGGGAGTGCTTGCATTACCCCTTTCCCAACTCTAGACAGTGCAGCTTGGAGTTCTGGGAGGAAAGGGAAGAGTACAGAGGACTTTGTCTTGCAATTTGGATACCAGCTTAGCCACAGTAAAATAAAGCTCCAAGCAGAGTCCTGAAGCCCCATTCCAGGCCATAGTTTGTGGATGATATTTCTAGACCCACCCTGGGCCAGAAGGTAACCCGTTGCCCTGAAGGCAAGGACCCAGTTTTGGCAGAATTCACCACCTGCTGACAAAAGAGCCCTTGGGTTTTGAATAAATATCAATGGTAGCCAGGCAGCACTCACTATGGGCCTTGGGCAAGACCCAGTACATGCTGACTTCAGTGTGATCCACCACATTCATCGCTGTGGTGGCCACAAGGAGAGACTCTTTCTGCTTGAGGAAAGGAGAGGGATAGTAAAAACGACTTTATCTTGCAACTTGGGTACCAGCTCAGTCACAGTATAATAAAGCACAAAGCAAACTCCTAAAGTTCCTGATTCTGGGCCTTAGCTCCTGAAGGGCATTTCTAGATCTGTCCTGGGCCAGTAAGAAATCCGCTTCCCTGAAAGGGGAGGCCCAGTCCTGGCAGGATCTATCACTTGCTGACTAAAGAGCCCTTGAGCCTTGAATAAACATCAGCAGTAGCCAGAAAATAGTTGCCACAGTACTGAAACCCAGTACTGTGCTGGCTTCAGGTGTGACCCAGCACAGCCCCAGTGGTGGTGTCCAAGGGGGTGCTTGCATCACCTCTCCTCCCACTCCATTTGGCACAACATGGAGAGAGAGATGTTGTTTGCTTGGGAGAAAGTAAGGGAGGAGAACAAGAGCCTCTGCCTAGTAATCCAGGGAATTCTCCCAATCTTACCCAAGACCACCAAGGCAGTACCTCTATGAGTCTGCAACAGTCATAGTGTTACTGGGCTTGGGGTGCCCCCTAATATACATATGGCTGCAATGACCAAAGACATAGATCACAACACTCAATTCCCTTTGAATACTTGGAAAGCCGTCTCAAGTAGGACAGGTACAAACAAGCCCAGATTGCTAAGATTAGAATAAATACCTAACTTGTCAATACCCAGACATTGACAAACATCCAGAAGCATCAAGACCATCCAGGAAAACGTGACCTCACCAAGCAAACTAAATAAGGCACCAGGGACCAATTCTGGAGTGACAGAGATATGTGGCCTTTCAGACAGAGAATTCAAAATAGTTGTTTTGAGGAAGCTCAGTGAAATCCAAGATAATGCAGAGAAGGAATTGAGAATCCCATCAGATAAATTTAACAAAGAGATTGAAATAATTAAAAACAGGAAATTCTAGATCTGAAAAATCTGACAAATCAAAGAATGTACCAAAGCCTCTCAATAAATACTTGACCAAGCATAAGAAACAATTGGTGAGCTTGAAGACAGGCTATTTGAAAATACATAGTCAGAGGAGTCAAAAGAAGAAAGAATAAAAAATAATACGGCACATTTACAGGATCTAAAAAATAGCCTCAAAAGGACAAATCTAAGAGTTATTGACCATGAGGAGGTAGAGAAGAGATAGGGGTAGAAAGTTTATTCAAAGAGATATTAACAAAGAATTTCCCAAACATAGAGAAAAATATCAAAATTCAAGTATAAGAAGGTTATACAATGCCAAGCAGATTTAACCCAAATACTACCTCAAGAAATTTAATAATCAAACTCCTAAAGGGCAGGGATAAAGGATTCTAAAAGCAGCAAGAGAAAAGAAAGAAATAACATATACAGGAGCTCCAATACATCTGGCAGCAGATTTCTCTGTGGAAACTTTACAGGCCAGAAGAGAATGGCATGACATACTTAAAGTGCCGAAGGAAAAAAAAAAAGAAAAAAAAAAACAACTTTTATCCTAGAATAGTATATATCTGGTGAAAATATCCTTCAGACATGAAGGAGAAATAAAGACTTTCCCAGACAAATAAAAGCTGAGGGATTTCATCACCACCAGACCTGTTCTACAAGAAAAGTTAAAGGGAGTTCTTCAGTCTGAAACAAAAGGATGTTAACAAGCCATAACAAATCCTCTGAAGGCATAAAACTCATTAATAGTAAGTACACAGACAAATACAAAATGTTATAACGCTGTCATTGTGGGGTGTAAACTATTCATATCTCAAGTAGGAAGACTAAAAGAATAACCTATCAAAAATAATAACTACAACAACTTTTAAAGACATAGACAGTATAATAAGATTTAAATAGAAACAACAAAAAGTTAAGTGGCAGTGGGGGGGGGGGGGGTTTTTTAATCAGTTTTTTCTTTGCTTGTTTTTGCAATCAGAGTTAAGTTGTCATCAGTTTAAAATAATGGGTTATAAGATGTTACTTGCAAGCCTCTTGGTAACTTTGAATTTTAAAACGTACAATAGATAACGCAAAAATATAAAGTAGGAAATTGAAACATACCACCAAAGAAAACCACTTTCACAAAACAGAAGACAGGAAGGAAGGAAGGAAGAGAAGGTCACAAAACAACCAGAAAACAAATCACAAAATGGCAATAATAAACCCTTATTTATCGATAGTAACACTGAATTAAATAGACTAAACGACTCTCCAGTCAAAAGACAGAGTAGCTGAATGGATTTAAAAAAATAAAACCCAATGATCTGTTGCCTACAAGAAGCACACTTCGCCTATAAAGACAAACATAGACTGAAAATAAAGGGATGAAAAAAGTTATTCCATGCAAATGAAAACCAAAAAACAGCAGGAGTGGCCATACTTGTATCAGATAAAATAGATTTTAAGACAAAAACTATAAAAAGACACAGGGAAGGTCATTATATGATAAATGTATCAATTCAGCAAGAGGATGTAATAGTTATTAATATATATGCACCCAACACTGGAGTATCCAGACATATAAAGTAAATATTAGAGCTAAAGAGAGAAATAGACGCCAATACAATAATAGCTGGAGACTTCAACATCCCACCTTCAGCACTGGATATATCTTCCAGACAGAAAACCAGCAAAGAAACATAAGACTTAATCTGCACTGTAGACCAGATTGACCAAATACTTACAGAACATTTTGTCCAAAGGCGACAGAATACATATTCTTCTCCTTAGCACAAGGATCAGTCTCAAGGATAAGACAAAATACAAAATAATTTTTGTATTTTTGTAGAGACTGGGTTTCGCAATGTTGGCCAGGCTGGACTCGAACTCCTGACCTCAAGTCATCCACCCACTTCGGCCTCCCAAAGTGCTGGGATTACAAGTGTGAGCCATCACACCCAGACTGGAACTTTGGAAACCATATAAACACATAGAAATTAAGCAATACGCTCCTTAATGACCAATGGGTCAGTGAAGGAATTAAGGAAATTAAATTTCTTGAAACAATGAAAGTGGAAACACAAAAGCAGTACTAAGAGAGAAGCTTATAGCAATAACCATCTACATGAAAAGAGTAGAAAGATATCAAATAAAAAACCCAAGCATGCATCTTAAAAAACTGGAAAAGCAAGAGCAAACCACACCCAAAATTAGTAGATGAAAAGAAATAGTAAAGATCAGAGCAGAAATAAATGAAATTGAAATGAAAAAAATATAAAAGATCAATAAAATGAAAAGGTACTTTTTAAAAAAAGATAAAATAGACAAATTGTTAGCCAATAGTTACACTTTAGCCAGGCTAGGAAAACATGAGAGAAGACCCAAAGAAAATCAAAGATAAAAAAGGAGACATTACAACTGATATCACAAAAATTCAAAGGACCATTAGAGGCTACTATGAGCAACTACATGCCAATAAATTGGAAAACTCAGAAGAAATAAATTCACAGACACATCAAACCTACCAAGATTGAACCATGAAGAAATACAAAACCTGAATAGATGAATAACAAGTAAGGAGATGAAACCCTTAATAAAAGGTCTCCCAGCAAACAGAAGCCAGGGACCCAGTGGCTTCACTGCTGAATTCTACCAAACATTTAAAGAAGAATGAATATCAGTCCTACTCAAACTCTTTCAAAAAGTAGAGGAAGAGGGAATACTTCCAAACTCATTCTACAAGGCAAGTATTATGCTGATACCAAAACCAGGCAAAGACACATCAAAAAAAGAAAACTGCAGGTCAGTATTGCTGATGAACATTCATGTGAAATCCTTAACAAAATACTAACAAACTGAATTCAACAACACATTAAAAAGATCTTTCATTATGACCAAGTGGGATTCATCCCATAGACACAAGGATAGTTCAACACATGCAAATCAATGTGATACATCATGTCAGCAGAATGAAGACAAAAACCATATGACCATTTTAATTGATGCTGGAAAAGCATTTGATAAAATTCAATATCATTCTATGATTTAAAAACCTCAAAAAGAACTGGGCATAGAAGGAATATACCTCAACACAATAAAAGCCATATACAGCAGACCCACAGGTAGTATACTGAACGGGGAAAAATGAAAGCCTTTCCTCTGAGATCTGGAACAAGACAAATATGTCCACTTTAAACACTGTTATTCAACATAGTACTAGAATTCCTAGCTAGAGCAATCAGACAGTGGAAAGAAATGAAGACATCCACCTTGGAAAGGAAGAAGTCAAATTATGCTTGTTTGCAGATATGATCTTACATTTGGAAAAACCTTAAGACTCCACCAAAAAACTAATACAACTGATAAACAAATACAGTAAATTTGCAGAATACAAAATCAACATACAAAAATCAGTAGCATCTCTGTATGCCAACAGCAAAGAATCTGAAAAAAATCAAGAAAGTAATCCCATTTTCAATAGCCACAAATAAAATTAAATACCTAGGAATAAACTTAACCAAAGAAGTGAAAGATCTCTATGAAGATAACTATGAAACATTGAAGAAAGAAACTGAAGTTGGCTGAACCCGGTGGCTCACGCTTGTAATCCCAGCACTTTGGGAGGCTGAGGTGGGCGGATCATGAGGTCAGGAGATCGAAACCATCCTGGCTAACACAGTGACATCCCATCTCTACTAAAAATACAAAAAATTAGCCAGGTGTGGTGGCGGGCACCTGTAGTCCCAGCTACTCGGGAGGCTGAGGCAGAAGAATGGTGTGAACCTGGGAGGCGGAGCTTGCACTGAGCTGAGATGGCGCCACTGCACTCCAGCTTGGGCAACAGAGTGAGACTCCGTCTCAAAAAACAAACAAACAAACAAACAAACAAAAAACAGAAAAAAGAAAAAAGAAATTGAAGAGGACACAAAGCAACGTATTAATGGATTGGAAAAATTAATATTGTTAAAATGTTCATATTACTCAAGCATCTACAGATTCAATGCAATCACTATCAAAATACCAATGACATAAATAGAAAAAATAGCCTTACAACTTATATGGAATCACAAAAGACCCAACTTATATGGAACCACAAAAGACCCTGAATAGCCAAGCCATCCTAAGTAAAAAGAACAAAACTGGAGAAATCACAGTACCTAACCTCAAATTATACTACAGAGCTGTAAGCAAAATAGCATGGTACTGGCATAAAAACAAGACACAGACCAATGGAACAGAATAGATAACCTAGAAATAAATCCATACATGTACTGTGAACTCATTTTAAATAAAGGTGCCAAGAATATACATTGGAGAAAGGACAGTCTCTTCAACAAATGTTGCTGGGAAAACTGGTTAACCATGTGCAGAAGAATGAAACTAGACCCTGTCTCTTGCCATATACAAGAATCAAGTCAAAGTGGATTAAAGACTTAAATCTGAGACCTCAAACTATGAAACTACTAATACTACAAGAAAACATTGGGGAAACTCTCCAGGACATTGGACTGGGCAAAGATTTTTTGGGTAATTCCCCACCAGCACAGACAACCAAAGCAAAAATGGACAAATGTGATCATATCAAGTTAAAAAACTTCTGCACAGCGAAGGAAACAACAAAGTGAAGAGACAACTCACAGAATGGGAGAAAATATTTGCAAACTGTCCATCTGATAAGGGACTAATAACCAGAATATATAAGGAGCTCAAACAACTGAATTAGGAAAGAATCTAGTAACCCAACTGAAAAATGGGAAAAAGATCTGGATAGACATTTCTCAAAAGAAGATATACAAATGGCAAATAGATATATGAAAAGGTGCTCAACATCACTGATCATCAGGGAAATGCAGATCAAAACTATAATGAGATATCATCCCACCCCAGTTAAAATGGCTTATATCAAAAAGGCAGGCAATAACGAATGCTGGTGAGGATATGGAGAAAGGGAACCCTAGTACACTGTTGGTGGGAATGTAAATTAGTAAGCCATCATGGAGAACAGTATAGAAGTTCCTAAAAAAAAACTAAATATAGAAATACCGTATGATCCTGCAATCCCACTGCTAGGTGTATATCCGAAAGAAAGGAAATCAGTATATCAAAGAGGTATCTGCACTCCCATATTTATTACAGCACTATCCACAGTAGCCAAGATTTGGAAGCAACCCATGCATCCATCAAAGACAACTGGATAAAGAAAATGTGGTACATATACATAACAGAGTACTGCTCAGCTATAAAAAAGAAGGAGATCTGTCATTTGCAAAAACATGGATGGAACTGGAGAATATTATTTTCAGTGAAATAAGCCAGGCACAGAAAGACAAACTTCATATGTTCTCACTCCTTTGTGGGAGCTAAAAACTAAACTGAAATGGAGATAGCAGAATGATGATTACCAGAGGGCTGGGAAAGGTAGTTGTGGGGAGTGAGAAATGGGGATGGTTAATGGGTACAAAAATATAGTTAAATAAATGGATTAAGATGCAGTATTTGATAGGACAACATGGTGTGTATAGTCAACAGTAATTTGTCGTACATTTCAGAATAACTGAAAGAGCACAACTGGAATAGTCATAACATGAAGACATGATGACTGTTTGAGGTGATGGACACCCCATTTACCTGATGTGATTATTACACATTGTGTGCCTGTATCAAAATATCTCATGTACCTGATAATTATGTACGCCTACTGTGTACCCATAAAAATTAAAAAATACCACCAAATTAAGTTTGCCAAGTCAGTAGTTCTCAAATTTGTTCAAACTGTAGAGTTCCTGGAGCTGGCAATTCATTTTGGTGAGTATTATAAATGTTGCTATCTTAAGTTTAACACATGTAATTTTTTGCTTAATTAGATGTTATACAAAATTCTAATTTAGAACAAATGATTGCAGGAGCCAACTACTTTGAAAAATGATGAGGGGAAAATTTACAATAGAAAATTTTAATAATTTTTCTGCAAATTAGAAAATGCCTTTCATTTTACTCCGAATTCCAAACTCTTCTGTTTTTTGTAAGATGAAATCCAAATTTGGGGGACTGGTGTTTGAGGCATACATGTCTTTTTATCCTTCTATTTCTACTAATTTCCTCCATGACCTCTCTGTCAGAAAAACTGTGAGTTACATACTGGTCTTAAACTTGTCCTGATATGCCCTAGTCTTCTATTTGTTAAAAGATAGTTTTCAAAAATGGGTAAAATTATTGTCATGTGGATATGCAGATATAAAACTGAACATGTGTTAAGAGTAATCTATTCATTAATAAATGAGGGGACCAGGTAGATGTTATAACCAGTTCAAATGAGAACCCTAAGAACAGACACATTTATAGATCAGGAATATTCAAATGAATGTGTAAATGGAGGCAACACTGATTTTTCCACGTGGGGAAAGGGAGTCAGTTGAACTTCTACAGACAGGATAGACTGCATGTCTACAGACAGAAATTATTTGGTCTTGCTATCACTCATTTATAACTTACAGAGTTGTAAGATAGCCCAAGGACAGTGAAAGGCTAGAATCAGATGACTGAAAAGGTATGTTGTATGTGGATAATGCATAGTTTTCCACTCAAGCATAATTTTTTCCTATACACCTGGTCTTGTTTTTTCCTGTCTTTCTGGATATTTAATTCCCAGCTGACCTTTAATATCTGCAGAATGAGTTTTCTCCCTGTCTTTTTCATGTAGTCCTTACTGTCTGATTATTTACTTGCCATTTACTTGTATGGTACAGTATTGTTAACTATCTTTTTAGCATTTTTTAAATCTACCTAACTATATCATAAGATAATTTTATAGTCAGATATTATATCAAATGTTAGACACTCAGTGATTATCTGTTGTTTGGAAAGAATATCTTCTCCCTCCTTTTTACTGTGACCTAAGTTCCTTAAACGTCTACCACTCCCTCCAACAACGTCAACAATGTCATGTCCAGCACTATTATATCTTGTTTAGCCTGGAATTAGTGAATTCTTAATATTGGATTCCCCAGAAGAAAATCAGTATATTCAACTAAAAACAAAGCAAAAACCTTGGTTGACAACCTGCTATGTATGTATAGCTTGAGTTCAACATATGTCTTGAAGAGGTTTTGGTAGTTTAAATAGATGTGATTTTTACCTAATGTTTAATAGCTATTTTCCATTTCTATCCATTTTCAACAGGTATTTACTTATATTATCAGTTGTGCAAAGTGGGGAGGGATATTTGACTTGGGAATGAGGGATGTTTTCTGCTTCCAAAATACACGTCCTACAGAAAACCAAACACCGCATGTTCTCATAAGTGGGAGCTAAAAATTGGGTATGCATGGACATAAAGGTGGGACCAGTAGACACTGGAGACTGCAACAGTGGAAAGAGTGGGAGGGGGGCATATGCTGAAAAATGAACTATTGGGTACTGAGCTCACTGCCTGGGTGATGGGTTCAATCCTACCACAAATCTCAGCATGGTGTGATATAGCCTTGTAACAAACCTGCACATGTGCCCCCCGAATCTAAAATGAAAGTTAAAAATCAACACCCCCTACATAAACAAAATCATGAAGCCGTAATTCCCAGGAAAACAATTATATTCAGCTCATTAATTATGTGCTTATTTTCTTTGTTGGTATTTACAAGTATATTCCATGTCCAAAAATTCTTGTTTTTTAAGTGTTTTGTCAGTTTTAGCTAAATATTTTAGTTATCGGTAAATAATATTTATTTTTTCCAAGCACTAATTATAAAACTCCACTTCTTTAGATGAGAGATGCTGACAAACATTATATAAAACCAATTACAAAATGTGAAAGTAGCACACAGACGGATACACACATACTGCCACCAACAATTGTGAGATCATATGAGTGGAATGAATGGGAATTAAGAAGAAAAGCTATAAAATTGGTTTGTAACAATATTTTCTAAAATTATATGTTGGGGAATTTTAATCTGTTGTTACTCAAAGAATTGGTAAATTAAATTATTTATATAAAATAATGAGTTTTATACAGTGTTCTTTGCTAACAAAAATATAATTTATAATTTGCTAGGTTTACATTATCAGATTGTCTTCTAATTTTAAGCATATGTAGAACAATGGTAATCTATCTATCTATCTATCTATCTATCTATCATCAGTTTTAAAACTTGGTGCTAGTATTTAAAGCATTCTCAACTTCCTTTAATCACTTAAGGTATACCATTCTTTTTTTTGTTTGTTTTTTGGACCTTTTCTATTAAAGCATAGATATTTTCCTCTGAACAACATATTACCCTTAAACGTATTTCCTCTGAACAACGTATTACCCTTAAAGCCTGTCTTTGAAACTCTCATCCCTGTCCAATTCAGTGAAATTCCCCCCACCAACCCCTCTTTATAGTATCTTGTCATTTTAAACAACAAATATTTATAGTATGGAAAAAATAAAATATTTTATGTCTGTAGCCCCTTTTTAGTATATTTTATCCATCTCTTTAACTGAAATCAGGTGTGGAAATAAAATGCCTACCCAAATGAGAACAAAGGGAGGCTATTTATTTAGAGCTTGCTATAGCAAGGGAGTCAGACACTGTCACTTGTTGTTTGGTAGACTCAAAGCATGCAGGGGAGTGGGAAAGCTTTATAGTCAGAAAAGGGGGAAGCCTTTAGGTGTTCTCTGATTGTAGGTTGTTAACATGAGAAAACTGGAGGCAGGCTAACTAGAAGCAGGGCATTTTATGTGATTGGTTTGGTGAGCATATCTAGGTTTCTCTGGTTGGTCCTGAGTTGGGGGAGAAGGAGCCAAAAGATGGAGAAGCTGGCTTAAGTCCTCAACATTCTGGGTCAATTGCTACAGCTACAGAGGTTGAGACTGGCTTCCCCGACTGGTCAATACAGAGGCTGCAAGTTAAAGAGTTCTATTGTCATATATGGTCTAGCCTTTGTCCATTTGTATATTCAGTCTCTCACAGGCTTCCCACTGACCACATTATTTCCTTTGCTACTCACTCTGGTGGCAGCTTTTCAGTTCCCTGACATGAGGAAGGATTGGTTTCCCTATATATCTTCCAGATCATTGTTCCATTAGTATTCCTTCCTATCAGTTACTCTTCTGTAGTTCATGAAATGCCCAACCCCCATATTATTTTCTATTATCTACTAAACTCACTTGAGTTCATCAGACTTACTGGGTAACATATATATCCCACTACTTTGTTCTTCAGGGACTAATTGTCTAGCAAGTGATATTGTTATATTAAAAATACTTCAGTACCTCCTTGTAAGTGGTGTAACAGAAATGAAAATTCTACTAAATTAACATAGGTGATATTTTAGGTAGCTTTTGAGATACAAATAGGCAAAGAGGAGGAGGGAAATGATGGCTGGATAGGATATGAGAGATAGAGGTGGCAACATAGGTATGGACTGGAAATGTTAAGAGAATGGGGGTATTCAGGGGTCTGAACTTCACACTGACTGAGCCCTCTCTTCACATTCCTCAATCTCCACTTAATTCTGACTCTCACCTTGGGCCTTATTATTCCCTAGAACTGTTATTATATTGAATGCCAGCTCCCCAAGTGTTACCTACCCAACCTGTGGATAAGACAAAGCTGAGTTTACTGCTTACAGCCATAAGGGAAAACACCACCTCAACAGTGCTTTAGCAGTGTCTCAGAAGAGGAACTGCAAAGTCAGAATTTATTGAGAATTTGAAGTTTGCTAAGGCAGGTCTTCCAATGACTGAGGTGGACTGGGGGTAGGATGGAGATTTGAATCGGATTGGGTAAGGATCATGAAAAAGCAGTCCAGCATTGGTGGGAATAGCAAGAAGATTTTTTGAGGCAAGGGATGCAGACTCTTAGGACTGAAACTGTGTGCTGATGCTTACTACTGAAGAGTTGACACATCTTTGAGGTAGTGCTGAAATGAGCAATCAAGTTATTTGCTTAGGCGAGAGTCTCTTGGAATGGTAAAATTATGCTAATGAAGACAGTGGAATAGTAAAGTCTTATTAATGTGGACAATAACCTGGGTGTTGGGAAGTAGTTTCGGTTCTCAGTCACCTGCAGTATCTCAAACTCTGAAAATGTTTCCTCTAATTCCAGGTGTCTCCTTCTTCACTCACATGCTATAATGCCTTCTAAGGTTTTTCTTGGCCT
The DNA here is from genome assembly GCF_001698545.2 of Rhinopithecus bieti. Lineage (NCBI taxonomy): Eukaryota > Metazoa > Chordata > Mammalia > Primates > Cercopithecidae > Rhinopithecus > Rhinopithecus bieti. The sequence continues at coordinate 671,207 of NW_016824661.1, read as the reverse complement.
TTACTATAATCGCAGCAACCTTATTCTTCTTTTTATAAGCTCCTCCTTGCTTCCCAGCCTGAGTAATCTGTTTAACCTCACGTTTACTAGTAATCTATAAAGGGAGTAAGCAAAATGTAGAATACTGTAAAATACAAATGGAAAGCATCAGACCCTTTTATGTTAAAATCTAGGGTGAAGCCCATTTTAAAAGATAATACTGTATATAAATCTTAAATTTTGTCAAAAAAATATAGTGGAAAAATCCAAGTTATAAGAATCTCAAAGTATAATAATGAAGGAATTAGATTATATTAATAAATAACTGGTTGAGTTCACTGTAATTTTGAATCTGTATGTTTTTTGAGGTCAATTTTCAACATTTTACATATTTTTCTACTTCTTGGTAAGGGATATTTAATTTTCTGTTATGTTCTAGATTTTCCAGTGTTTTATAGAAAAAAATGCTATGTTATGGAATTAATTTCTTGTGGATTGAAGACAAAAATAGGCAGATATTAACTGGTATCTGATAATATTTTAGGTTATTCTTTAGAGAAATGTTAATTCCTGTATTCTCTTTCTCTTTAGGCTAATTTGCGCCAGAAAGTTACTCACTCAGTACAAACTGATCTCAGTCACTTGAGAAGAGAAAATTGTTCCCAGGTGTACCCTCCAAAGGACACTAGCACCCAGTCCATGAGGGAAGACAGCACTGGGGTGCCCAGGCCTCAGATTTACCTGGCTGGTCTTCGTGGAGGAAAGAGTGAAATCACCGATGAGGTCAAGGTGAACTTAACTAGAGCTGTGGATGAAACCTAATTAGAGACGTTTTAAAGTAGATGCTACTCAATTATGAACACTAGCAAGTACTTAAAGGTATATTAACATCTATAAAAATTAATTTTGTGGGGTGGCACATTCATTGGTTGTATGACTGTTTATTGGGTTCCCACATTTTACCAAACTGTTTTCTGTAACACAGTTTTCATTCTCTTGAAGTTGAAAAATAAAACTGTCCATTTATCTTTTATTTGTTAGAAATAGTTTGTCAGCATTAAGATTGAAATTATAACATTTAGATAGAAATATATTATAGGCCGGGCGCGGTGGCTCAAGCCTGTAATCCCAGCACTTTAGGAGGCCGAGACGGGCGGATCATGAGGTCAGGAGATCGTAGACCATCCTGGCTAACACGGTGAAACCCCATCTCTACTAAAAATGCAAAAAAAAAAAAAAATTAGCCGGGCGTGGCGGCGAGCCGCTTGAGTCCCACTACTTGGGAGGCTGAGGCAGAGAATTGGCCGTGAACCCGGAGGCCGGAGGCTTGCAGTGAGCCGAGATCAGCCACTGCACTCAGCCTGGGCGACTGAGACAGACTCCGTCTCAAAAAATGCTCATGGATAGGGAAGAATCAATATCTGAAAAATGGCATCTGCCCGGTTATTTACAGATTCAATGCACACCCCCATCAAGCTACCAATGAGTTCTTTACAGAATGGAAAAAACTGCTTAAAGTCATATGGAACCAAAAAAGAGCCCGCATTGCCAAGACAATCCTAATCAAAAAAGGACAAAGCTGAGGCGCCACCTACCTGACTTCAACTAACTACAAAGGCTACAGTAACCAAAACACCAATGGTACTGGTACCAAAACAGAGCATGACCAATGGAACAGAACAGAGGTTCCCTCGAAATAATACCACACATCACACCATCTGACTTTGACAAACCTGAGAGAAACAAGAATGTGGAAAGGAATCCCTATTTAAATAAATGGGGTGCTGGGAAAATTGCTAGCCATAAGTAAAAGCTACTGGATCCTTCCTTACCCCTTATACGAAGATAATTCAAGATGATTAGAGATTAAATGTTAGACCTAATACCATAAAATAAAACCCTAGAAAAAAATCTAGGTAGTACCATTCAGACAAGCGCATGCGGCAAAAGACTTCATGCTATAACCACCAAAAAGCAATGGCAGCCAAAAAAGGCCAAAAAATTGACAAATGGGAATCTAATTAACGAAAGAGCTTTGCACCAGCAAAGAAAACCATCAGATTGGAACATGGGCAACCTAACAAATGGGAAGAAAATTGTTGCAACCTACTCATCTGACAAAGGGCTAAATCCAGAATCACAAAGAACTCAACCAAATATACAAGAAAAACAACAACCCCATCAAAAAGTGGCAAGGATATGAAACAGACATTTCTCCAAAAAAGACATCATACAGCCAACAGACCAACATGAAAAAATGCTCAAATCACACTCGCCAATCAGAGAAATGCAAATCAAAAACCACAAATGAAGATACCATCTCACACCAGTTAGACAATGGCAATCATTAGAAGTCAGGAAACCAACCAGGTTTGGAGAGGATGTGAGAAATAGGAACCCTTTTACACCTGTGGGGATTGTAAACTAGTCAACCATTATGGAAAACCAGAGCAATTCGCTCAAGGATCTTAGAACTAGACTGTACCATATGACCAGCCAATCCACTACGGTTATAACCCAAAGGATTATAAATATTCTAACACAAAGAGCACATGCACACTATGTTTATGGCGGCACTATTCACAATAGCAACAGACTTGGAACAAAAAACCCAAAGTCCATTCAGTGACAGTCCCTGGAGTAAGAAAAGTTGGCAACATATCACCAATGGAAACTATGCAGCAAATAAAAAAAGGATGAGTTTGCGTCCTTTGTAGGGACATGGATGCAGCTTGGAAACCATCATTTCTTAGCAAACTGTCACAAGAAAGAGAAAACCAAAACCACCGCATGTTCTCACTCATCAGGTGGAAAATGAACAATGAGAATCACTTGGACTCGGGAGGGGAACATCAACACACTGGGTCTATCATGGGAGGGAGGAGGATTGCATGGGAGTTATAAGATATAAATGATGAATGATGGTGCTGATGAGTAATGGTGCAGCACACCAACCATGGCCATAAGTATACCATAGTAGCAAACCTGCAACGTTAGGCTATCATTACCTAGAACTTAAAGTATAATAAAAAAAAATTATAAGATTATTACTGTAATAGAAGTCTATTTCTAAACCATATTTAGTGTTAAACATTACAAACTTAAAACCTAATCAATATTTTAAGCTTGATTAGCTATTGAATGTTACCATAGATTAAATTGATACGTAACAAAACCTTGCTAATTTGGAACAACTGGAGCAAAAGTCCACGTGATGTTTTTTTCTCTTTGTTTCTTTTGAGACAGGGCCTTGCTCTGTCACCTAGGCTGGAATGCAGTGGTATAATCACAGCTCACCACAGCCTCAACTTCCTGGGCTAAAGCAGTCCTACCTCAGCCTCCTGAGTAGCTGGGACCACAGGCGTGTGTTACCACACCTGACTAATTTTTAAAACAATTTTCTGTTGAGACAGAGTTTCACCATATTGCCCTGGCGGGTCTCGAACTCCTGGGCTCAAGCAATCCTTTCACCTCGGCCTCCCAACGTGCTGGGATTATAGGCATGAGCCACCATGCCCACCTCACAGGATGTTTTTCAAAATCTAGAAATTTGACATAAAATCTGTATTTCTGGCCTTTCAAAAAAAGAAGAAATCAGAATATCTGCTAATGCTTGGCCAGCATTCCTGCAAGTAGTAGCTTTGCCCATTCACAAGGCAGGTGCTTTCAATCCTCCACTATCTAATCTAGTTCCTGCTGCCTGATGGGCCTCCCACATCACTGCTTTGCCTTATTTGCCTGACTGCATAGGCAGTTGTGTTTAAAGCTCCCATGAATCACTGATAGCTGTATTTTAGAACTGTGGTTTTATTACTGTCTTACATACTTCTAATACCAATTCATGGATAATAAAGCTTCTAGGAGGGGCTGTTTGACTTGCTTTAGTAGCTAGGAGGTCATTTGGCATATTTTTTCTGCTCAGGTGACTTTTTACTAAAGCATTTGTATAATTTGCTTTCTGTGTAGCTTAAATGTTTTTGTTTGTTTTTGAGATGGAGTCTTGCTCTGTTGCCCAGGCTGGAGTGCGGTGGCATGATCTCAGCTCATGGCACTCTCTGCCTCTTGGGTTCAAGCGATTCTCCTGCCTCAGCCTCCCGAGTAGCTGGCATTACAGGTGTGCACCACCACGCCTGACCAATTTTTGTATTTTTAGTAGAGATAGGGTTTCGCCATGTTGGCCAGGCTTGTCTGGAACTCCTGACCTCAAGTGATCTGCCCACCTTGGCCTCTCAAAGTGCTGGGATTATGGGGATGAGCCACTGTGCCTGGCTGTTTGAATGTGATTTATACTATGAATATGCTTTGAAATCCATTTTCTGCATGTAAACTTCAAACAAACCTACTTCTAAGTTTTTGTGATTTTCATACCTGTAGTTTACAAATGATGTTTAAGATAGACTGGCTGGCTGTTAAGGCAGGGTCTGGAGGAGTGGGGTGATACTAAAATTTACAAATTCAGGAATGTCATTTTATCTGTTCAATTAACCGTTATTTGATTCTGCAAGATTCCTAAACACAGAAAAGAATGGCTGTAACCTGCAATTTGGGCTTATCAAGTTAAGGCTTGGAAGTAGAATGGCCAAGTGAATAAAAATACCAAATCCAATTTGAAAAGCCAGTCTTAGTATCAGACAGTCACCTGGTAAGTACAACAGAATAAAGGGAGCTACATCCAATGGAAAACTCATCCTCTCCCTGGACCTCCACCATCTATTCAAGCCCCATCCTTCTGAAGATTTCCAACCATATGCTGAATTTAATGTCTGATGGTCACCCCCATTTCAGCAGGTCACAGATCAAAATAACTTTCTGTGCCAAACATGTTTCTTTCTCTTTATTTTTTTCTATTTTCAAAGGCACCAATGCCTTACTCAGTAGCATAAGTTAAAACTTCCTGTTTTACTAGCCTTCAAGCTCTGTTCATTTGACCTGAATTGTCATTGAGATTCATGTCTTCCTATTCTCACCTCCCCTGCAGGACTTTGTCTTATTGCCTGGGTCACTGCTGCCTCCATTTTTTATATGGTTCATCCGGATGTTTTCTCATGCATAAATGTGATTGTGTCATCTGGCCTCCTCCTCCCCCCAGCCTTTGCCTCAGTTGCTTAAAAGTTACCAAGACTCTTGTCCACTTCCTAGGGAATGAACTAAAACATCCTTCATGTATTATGTAAAACTTTTCAAAATATGATCTCCATTTATCCTCCAGTTTCCTCTCCTACCCCTCCCATACTCTCTCCACACACCACACACATTAGCCAGATTGAACCAAAACTCTTCAAATAGGTCATGGTCTTTTTTAAAAATTTAGTTAATTTATCTTTTGAAATAGAGTCTTGCTCTGTTGCCCAGGCTGGAGTGCAGTGGCGTGATCTTGGTTCACTGTCCCAGGTTCAAGTGATTCTCATGCCCCAGCCTCCTGAGTAGCTGGGACTACAGGCATGTGCCACCACGCCCATCTTATTTTTGTATTTTTAGTAGAGACAGGGTTTTGCCATGTTGGCCAGGCTGGTCTCAAACTCCTGACCTCAAGTGATCAGCCCACCTTGGCCTCCCAAAGTGTTGGGATTACAGGCGTGAGCCCAGCCCAAATAGGTCATGGTCTTTTATACCCCCAACTCTTAACTTGTGCTTTTCACTCTGTGCCCTGGAATGTAGTCCACAGGTACAGTCCTCAAAGAGTGTGATCAGACTTTATCTTTTCCATGAAAGTTTTCCCCATTTCTTTTGAGCAAGTTAATTGCTTCCTTCTTTAAGTTTTCATTGGATTTTATTATTACTTTTATTATAGCGCTTAAAATAAATTGATGTATAGATAGTAGTGCATCTGTATTCTTCCTGTTAGATTTGAATTTCTTGAGATTTGAATTATGTGTTAGTCATCTTTATATCCCCTGGCATTTGTACCTTGTTGGATAAATGAATGAATTAAAAAAAGAAGGAATGAAAGGGCAAACTGGAAGCAGGGTATTGGTTGAGTGATTATTTGAATAGTCAAGGTGGGAGCTAATAGAGTTCAGCAGTAAAGTAGTTATTGCAAAAGAAGAGGGAGAAAAATGGTAAAGAGGGAAGGGGAGATTATTTTTGAGGAAGTGCTGGCAAATAAAGTTGAATAAACAGAGTTGGATGGTGTACTTTCTAGAGGACTTTGTAAGCCAAGCAGAGAAACATTTTGCCTTCCTGTGGTAGAACATTAGAAAATCATGGCAGATTCTTGAGTAGAATATTGATTGTGGAAGAGGGATACTCGCTTTGGAGAGACGGCTAGGAAGCTCCTGCAAGAATTGGGGAATGCATGATGTGGGAAGTGGAGGGGCAAATGCTAGATTAAATTAAGCAGACAGGATATAATATCTCAGGAAAAGGAAGAAAAATTCAAAGTATGACCTCAGGCTTTCTGCCCTAGGAGATAAAGGATAACTGAGAAGGGGAGCTGGTTATCAAAAAAGATAACATGTTCAGCACTAGAAAATTTGAGTTTAAGGGATGACAAGGATAGTAAAGCAGAGGTAATAGGAATTTGGGCTGCACAAAGATAGTTTGGGAGGTCATCCCCATGAGAATGGGGGTTAAATGAGGAGGAAGAAAGAGAAGACAAAATAAGACAGAGTAGCAGTCAGAAGAGTAGAAAAAAGATGTAAAGTAAGCTCTGTGATCATGGAAGAAAAGTCTAGCTCTTCTACTTACTAGCTGTACCACTTAACACCTCTCTGCTGCAGTTTCTGTATCATAAAAATGAGATAATAATAGTTCCAAACTCATTGATTGGGTTGTTATAAGGATTAAAGAAGTTAACACATGCAAAACACTTACCTGGTAAGTGCCTTGTCACTATTAGCTAAGAGAATAGAGATTCTCCAATGTTTCAGGTCTATTGTATCCCCTTGCCCATTTTTCTTTACTTTTTGTTTTCTAGCCCTCAGTTAATCCTAGAATAACACTTTACACATTATGACTTTCAAAAAATGGTGAATAACAAAAGAGGATGATGGATTAGAGTCATCAATGGAGTAGGCAATTGCCAAACTCTCTTTTCATAGAGTTGGCTTGAGTGGAAATACCACTGAAGCACAGCAAGCATAAAATGGTAAAAATAGGTACAAACCATCAGTGACTGGCAGGAAAAAGAAAGAGAGATTACGGTAATGAAAAAAGAAAAGAGAGGCAAGGAAGAGTTAAGCTCAAATATGAAATGTCTGGATACAGATGATTATTACTCATGTTTAATTCCCAATCCAGACATTGAATTTTACATTATCTCCCTGTATCCTTTTATCAATTATAAAATGTGACAATTATTGGCTTCTTTTTAGTCATATTATACCATAGGAAATAATTGCTTTAAAATAACAATAACTTGGGAGGCCGAGGCAGCGGATCACGAGGTCAGGAGTTTGAGACCAGTCTGGCTAACATAGTGAAACCCCGTCCCTACTAAAAATACAAAAAATTAGCTGGGTGTAGTGGTGTGCGCCTGTAATCCCAGCTACTCGGGAAGCTGAGGCAGGAAAACCGTGTGAACTCTGGAGGCAGAGGTTGCAGTGAGCCAAGATTGTGCCATTACACTCCAGCCCAGGCAACAGTGCAACACTCTGTCTCAAAAAATAAAAATAAATAAAAAAAAAAAAACAATAAGTTAGCAAATAGGTTTCGGATGCTTAATAGCACAATGAAAGTAATATGCTTAAATTGTCAGGGAAACAATTTGGTATCTATATCTTGTCTATATGTTCTTTATGGTTAACTGTTTACTATTCTTTGAACATTACCACGTTTAATAATCTAATGTATAGCTGCCATATTTGAATTCAATTATAACCTCCTTAAGCCTTTTGGTATTTGCTTCCTCACAGCCTTTTTGTTTAATTAAGTTCATACTTTTACTTCATTACCAATGGATACAGTACTGGGCTTCTTTTTATACACATCACTGAGACTAGGGTAGCTCTGATACATGAGCAGGAAATAGAAGAGAGCAGGGGATTGAGGCAAATACTGTAGTTTTCTAGTGACAATCAGAAATCATCAGGGACTCAAGTGGCAATAGCAGTGGCTGCTTGAAGTACTGTAAGGTTAGCTTATCAGGCACAGGGCCTTGTATCTCACATGTTAAGGATTGCTGCTTTCTGCTATAACCAGAGTTGTAAGGAAAACTAGGCACAAGAAAGACATTAAATCAGTATTTTTTTTCCTCCAAGACTGAGGATAATTCAGAGTGAGAAAGTAAAAATTAGCTCAGAGTAAGACTAAATAGCTGCTTGGTCATTAATTGAGCTGGGATAACACACCCAGGTAAGACCAGCTGCAAAATTAATGGGAAATTATATTTCTCCTAAGGATATGCTGACACTATAAAGTATAATAGCAAGGCCCTTCTTTGAGTGTTTGCTGTCTAATTCACTGAAAAACTTTGTTCTCTAAAATCGTATACTCTAGGAAAAGGTGCTGCTTGAAATTACATCAGTAAGAATGTAACACCTTACTCTTGCTTGGGGGGATCTACATCATTTTGATACAAAGAAGCAGCCTCAATTAAGGGGCTCCTGAATACAACGTTCCACATCTATGGTAACTTTGTAGTTTTCAAGAAACAGGATCCTGAGACTGTTCTACAGTCCCTATTGGATACATATTGTCCTGCTTTGAGTTTATCAAACACTGCTTCCTTTAAATTTCACCTAATCCCATCCTTCCCTAAAATTCTATAAATTTATCTTTTTCTTTGTTTCCTGAGATACCTGTGGTGTTCAGTTTCCCTCATTGGAATGTGTATTAGCTGGTTCTTGCAGTGCTATAAAGAAATACCTGAGCCTGAGTAATGTGTAAGAAAATAGGTTTAATTGGCTCATGATTCTGCAGGCTGTACAGGAAACACAGTGCTGGCATATGCTTCTGGGCAGGCCTCAGGTAGCTTTTACTCATGGCAGAAGGCGAAGTGGGAGCAGGCACATCACATGGCTGGAGTAGGAGAGAGAGAAATGAGAGAGACTTTTAAAACACCAGATCTCCTGTGAACTCAGAGCAAGAGCTCATTTGTCACCAAGGGGATGGCCAATGCCATTCATGAGGGTCTGCCCCCATGATCAGAACTCCCACCAGGCCCCACTTCCAACATTGGGGATTACAATTCAACATAGATCTGGGCAGGGACAAATGTCCACATTATATCAGAAGGCATCAGTAAGCTCAACTTTGTCAGACTATAGTTTGACAGGTTTGTCCCTGTGGGTCTTGGGCTAACTGGGTTAGGACAAAGAGGCATCAAAATCTAGTTAAGGTTGATGCCAATGAAGTATAATAGTCTTTTGAGGCAATGAAAATGTATAAGAAAAGTAGGATTCAACAGCATGATGTTATGTGAACCAGAAATGTCACAAAAATGGCTCAGCAGTGCTTGACCCACCACCTTAATTGGGATCTCTCTCTCTCTCTCTCTCTCTCTCTCTTTCTCTCTCTCTCTCTCTCTCTCTTTCTCTCTCTCTCTCTCTCTCTCTCTGTGTGTGTGTGTGTGTGTCTGTAAAATGCTCTTCCTCACCAGAAGGAATGATAGTTCCTAGTTGATTCTACCACCTAGGACAGGAAACAACAAAACCTCTTGTTGTTGCCAGAAATTTAAACATGCTTCAAAAAGCTAGTGCAGGCCAGGTGTGGTGGTTCACACCTGTAATCCCAGAACTTTGGGGGGCTGAGGTGGGAGGATTGTTTTAGATGGGGAGTTTGAGAACCAGCCTGGGCAACAAAGTGAGATGCCCCCACCCACAATCTCTACAAGAAGACAAAAAGAAAAAAAATAGTAAACACGGTGCAGGCTTAAAAACAGAGGCAGGCTTACAAGGGCCTTTTGGAACAATTGAGCATTTAGAAATTACACTTAATTGAGGTAAGTTGACACTATAATGATAGCCCAAACTGGGAAGAGAGAAACCATACAAAGCAGTAGCTGTAAAACAAAGGAAGGACTGTATGATAGAATATTTTTAATTTTTAAAATTAATTTCGAGTACATATATGACTTTTCTGTTTAAATGTATGCATAAGTACATACACAGAAGAGAACTGAATAATTCTACAAGTGGAAACTATACCAATTACAGTAAGGGAAGATTAGTACCAGTGAGCACACTCATTACCAGGTAGAGGAAGAGTCCAACACTATTCCAAAATGAGATTCATCAAATGTCTGCCTCTACAAAGTCAACTCTGGTCTCCTTGGAGCCCCTCCCAATATTAATATGATGCTAATAAGGCATGCAAAATGTTCCAAGAATGTTAACAGACCAGATATATCTATATGTATATTTAACAAGACAATGGTATATAACATTCACCACTCAACCCTCTAAAAGGACAATTTTGGAGAAAGAACATGCTGCAGAAGGTGTGGGCTGCTGGGCAGCTCAGAATCTTGCATCCCTATTCCTGTAAGTGCTGAGGTATTTTCATAGTATTTTAAACCAATACACATATCTTGAACATCATTTATTTCACCAATGAATTATTTCTAATATCAATTATGATAATTAACATCCCCTAGTGAAAGTGGAGATTATAGTGGTTAAAATGCCTGTTGATACATCTATTTTTTTTTTTTGAGACGAAGTCTCGCTGTGTCGCCCAGGCTGGAGTGCAGGGGCACGATCTCTGCTCACTGTAATCTCCCGAGTTCAAGTGATTCTCCCGCTTCGGCCTCCTGAGTAGCTGGGATTACAGGTGCGAGCCACCACGCCCGGCTAATTTTTTGTATTTTTAGTAAAGACGGGGTTTCGCCATGTTGGCCTGGCTGGTCTCGAACTCCTGACCTTAGGTGATTCATCCGCCTCGACTTCCCAAAGTGCTGGGATTACAGGCGTGAGCCACCGCGCCCGGCCGATACATCTAATTTTTTTTAAAAGGCCCTTTTGTTGTCCGAAGATCATTCGTTAGAATGTCTGGCTGGGTAAATATAACCAATGACAATGCTGACGATATGGAACAGGCACAAGACTTCTGAACAATATGTAGCATAAATTATAACTTATCTAGAACACAAGGTAACAGTGGAAGATAATGAGCTAGGTGGAAGTTACAAATGTTGCTGCAAGTAGTTTTTTTTACTTAACGAGTTCTGGGAGCTTCTCTAACAGCTTTGACAGGAGTGAATCCCTAAGGCTAAACCCAAATCCTTATCGGCCGCCTACTCACACCTTTGTGAGGACTACGATTCCCAGAAGGCAGCGCTCCCTTCATTCAGCCGGCGGGGAGCCGCAGTTTACAGAACCACCTCCCCAACCGAATTTCACACACCTGTCACCTAGGACGCGGCCGGGAAGGCCTCCCTTCGATCCGCGTTCTCCCCATTTTGGGGTGTAGCTCAGATTCCTGAAACCAGTTTTAGAGCGTGGCGGACCGGGAGGCCGGCGAGGCGCTCTAGGCCGAGCGGCTTCGTCTCTATGACCACAAGGGGCGGTCCCTAGTGTCCTGCGCCGGGGCACGGAGGGGCGGGCGTCAGTTCCGCGCGGGGCTATCGGGGAACCATGGCTGCCCCGAGAGGTGAGAACTGGGGCTGCTGGGAGTGGGGAGTCTGAGGGGGGTGGCGGGCTAGCATCTGCGCTGGTCCGCGGCTGTCGGGCAGCGGAGCACCCTGGTTGCCCACGGCCTCTGGAGCCGGGCTGAGGCGTCAGGAGTTTGCGTGGAGCCGCTCCCGGCAGTCCGGGCAGCCGGCCTCCCCCTGCGGCCGCAGTCTCCGGGGCTGACTCCGCGTTTGGCAAGTCGGCATTCCGAGACCGCACTGACCTCCACTAGCTGGCAGTGGGTGGGAACCGAATTCTGACAGGCCTGGGCTGCGGCGGACCCGGAGAGGGGCCAGGGCGTGGGTCCGGGGCTGGACCGCATCACCCAGCGAGGCAGGACAGTTCTTGGCCCTGGCCCCGCGACTTCGGTGTCCTCTGCGCCTCCTGCCATGCGGATGCTCAGAGACTTAAAGGCAGGCTCCGGGCGCAGACCCCACGCGGCGGCTGGGCCATGCAACAACCAGTAAAGACATCATTGGGACGTCAAAACAGCACTGAAATCGTAACGAAAGGAAGATAACAATCGTTAACAGTTCCCACCTGTGTGCTGTATGTAATTATAGAGAATGCTGTATGCAGTTAGAAGGAACACTCTTGATATTTGTGGTGGAAGGTGAGATCCACCTCCCTCCTCCCAAGGGATGGCACTTTCGGGTGAAGGCGTATTTGTTTACTAATTGCCATTTAAGGAGGGCGAGTCTAATTGACTCCGCACCACTTTTGCTGAGCAGTGTAAGTTGGGACCAGAGGTGGATTTTTTGACTGTGGTGCATTAACTAGAAGAAGTTGGACAACACTCGGATTCTTGCTCCACCCTTCCTCCATAGAACACTTGGCTTCATCCTTGAATAAATATTGAACGAATACCTAATATCTTCTTACGTGGGTGTCAAGTTATTTTCCCTGTTCCGGGGTCAATGTTTATCATCAGGCCCTGCCCAGGGGCATTGTCTTTAGTTGCATATGCTTCTCTTATGTCTTCTTTCTATTTCATTTCAAATAAGTTCAATCTTAAAAGCCGTTTGTGTAGCAACACAGGAAATAAAGGAAAAAGAAATAGAATTGTTTTGATAACTGAAATGGAGTGGGGATAGCAAAATTGATCCGAACGAAAACTTATAAATTACAGAAGTCAAATCATTACTTGAAATAGCTGCAGCAATGTAAAGGTTTAGGCTTATTGCCAATACATATTTGTTGAGCCTTGATTGTAATCCTAACAAAATTACAGTTTCCATAGCTTCCGAATATCCACAAAAGATTTATCTGGGACTTCCTGAATTTCTAAGTTCTTAGGTATTACAAGTAATGTCCCCATAAACTATAGTAAAACGTAACTGAAAAAAATTTGAAACTGTAAGTTTCTTTTGGGGGACATTTCCACACAAATACTGTGTGGGAGTAAACAGAACTTCGTGAGAAGCAGAGAACAATGCAGGGTTAAGATGTGACTGCGAGTTGAGTTGTCGGCTAGGTTTATAGTTACTGGCATTGGGTGTGGTTTGAATGATTTGCCCAATTTGAAGTGATTACATATGGACTTTTGATATTACCCTGAAATAACTGAAATTGCTAGTAACTGAAATTTTATACTGGAGAATTTGTGAATGGAGTGAACAAGAAATAGTTTGGTCTGATGTTAAACTGCCAGAGAAAATCGTACTTAAAAACGTTTAGTATTTAAAAGTTGAAATACGTTTAAAACTGGTATTCCATATCAAAGCCCAATCTGTTTTGCACATACCTAAACTTATTTGATTACCCTTCCACTTAGATCTAGTAGTTTCAAGAGTATAATATATATTCCCATATAATCACTATGCAAAAAGCTATTTTTTCAAGTTAATGACAATATTATAAGTCAAAATATGTTTGTAGGCCATCAATTTGGTTTAGTGTTTAAATATTCACTATGTTGTTTTTGGAATCAGGAACCTATACAATACCTAAAATAAAGTACTTTTTAGTTTATCAGTCCTAATCTCTGTTATTTATGAAAATGTTGATAATCTAGGACATGAGTTGGCAAACTTTTCCTGTAAAGGGCTGGATAGTCTCTTGTCATAACTACTCAGGTCTGCTGTTGTAGGGGAAAAAAAAAGTAGTCCGGATAACTTAGAAACAAATGAGTATGGCTATGTTCTAATAAACCTATTTATGGACACTAAAATTTGAATTTCATGCAATTTTCATGTATCACAAGATGTTACTACATTTTTTATCAAGTATTTAAAAATGCAAAACCATTGTGAGTTCACAGGCCTCATGTAAACTAGTGACATGTATAGTTTGTTCACCCCTTATCTAGAAGATGGGAAATGCCTTCTCTTCTACTGATTAAAGGTTATTGCTGTTTATTTTTGAAGTCATATTTTTTCCCTTGTGTAGCAAAGTTTTAGAACAAAGGAAGTATTATAGTGATCTCCTTCACTTCCTTTTTTATAGACACTGATTTTTGGCTCCTCAGATCTTTTGGAAAGAAAGTTTAAGCAGTTGAAAAATATTTCTTCTGTTTTACCTTTTATTTAAACCTGATATGATTTTTAAAAATTGCCAACAAATCAGAAACGATTCTTTAATTCACTCGGGAAAATATTTATATTGAAGAACCTGTTTCCTTGGAAGTTCCAGCCATACCATATCTAAAGATAATGTATTTGAAACTCCTGTTTTATTTTCCTATGAAAACAGTCTTTGAATTGTAATTAGGCTCCCAAAACAGTGAACAAAATCGTACTTAGCATATAATGTAGTTAAAGTAGCAGCCTGGAGTCACCCGGTGTCCTTCTGGTTCTTAACCTGGGGTTGTCAAAGTATGGCTCTGGAAAGCCTAAAATATTTGTTTCTGGCCCTTTACAGAAAAATTTGCTGGTCCCTGTTTAACCTTGAGCCTAAAGATTTGAATGGAGCTTAAGGGGACTGTTGGATAATAGGTGGGAGTTGGGTAAGGAAAGTAGAAATAGTTTGATCCTTGGGTGATGGCAGATTCTGAGTAGGTCTGGGAATAAGGAAGTATGAGGGAGAGTTGGTACCCAGTGCTTATGGTTTTACCAAAGGTCCTGGACAGGCTTTGGTGCCTGAGATGGCTGCTGCTCAGATATACTTGCAGGCAATTCTTGAGTGTTTGTATGTTTCCTGCATTTCTAGTTTTATAGAGCTGTGTTCTTAATATTCTTTTCCTGTGTTTTGAATTACTGTTTTGTATAATGCAGTGAAATGAGTAGCTCGATGTAAGTTCTTATTGTGATAAAGTTTTATATTAAGCCCCACTCATTTCTCAATTATTTTCTTTCTGCTGCCTTTAAATCTAGAATATACATGACTGCAGTTGGTTTCATGCTTTGTATCCACAAGTTTGTAATCATAAAAATATTTAAAATATGTGCTGGGGCCAGGCGTGATGGCTAATGCCTGTAATCTCAGCACTTTAGGAGGCCGAGGTGGGAGGATCACCTGAGGTCAGGAGTTCGAGACCAGCCTGGCCAACATGGTGAAACCTTGTCCCTACTAAAAATACAAAAATTAGCCAGGTGTACTGGCAGATGCCTGTAATTCCAGCTGCTCAGGAGGCTAAGGCAGGAGAATCGCTTGAATTCAGGAGGTGGAGTTTGTAGTGAGCCGAGATCACGCCAAGATCGTGCCACTGCACTCCAACCTAGGTGACAGAGTGAGACCCTGTCCTAAAATATATGTCCGGCGCGGTGGTTCACATCTGTAATTCCAGCACTTCAGGAGGCCGAGCGGGTGGATCACCTGAGGTCAGGAGTTAAAGACCAGCCTGGCCAACATGGTGAAACCCCATCTCTACTAAAAATGCAAAAAATTACCTGGCCGTGGTAGTCCACGCCTGTAGTCCCGGGAGGCTGAGGCACGAGCATCGCTTGAACCTGGGCAGCAGAGGTTGCAGTGACCTGAGATCGTGCCACTGTACTCCAGCCTGGGGGACAGAGTGAGATCCTGTCTCAAAAAAAAACCCACCACCACCACCAATATATATATAATGTGATTTATAACATCCTAAACTAGAATCAGTATGCTACATAGTCTTGCAATTGGGGCACTCCCCAGGAACAAAACTTATGCCTAATTGGCTGATGTTTAAAGTCAGCTATGGGGTGTGTGTGTGTGTGTGTGTGTGTGTGTGCGCGCGCGTGTGCGTGTGCACGCGCGCTCATGTAATTGGCAAGCATTTTGAAAAAATTTTTAAACATGAGTTTTAGAAAATATTTTGTGCTTGGAATTAGAAAGTATTTTTGGGCTGTAACTAGTTTATTAACTTATATATACACATATTGTTTACTAAGTAATGTCTTTGTTGCACGTATTTTCCAGACAATGTCACTTTATTATTCAAGTTATACTGCTTGGCAGTGATGACCGTGACGGCTGCAGCCTATACCATAGCTTTAAGATACACAAGGACATCAGACAAAGAACTCTACTTTTCAACCACAGCCGTGTGTATCACAGAAGTTATAAAGTTATTGCTAAGTGTGGGAATTTTAGCTAAGTGAGTATAAATACTTATAGTGTGTTAAATTATTTTTCCACCTGGTGAGGGTATTTGTTAGAAAATTCAAGCTACATCTTTATATGTTTAATTGCTCTGGGCCAGTGTTTCTCAACTAGGGGTGATTTTGCCCCCCAGAAGATTTTTTAGTTGTCACGACTTGAGAGATGCTACTGGCATCTAGTGGGTGGAGACCAAGGATGCTGCTAAACATCCTGCAATCCCCATGACAGCCTCACAACAAAGAATTACCCAGCCCCAAACGTCAGTACTGCTGAGGTTGAAGAACGCTACGGTAGAGTAGGAGTTGGCAAACTATGTCCCATGGGCCAAATCCAGCTTGCTCCCTGGTTTTGGTGTAATGGAGACTGACTGGCTTGCAAAACCTAAAATATTGACTGTTTGACCCTTATAGGAAAAAATTACTGACTTGTGTTTTGGATGAATATAATAATAATATTTCTTGAGTGTTTCCTGTGTTAAGTGCTAGGCACTGTGCTATGTGTTTTTCGTGTTTTCTCATTTACTCCTTACACATTTTCAAGGTAAGTACTTTACCCCTGTTTTATTAACATAGCATCTGAGGTTCCTTAAGATTACACTGTTAATATGTGGCAGCACTGGGCTTTGAATCAGAAACATCACGCAAGAATTGCTTAGTTAAGGATGTGGTATGAGAGAGTTAAGAATTAGGTGCATTGGAGGAGATAGACCTAATTTTAATCCTAGACCAAGATTGTGGCTGCATACACACTTGTAACCTCTTTAAGCTTCAGTTTCTTCATTTTTTTAATTTGAGAAAATAATATGGGGTGGTGAAAATTAAATAAAATCTAAATAGGTAAATTACTTGGGGAAAGATTTATGAGACGGGGACCTATTTGAGTCATTGGGGCAGTTAAGAAGTCATACAGGTTTCAAGATGTGTGTTGGTGAGTGAAGGGAAGCAGGGAGGAATAGTGTTGTCTGTAGGCTTTTATGTAGAAACAGACACATTACATTTAAATATTGAAATGTTACAAGACATTGTGATTGCTTCAGCTTCAGCAATATGTGATGAGACAGTTGATAATGCAGCTACAAGCATGGCTATCATTTTGGGAAAGCTATCCAGTGAAAGTGTTGAAAATTGGTTCTAGATCTTGAAAAGGCTTATACTAATCCACTTGAAGTAGTTGGAATATGAAAAAGATGTGTTACAAATAAAGTTTCAGTGCCGCAAAAGAAATAGCACTTGAATACAAAATTTTCTTTTTTTCTTCTCAGCAAGGCAGTTTGCTTCTATAGAAGGGTGCACCCTCACAGGTGGAGCAATCGTGAGTGCACACCTGGACAAGGGAGGAAAAGGGGGTCTTATTCCTGATGCATGTGGCCCCTGCTACTGTGTCGTTCCCCTATTGGCTAGGGTTACACTGCACAGGCTAAACTAATTCCAGTTGGCTAATTTAAAGAGAGTGACAGGGTGAGTGGTTTGGTGGGGAAAATGGTTATGGCAGAGTAGGAAATCGGAATGAGTCAGAGTGGAAAATGAGCAGGTAATCAGAATGAGTCAGGGTGGAGCAGGTAATCGGAATGAGTCAGGGTGGAGCAGGTAATTGGAATGAGCCAGGGTGGAGCAGGTAATCGGAATGAGCCAGGGTGGAGCAGGTAATTGGAATGAGTCAGGGTGGAGCAGGTAATCAGAATGAGTCAGGGTGGAGAGGGTAATCGTAAAAGGTTGCTTTACCAGAAAGTTATTTTAAAAGTAGAAGGCAAAGAATCGAACATACTAACATATTGATTCTTTGAAGAGAAATTTAGAACTCATATCTTAACAATCCCCTCCTCTTGCATTTTCTTTACAGCTCTTTCTCTTCAAACTTCTTTAACATGTCTTGGCTTAGTTCTGCTTGATTTTCCAAAAGAAGAAGCTTCTCTCGATAAGGTGGAGGACAGTTAAGGGAGGTTTTAGTAAGTGCCATTTCTGTGAGCCTCTGCACCAACCCACAGATGCATGGTATGACACAGCACCTGACAAGAATAAGTACACCCGTTACGGCTGCGAGGGAAGTAAGAATTGAGGTTGTTATTCCTTTCCATTTACCGAACCACTTTTTTAGCCATCCTGTAAAGGGGTCATTTACCCCTGAGTTGCTGGCTGACTCACTGGACAGAGCAGTCAGACCTTGCAATGCCTTTGTTATACATCCATTAAGGGTGGTGGTGTTTGGGATGAAGGTACAACATTGAGTTTTAATCATGATGCAAACTCCTCCTCTTTCTGCTAATATCATGTCTAAGGCTATCCTATTTTCCCAAGCCATCTGGCAGTTAGCCCCTAATTGCTCAGCTGTTCCTTTAACAGCATCTCTAGTGTAGTTAATAAATCACTGTTGGTTGTAATAGATGTAGTTTATTCAATCTGTTTTTATTAATTGTCACCCACCAAAATATTGACTCAAATCCTGCAGCTATTTGATTTCGGGCTTTAAATTGATCTGGTATTCCCCATGGGACTCCAATTGCGTCTAAATAGACATGAGAGTTGAAAGACCCATAAGGAGCTTCTGTCGCTTTACAGTGTCATATTTTCTTCCTCTGGTTGATGAAATGCCAGAATAAAAGGGATAGCCAGTTGAACTAGAGCATAAGTACTGCTCTAATTATTTGGCAGAGTGTCCAGTTAAGGTCCTCCATAATACCACCATACATCCGCTCAGGGATGCATAAGAGCAGATTGATGGGTCAGCTCTTGGAAGTGCCAGACTTCACTGCATCCTGTTAAGTCTCCAAGAAATGCCAAAATTTTCCCCTTGTCGTTATTAGAGACATGAGGTAAAATTGGTTTTGGAAGATGGAGGCTGGATAGCCCTTGGGCTGACCTGCAGGGTATTGGACTTAAGGAAATAGCAGAGAAAAAGAGAGCACAATTTGTTATTCCAGGCAGTGGAATCTTGAAAAAGAGCTACCATGCACTCCATGTCCGCTTGATTTGAGGACCAGTTTCTGCATTGCTGAGAGCTCGGGTTATTCCTCACACTGGGTGGGTCCTGATTTCTCACCCCTGAGGCTGCCACAAGATCTCTGGTTCTCACGAGAGAGAACCAGAGACCGCCCCTGGAGGGGAATGTAATCCCAGATGAGCCCCCAAATTGTTATAAAGTTTTGGTGCCACAAAAGAAATAGCACTTGAATATAAAATTTTCTTCTTCTCAGCAAGGCAGTTTGCTTCTATAGAAGGGTGCACCCTCACAGATGGAGCAATGGTGAGCACACACCTGGACAAGGGAGGAAAAGGGGGTCTTATTCCTGACACACGTGGCCCCTGCTGCTGTGTCATTCCCTATTGGCTAGGGTTAGACTGCACAGGCTAAACTAATTCCAATTGGCTAATTTAAAGAGAGTGACGGGGTAAGTGGTTTGGCGGGAAAAATGATTATGGCAGAGCAGGAAATCAGAATGAGTCAGGGTGGAGAATGAGCAGGTAATCGGAATAAGTCAGGTTGGAGCAGGTAATCGGAATGAGTCAGTGTGGAGAGGGTAATTGGAAAAGGTTGCTTTATGAAGAAGTTAAGTTTAAAAGTAGAAGGCAAAGAATTGAGCATACTGACATATTGATTCTTTGAAGAGAAATTTAGAACTCATATCTAACAGATGAATAAAATACATGGCCAGACTATGGGCCATTAAGAGTGATATGAACAGTTAAGAGGAGCCGCAAATGAAAGGGGCTAGAGCTTTATAATGGTCTTTTAGATTTAGTGTTTGCAAAAAAGTAAAATATTTTCCAGGTACTCTCAGTGTTGTCATTTCTTTGTACACACATTAAAATCAGTAATTCAAAAAGAGGAAGTAGATGAAAGGCAAACAGGATGTTATGTAGTCTGTGAAAACACAGGTTGGATGTAAGTGCTGTGATGGAGAGGCTTCTAAATACCAGAAAATAATTGTTACACAAAAATGTTATAATTTGTTATATGCACAGGAAACCAAAGTTGATTCATGTTTGAATTTATATTTGCTTGAAAATTCTTTCCCATATAATGTTAAAATAATTGTGTAGAGCTAAAAAAATGAAATTAGACTTTTTTCTTTGCTTTCAAGTTAGAGAAGACTTTATCATCTCACAGAAAGGATGACAATTTCAGGATATTATGGGAGGCTGTGGAAGAATTACATTAGAAATAACTAAAGGTTTAGAACTTGAAATTTCTCTTCAGAGGAGAAAAATTAAGAACTTAGATCTTGGCCAGGTGTGGTGGCTCACACCTGTAATCCCAGCAGTTTGGAGGCCAAGGTGGGAGGATTTCTTGAGCCCAGGAGTTAGAGACCAGCCTGTCAACATGGTGAGACTCCATCTCTACAAAAATATAAAAAAATTAGTTGGGTGTAGTGGTGTGTGGCTGTAGTCACAGCTACCTGGGCGGCTGAGGTGAGAGGATTGCTTGAGCTTGCAAGGACCTGCGGTGAGCCATGATTGTACCACTGTACTCTAGCCTGGGCAACAGAGCAAAACTCTGTCTCAGAACAAGAAAAAAAAAATTAGAAGAACTTAAATCTTGATGATTAAAATAATGTATTTCCCCATATTTCCAGAAAATACTGCACAGTTAATGTAAAATTAGTAACGTTTGCTCAATGTTGATTTGAGTTTTCTGGAGAATGAATACAGGGAAAGGAAAATAAATTTTTACTATTTAAATGGAAAAAAACCCATTAAACTTCATTTAAAACTATGATTAAATGAAGTAAAAGCTTCTTCCTTTTTGCCCATTCTTTACACTGTGATAAAGTATAATAACTTTATAGGGTTGATACAAATATATACTAGAACTTCAATTTTATTGGAACTGTGCAAAGCTTAACCTCATTATAGAGCAGTCCATTTGAGTTTGTTTATTTAGTATGGTCTCTGATGCTGTTTGCTCAGTAATGTTCTTTGCTTAGTGAATAGTCTTGGCTAATTGTTAAAGTAAGTACATATATTATATAAAGTAAGTACATATATTATATGGGAGTGGGAGGCGGGGGCAGAAACTTAGCGAAGTAGCACCTGAAACCGTGTTTTGGTTATAATTATGGTTCACTTATATAATAACATATCACTGCCATATTCAAATCTGTGTTTCATTCCTTCCAAACATTGGAAGCAAATAGTCATTCTAAGTCGTTTCAAGGTATTGTTAATAAGATATAATGGGATAGTTTCATGCATTCATTTATTTATTTAGAAAATACCTATCAGATGTCAATTATATACTCAACACTGTTCTAGTGTTTTCACTAGAACACTGCAAATTAAAAAGGTGTAGTTCTGCCCTCATGGACTTATAGTCTATTGAAGAACCAAATATTAAATAATAAATAGGTGATGTTATGGGGGAAAAGTAGAGGGTGCTACAAACACACATAATAGAGGGCCTGCATTTGGATTAGAGGGTTTCCTCTTTGAGGAAGTTACATTTAAACCTAGACCTGTC
The DNA here is from genome assembly GCF_001698545.2 of Rhinopithecus bieti. Taxonomy (NCBI): domain Eukaryota; kingdom Metazoa; phylum Chordata; class Mammalia; order Primates; family Cercopithecidae; genus Rhinopithecus; species Rhinopithecus bieti. Next base: position 649,710 of record NW_016824661.1, on the reverse strand, counting down.
AATTGAGTAGACTTTAGGCAAGAAAAGAGCAGAGAGGCGGCAGAGAACTGTGTGTTTGAAATCCCTGAGGCAGAAAAGTCCTTGACTTTGGTGCTGAGATGAAGCAGGAGAGGTCATCAGGGTATCACAGTAGTATTATGGGCCTGTTAAGGATTTTAAATTTAATCTGAAGTGCATTAGAAAAATCACTGAATGGAGCCAGGAGCGGTGGCTCACGCCTATAATCCCAGCACTTTGGGAGGCTGAGGCAGGTGGATCACTTGAGGTCAGGAGTTGGAGACCAGCCTGGCCAGCATGGTGAAACCCCATCTCTACTAAAAATACAAAAATTAGCCAGGCGTGGTGGCGCATGCCTGTAATTCCAGCTATTCTGGAGGCTGAGGCAGGAGAATTGCTTGAATTTAGGAGGCGGAGGTTGCAGTGAGCTGAGATCGCACCACTGCACTCCAGCCTGGGTGACAGACCAAGACTCCATCTCAAAAGAAAAAGAAGAAAAAGAAAAGAAAGTCATTAAATGGTTTAAATCACAAACTAACATAGAACCCATGTTTAGAGTCACTTTGACCTCTTTGAGAATGATTTGGAAGTAGGGAAGCTTAATAGAGGCAAGAGATAATCACCTAGGATGACAGCACAGGTCACGAAGAGAAGTTAATGGATTTGAGTTATGCTCTGGCAGTAGAATCTGTAGGACTTTGTGATGGGTTTGGATACATAGTAAGTTCTGGTTAATCATAGTAGTTATGTTCTATAAAGTCACCACCAACACTAAACTACTGAATACTAAACCCCTGCTTTGGGGATATATAGGGTAGCTTCCTGTGAGCAACTGATCACATTTTTGTCAATTAATTCAATACAATAACCTTGTTTTATGTGTGCTTCAGTCTAAAGACACTTTATTTAATGTATATTAGTGATTAATTAACATTGAACTCATGGCCAGCAGCACTATAACATGCCTGAACAAAGCTTATCTATCACATGTATTTTCTCCATAACATATAGCATATCCTTCCTATGCTTAGGAACATCAGACAGCGCGTCAGCCCTACAATGCTTGGGAGCCATTTAAACAAAATCGCCAACACAAAGCACAAAAATGCAAAAAATGTAGCACTAAATAGATTGCACTTGTTTATTATCTAAAAGCTGAAACAAGGCAGAATGTTAACTTGTTCGGTGTCAGCCAGGAATGTGCATGCTTGGTGAATTGAATCAAATTTTTTGCCACTCTGTGCATGTCTGCCAATGACTGAAAGTGTTACAAGCATTGATTTGGGGGTTACAGATACATTTTAATAAGAGAAGTCACACATACAGTCCATGAATAATAATGATCAACTGTAGTAGGTGAAGGAAAGGGAGGTATCAGGAAGCATATCTATGTTTCCTAGTATAAATAATTGGGTAGTTTTTTTTTTTTTTTTTTCTGAGACAGGAAAACAGATCTGGGGAAGAAGATATCAACAGTTTGACTTTGGGTAGGAATAATGTAAAGTTTTTAGTGTCTCGAGATATCCAAATGGGCATGGAGAATGGGCAGTTGGATTAAATGGGTCTGGAACTCAGAAGAGAGGTCGGGGCTAGAGATGTAAATTTGGGAGTTCTTATCACATAAAAGCATTTAATCTCATGGGATTGGAAGACATTGTTAAAAAACAGTGATCTTGTAAAAACAATCTTATTTGTAATGTCATTTGATTCCATATACCTTAAAGACTGCTGTTTTCTGGACAGGATAACTAGAAACCCCAGGACTAATATAAAGAGGAATACATGATAGAAATGGAAGGCAGCTTGTTTAAGAAACAACAAAGGAGTGCTCGCTTTGGCAGCACATAATACTAAAAATGTGGACAATACAGAGATTAGCATGGCCCCTGTACAAGGATGACATGCAGATTCATAAAGCATTCCATATTCAAAAAACAAAGGAATCAGTCTGGTACTGAGGCATTGCCCTAGAACTTTGTAAGAGTTAAATTAAGCAGGCCAGGGTAAGTATAACTTCAATCAAGTGTGCAAATTAGAATCTTCGGGTCCCAAGAATTTAAGCAGAGGCAATTGTAGCTCCATGCATTGTTCTTGGTGAGGTTTTGGAGATCTAGTCTAGTCAAACTTATTTCATATGTAAGAACTTTGAGCCTGGAAAGGGACTAATTCATGCAATCTCTGACTAAAAATTTTGTGTGACCAAATGGATCAGCAAGGTTCCAGATCCATGTTTTAAATGAAATGCCAGTTTATTTTTCAGAATTTGAGGTGGTAGAGAGGTTCTATAACCAGGTAGTCCTATTTGGACAGAACCCATGATGGCAATCTAGGTCAAATGGCTGAGACTCCATTGTCTTTGGTTCTTTCTCTTGCCTTTAATGCCTTCCTTAGGGTACCTGTAGATGGGTTGCATGCCATGAGGCATGGATATCCTAACATTCACATTAGTATGGTAAAAGTTTTGTAGGCTGAAGGGTATAACTGGTTTGCTAAAACACTGGAATACAATAGCTTAATTCTAATTCCAAATATTTTCCTTGTCCTGGTTATATGCTGTGGTTTGGATGTGGTTTATCTCCACCAAAGCTTATGTTGAAATTCTATCCCCAGTGTAGTGATGGGAGGTGGGGTCTAGTGGAAGGTGCTTAGGTTGTGGGGGCAGATTCCTCATGAATGGTTTGGTGCTGTTTTCCTGGTAGTGAGCTGTGGCTCTCAAGAGACAGGATTACTTCTTGCAGGAATTGATTATTTCTCGAGAGTGGGTTATAAAGCCAGGATGCTCCTCACGTTTTGCTCTCTTCACACGTGTCCGCCTACCCTTAGACCTTCTCTGCCATGTGATGCAGCAGGAAAGCCCTCGAAGAAGCCAGGGCTATGCCCTTGAACTTCTCAGCCTGCTGAACTGTAAGCCAAATATATATATATGTGTGTGTGTGTATATATATATATATATATTTAGATTCTCGCTGTCACCCAGGCTGGAGTGCAGTGGTGCAATCTCGGCTTACTGTAACCTCCGCCTCCAGGGATCAAGCGATTATCCTGCCTCAGTCTCCCAAGTAGCTGGGACTACAGGCACATGCCACCACGCCTGGCTAATTTTTGTATTTCTAGTAGAGACAGGGTTTCACCATATTGGTCAGACTGGTCTTAAACTCCTGACCTTGTGATCTGTGCGCCTCGGCTTCCCGAAGTGCTGGTGAGCCACTGCGCCTGGCCAAAAAAATTTTTTTTTTTTAATACCCAGTCTCAGGTATTCTTTTACAGCAACACAAAGCAGACAAAGACAGTATTTAAAATATTTAAAAGAGAACTCCATTAAACATTATAAATGCACACTGGGTATAGTGGCTCACACCTATAATCCCAGCACTTTGGGAGGCAGAGGAGGGTGGAATGCTTGAGACCAGGGGTTCAAGACCAGCCTGGGCAACATGGCAAAACCTCATCTCTGCAGAAAATGCAAAAATTAGCCAGTTGTGGTGGTGTGCACCTTTAGTCTCAAGCTACTTCAGGGGCTGAGGCAGGAGGATCGCTTGAACCTGGGAGGTGGAGGGCAGTGAGCCAGATTTGCCTGTACTCTAGCTGGGGGCCAAAGTGAGCCTGTCTCAAAAAAAAAAAAACAACATAAATAATAAATACTATATATATAATTATATATATATATGCAAGTTTACTTGAACAATGTTAGATATTTAATTCTTGAAAGAAATAAGACTTGCTTCGTGAAGGGCCTGATATTTTGTATTTTCTTTTTTTTGAGATGGGGTTTGCTCTGTTGCCCCAGGCGGGTGCTCATGGCAGATTTCGGTCACTGGAACTCTGTCTCCCGGGTGCAGTGTTCTCTGCTCGCTTCTAGCACCTCTAAGCAGATGCACACACATGGGCCAAGGTAATTTTGTTTTTTGGAGGATGGGGGTTTACCTGTTGGCCAGGTGTCTCGACGCCCTGGACCACCGCTTGGCCCAGTGTAATTTTTTATTTGAAAAAGGGAAAAGCGGGCGCCGTGGCTCAAGCTGTAAATCCGAGCACTTTGGGAGGCCGAGACGGGGCGGATCAAAAATGAGGTAGAGATCGGAGGACCATCTGGCTACTGGTGAAACTGTTTTTTCTAAAATACAAACTCGCGGGCGAGGGTGGCGGGCACCTGTAGTCCAGACTTCGGGGGCTGAGGCAGGAGAATGGCATAATTGGGAAGGCGGGCTTGGGCAGTGAGTGGATCCGGCACTGACTCCGCTGGGCGACAGGGGTCCGTTCTCCAAAAAAAAAAAAAAAAAAAGAAAAAAAGGAAAAAAATAATTTCTTTCATGTTGGGGTAAAAGAACAGAAGGCAGAGGTGCATATGTTGCTGCAGTTTGCAAGAAAACTAGGCAATAAATATGAGGAAATCACTGAAAGTGTATTATTGCTATAAATTTAAAATGCCCTAGAAAAGCCAAAGAATAATGCCCCCTTTTGGGACTTGTGAAAAATATTTTTGAAAACCTCATGAGTAGATGTCTTCTTTAGAAAGCCGGTAACTATACTCTGTAGAATACCAACCAGTAATCATTGTCATAATGTGTTATGTAAAATGCCACACATCCTCCTTTAAGATTATATTTGCTGCCTTCAGTTATTCAGAATTGTGGCTATTGAGAGTGGCAGACTGCCAGAGAGTGAAAGTGTTAAGGAAACACTCTTTGATGTCCAGCCTTAGAAACAAGTGAGGGAAACAAGCTGGTAAATGCAGTTTATTTTCATTTCATTCTTGTACATGTTGACTAACCCTCATCCAAAATGGTTGGGACCAGAAGTGTTTCAGATTTCAGAATATTTAGGATTCTGGAATATTTGCATGAATATTAATTTGATACTAGCATCCCAAATCTGAAAACTTGAAATCCAAAGGGCTCTAATGAGCATTTCCTTTGAATGTCATGTTGGCACTCAAAAAGTTTTAGGTTTTGGAACATTTCAGATTTTGAATTTTCAGATTTGGACTACTCCAACCTTTATTTTCATTTTGGCTGAAACTATTATTTCCTTTTCTTTGATGAGAAATCTTAGGCTGAGGGAAATTTTAATTTGCCAAAGGAATCTAGAAAGTAATTGGCAGTGATAGGATTAGAAGACAAGTTTTTTGAACTCTAATTTTCAAATTCTGAGTCTTTCAGAACAATGAAGTAATTATTTTTGATTAAGACAAAGATAAGCACAGTGGCATTGTTAGACATTTCAGTAGTTTACAATAATTTTTTCTCTTACCGTTTTATTTCCAAATGTTAACACTTTGCCATGTGTCTTCATTCAGGCGGCTCTAATAAAATACCATAGACCAGTTGGCTTAAGCAACACGTATTACTTACAGTTCTGGAGGCTGGAAAGTCCAAGATCAAGATGCTCATGGCAGATTAGGTGTCTGGTGAGGGCCCTCTTCCTAGTTTGCCAAGAGCTGCCTTTTTGCTGTATCTTCATGTGTTGGAGAGAGAGATGACTCTGGCCTCTTTCTCTTCTTATAAGGCACTAATTCCATCATGAGGACTCTACCCTCATCACCTCACTAAACCTAAGACCCTCCTCCAAATAATAATCACATTTGGGGATTAGGGCTTCAACATATGAATTTTAAGGGGTAACACATTTAGCCCATAGCACATTACACATACAATAAAACATTCTTTTTCTGCAAGTGTAATTTTGTTGACAGTGATTTTTGGTTTCTATTTGTATTTAACTTGAGATTCCTCCCCCTCCCCCATCCTTGTTGATTATACTTAAAACACCCTGGAAGTTTTGGCGTGTGAAATTATACTTATTTCAATAAGAAGTTAGAACTGGAAGAAAAAAAGGGAGTGTGGGAAGGAATTAATGGATGGCTACTTTGATAGATAAGGTTGACATGGTCAAAGTAGTAAATGTTACGTGCAAGATATTGCTGGGCACTGTGTGTGATGTACACTGTACCCCGCTTTCTTTTTTTTTTTTTAACACAAATATTTTACCTTAGAGGTGGTTTCATGTCAGTATATAGAAATCTATCTCATTCTTTTTAAAAGCTGCATGATATTCCATTATATATAGGTACCATATATACCAGTCTGTGTTGATGGGCATTTGGGTTGTTTCCAGTCTTCTACTCCAACACAAAGATGTAGTAATTATCTTTGTAAATATACTGTTGTGCATATGAATGATTATATCAGGTAACTTATAAATTAAAAGAGAAATTAGTAAATTCTGTTTTGAGGGAGGGGCAGATTAGCAGTTGGATATTGTGAAAGCTGTATATGTAAGTAAGATGATTTTTTTAAATATTAGAATTTTTTTTTTTTGAGACGGAGTCTCGCTGTGTCGCCCAGGCTGGAGTGCAATGGCACGATCTCAGATCACTGCAAGTTCCGCCTCCCAGGTTCACGCCATTCTCCTGCCTCAGCCTCCTGAGGAGCTGGGACTACAGGTGCCCACCACCACTCTTGGCTGATTTTTTTGTATTTTTTAGTAGAGAATGAGTTTCATTGTGTTAGCCAGAACGGTCTCGATCTCCTGACCTCGTGATCTGCCTGCCTCGACCTCCCAAAGTGCTGGGATTACAAGCATGAGCCGCTGTGCCCGGCCAAGTATTTGAATTTTAAGTTACCAATTTCTGAGCTATAATTTGGTTGAAAGATAATACAACATTTAAAAATACTTTTTCATAAAATTAATTACTGCTGCAATTCACGGGAAAATTGTTAGTTATAATGCTTTACTAAACCCTATCACAGCTGTCAACAGTTGAGATTTAAATCTGTCATTGTTAGTATAAAGAAAAGGAAGTGAAAACACTTTCATATTGCCTTAGAACAAAGGAACAAAGTCAACTTTTTTTTTTTTTTTGAGACAGGGTATCACTGTGTCACCCAGGCTGGAGTGCAGTAGCATGATGTTGACTTACTGCAACCATTGCTTCCTGGGCTCAAGCAATCCTGCCTCAGCCTCCCCAGTAGCTGGGACTATAGGTGCACACCACCACAGCCAGCTAATTTTGTAGAGATGGCGTTTCACCATGTTGTCTAGGCTGGGCTTAAATTCCTGGACTCAAGCAATCCGCCTGCCATGGCCTCCCAGCGTGCTGGGATTATAGGTGTGAGCCACTGCGCCAGGTCAAACAACTTTTTATTGTTTGCTGTTCACCATAGTTTATAAAGACTATCCCTAGCAGGATGTGTAAATGTTAATGTACATATACTTCGGGTGTGTTTAGTAACAAACCAAGTATATCTTAACTTTGAACTACATATCCATATTGAGACCAGAGAAAATTCTTTTACTGTTTCATAGTATTGTCTAGAGAAATTAATGTATCTGTCAAATACGTATATTATAGATTATCCAACTCTGTTTATTTCTCTTTCTGGTTTACATTTTCAGTACCCTTTTGGACCCATGCTATAATGGGTTCAGGGTGTTGGGGAGGAAATAAAAATCATGTCCCTCATATGAAGTGTATTTTTGTCCTCAAGTTGACTTCATTGTTGGTTTTTTAACGTAGCCCCTCAAAGTCTTTTAAGTGAGTTAATTATACTTAACTTTGTAGATAAGAAATTTATAAACAAAATTTAACTTTCTTAAGCTCATGAGTAACTTCTGCTGTGTTCCATTTTGTACAGTGCGTCGGTAACCTAGCCAAGGATTTTATGCCTCTTGTTAGATCAGTAGCTGGAAGAATGAGGCCTATTTTTGACCAAACATAGGTCAGAAATAATTGGTTTCAGTCGGTTGATAGGAAATTTAGGGGGAGAGGCAGCAGCAGAATCTCTGCAGTCAACATGGAGCTTCAGAATTTCTTCAGGTAACCAAAGGTTGCACAGAGTCTTATTACAATGATAAAAATAAAAAGAATTGTTCAAATAGAAAACTTAACAAGGAAGACTATATCTAAAAGAAATTTAATATATGCTTTTGATTATATATGCTCTTTCTCCTAGCTAGCAATGTCATTTATATAATTAATAAATTTGTTTTTAACAGAGGTGCTCATTAAGGTGCTTGTGATTTGATTTCTAAGAAAATAAGTTCAGGGCCAGGCGCGGTGGCTTATGCCTATAATCCAGCACTTTGGGAGGCCGAGGTGGGTGGATCACTTGGTCAGGAGTTCAAAACCAGCCTGGCCAACATGATGAAAAACCCCATCTCTACTAAAAATACAAAAAATTAGCCAGGCATGGTGGTGTGCATCTGTACTGCCAGTTACTCGGGAGGCTGAGGCCGGAGAATTGCTTGAACCCAGGAGGTGGAGGTTACAGTGAGCCAAGATCACACTACTGCACTCTAGCCTGGGTGACACAGCGAGACTCCATCTCAAAAAAACAAAAAACAAAAAATCCCAAAAACAGAAAATATAAGTTCAGGACAAAAGAAGAAAAGTAACCTTTTACAGTATATTACAGTATATTTATGAGTGATCATTTGTTTCTGTCTCATAGTAAAACAAAAAGACAGATGATTACTAGTGTTTCCTAGCAGATACATTGCTCTTGTTACTTTTATATAACTTCAGTGAGTAAAGCTAAATATAAGATTAAGGGATAACTTCAGTGAGTAAAGCTAAATATAAGATTAAGGGCTGTATTCTTAATAAATACATTAACTTAAGCAGGATTTAACCTGATAATACTGAAATTATTTACCCTCTTCTTTAAAACTTTCTGTGTGGTAAGATTCCCACATATTCTTTCCAATACCTCCTAAATCTCCTCTGTCTACTTTCTGATACTTTCCTGTTATTCTTTTACTCGTTCCTTTAGCATCCTCTGCTTTTTTTTGTAACTTATTTCAAAATATGTAACATTGCTATAATCTTTTGGTACTACAGTGATAATTGTACTTTCCAGCACTTAACATTCTGGTATACCTTGGTTTCTTTAATGTCTACATTAGAGAAGGAACCAGAAAAATATACCTTGGCCATCCTGGCAGTGAAAAAATAGCTCCTAAGCATCCAACAAAAAGGATATGGCCAAAAGAGATAGATGTGAAGGTTAATCCTGACACACTGTACTTTACTTTTTGCTCCACTGAAGGAAAGGAGTACCGAGATTGGCTGCTAATTTGTTTCCTAAGCCCTTCTTTTTATGTGAAAGCTGAAAAGGGAGAAGCGATAAGAAAGAAAAGTGAGGGGAGAAAAGGACCACAGCAGCCTTTATTGGTGCAGGTATGGTAATTATTTGGAGTAGCAGTTGGATCCTTAAGTAGCCCATATTCTGACAGGACAAAGAGACCAACCCTGTTCCTTGGAGAGCTAAAACACTATTTGTTACCAGTGAAGGCTTCTAATGTCTTCTTTTTTTTTAAAGAGATGGTATCTTACTCTTTCACCCAGGCTGGAATGCAGTGGTGGCATCATAGTTCACTGTAGCTTCAAACTCCTGGGCTCAAGTGATGCTCCCACCTCAGTCTCAAGCGTAGCTGGGATGATAGGCCACCACTCCTGGCTATTTATTTATTTATTTATGAGAAGGGGTTTTCCTCTGTTGCTTGGACTGGTCTCCAACTCCTGGCCTCAAGTGATCCTGTTGCCTCAGCCTCCTGAATAACTGGGATACAAGTGTGAGCCACCACACCCACCAAGGCTATAATATCTTTAACAGGTGGAGGTAAAGTGGCATTGCCCATAGCTGGGGATTAGGGAAAGGATAAATAGCCATTATATTGTAGCTTTTGAATGTTTAGCGTGAAGAATCTTACACCAGGAGATAAATGAGTATGGGAGGAGGTGGAGTGTGAAGTGTGGGCACAAGCAGCCACCTCTCAGCAGTTCCTTTTGGGTATCACCTTGAAGACACATCATCAGCGTATGAGTCAGCATTTTAGAAGGGCACTAAAACTTGCACTTCACACGGTCTGTAAAATTTGTATCTATGCTATCATGATACTAGAGATAATTATAATATTCAGTTATCTTCTCTGATACATCACCTTATTAAGGTGATTATTTTACATTTTAATCTCTAATTTTTCATCAATTTTATAATTGAGGAGAAAACATGTTGACAATTATTCTTTATACTCTATTTAAGATGTTGGCCAGGTGCGGTGGCTCATGACTATAATTCTAGCACTTTGGGAGGCCGAGGTGGGAGGATCACTTAAGGTCAGGAGTTTGAGACCAGCCTGGCCAACATGGCGAAACCCTGTCTCTACCAAAAATACAAAAATTAGCCAGACATAGTTGACTGTGCATGTAGTCCCAGCTACTCGGGAGGCTGAGGCAGGAGAATCCATGAACTTGGGAGATGGAGGTTGCAGTGAGCCAAGATCACACCATTGCACTCCAGGCTGGGTGACAGAGACAGACTGTGTCTCAAAAAAAACAAAGCAAAACAACAAAGATGTAAGGAAAGTATATGGGGCATCTTAGAATTGCATTAAGCAGTTTAAAAAAAAAGCCAAACATTAAAGAGCCAATCTTCAGACTCCTGGAAAACTCTCCTGTATAGATTTTTTGGTGGACAATCTGTGGTATTTTTGGTATTCTTTTGCTTTTCGAATAGAGTTTGTAGTCCACCACCAGGCTGTGTGCGTTGCTTTTCAGCATATAGATTTAACACTGTGGTGTGGGTGTTGGATTTGGTAACACAAAAAGATCTGTAACTAAGAAGGATGTCTTTTGTTTCTGTGGCTTAGGTCAAAGTTCCTGTCTTATTAATTAAGCATTTTCTTGGAGTTAAATGTTCTACAGCAAATAAATAGGCACAGGTTAGTCAATTTAATATAATGAACTTTTGCTTTCTCTCAGAACTTAGGTAATTATATTTGCAGCATTTAAAAATGAAAAAATTCAACTCACAACTGTTGATTCTAATACTCTAACCAAAAATACAGAATCTCCTTGTGATTATCAAACTTTGAGTTGGAATAGAGCTCTTTCACCAGCAAAGTATTATGGTTTTCTTAAGGATATCGTGAGCTGCAGTTAGGACCATTATTATAAAGCACTTTTTTGGGGTATTGGTGCTTATTATAAAACATTGTTTTATTTTTATTTTCAGGAAATCAGTGAGCTGATTTATAATACAGGAAATATAGGCCAGATTAGCCACATCCTCCTGAAATAGTAATAGCAAAAATAATAGTTAAGAGCATGCATAATCAATATGCAGTCAAATAGTAAACTTTATGTACATTAGAGATATAGTTTACTTTTGTTGGAGTTAGTAAATTTTTCAGATCTGCTACAGAATTATACAGACATTAAGTATGATGAGAATATTCTTACATAAGGATTGTGTACTATATTTCATAAGTACTAAATTAATTTATAAATAATACTGACCTGACTCACTCTATTCCTGACCCACTTAACGAACTATCAAAGCCTCTTTATTTGCAATTAAATCTATTGTAATTAAAAAAAAAAACAAACTTTAAAAATAGGCCAGGTGCAGTGGCTCACGCCTGTAATCCCAGCACTTTGGGAGGCCGAAGTGGGCAGATCACTTGAGGTTTGGAGTTTGAAACCCTGTCCCTACTAAAAATACAAAAAATTTAGCTTGGCATGGTGGTGGATGCCTGTGATCCCAGGTACTCAGGAGGCTGAGGCAGGAGAATCACTTGAACCCAGGAGGCGGGGGTTGCAGTGAGCTGAGATAGCGCCACTGCACTCCAGCCTGGGCGACAGAGTGAGACTGTCTCAAAAATAAATAAGTAAAATAAAATGGATATGCAAACTGATCAGTTAAGAAATCAGAGTGAACTTGATGAAATACAGTTAAAGTAGCAGGGGTAATATCGCAATATTTTTATAGGTAATATCAGCAATTTTGTTTTCCTAATCTCATTATTTAATATACTAAAATCTCTCAGAGCTTTGACCAGAGATTGATAGTGGTAAATCTAGTTGTTGTCATATTTGCCCAAACAGAACTATAATTTTTTAAAGAGGATACATTATTGGTATGTTTCTTTTAATCTAAAACTAGTTAGAAATTATTAGTTTACTAAATTACAGCAAACATAGTATGCCTGTCCTGTGTTTGAAGAAGTCTTACTAAAAGAATGCTTTTTAATTTTCTTCCTCACCATCCTCTCATCTCCCCCTTTTGTTTTCAAAGAGAAACTGGTAGTCTGGGTAGATTCAAAGCATCTTTAAGAGAAAATGTCTTGGGGAGCCCCAAGGAACTGTTGAAGTTAAGTGTGCCATCATTAGTGTATGCTGTTCAGAACAACATGGCTTTCCTAGCTCTTAGCAATCTGGATGCAGCAGTGTACCAGGTAAGTGGAGTTAATGATAATGAAAAGCACAGAATCTTTGATGGTAAAAAGAGTTTTTATTAACTATCATATTGTCAAGTTTTTTTTTTTTTTTTTGAGATGGAGTCTCGCTCTGTTGCCCAGGCTGGAGTGCAGTGACGTGATCTCAGCTCACTGCAATCTCTGCTGCCCAGGTTCAAGCAATTCTCCTGCCTCAGCCTCCTGAGTAGCTGGGATTATAGACATGTGCCACCACACCCAGTTAATTTTTTTTGTTTTTAGTAGAGATGAAGTTTTACTATGTTGGCCAGGATGGTCTTGATCTCCTGACCTCGTGATCCACCACCCACCTCGGCCTCCAAAAGTGCTGGGATTTCAGGTGTGAGCCACCGTGCCCAGCCATTATTAAATATTTTTTATTGATAATTGTGTCAATGATATCAGAAATAAGACAATTGTATCAGAGACTAACATTAACTGAATTTATTAATTCATTCTTTTGTTTTTAGGTGACCTACCAGTTAAAGATTCCGTGTACTGCTTTATGCACTGTTTTAATGTTAAACCGGACACTCAGCAAATTACAGTGGGTTTCAGTTTTTATGCTGTGTGCTGGAGTCACGCTTGTACAGTGGAAACCAGCCCAAGCTACAAAAGTTGTGGTAAGAAACAAAATGCACACCATAACTTCCCATAAATAGAAAACTTCCTTAAGTCTTATACCCTTCAGTTACATTGATGCATGCAGCATGACTACATTTCTTTGATTTAAAGTAACTTTTGCCTTATAGATAGGCCTTTTTTCTTTAGCATATTATTAGGGATACTACTACTTATTGGTTGTTTCTCAGAGGAGAATATGCATAAAAAATGTTAGACATGGAAGCTACCTTAGAAATAATGTATCCCACCCCCTCCATTTTATGGATGACAGTCCAAAGAGGTGAAGGAACTTGTCCTAAATTAGTTAATAGCTAACTTGTGACCACAACTGTGCCAGTTTCCATACTGTATATGTTTAGAACTTCTAGACCTCTTTCAAACATCTCAGAAACACTGGGCAAGGTTTTCCTGCATCTAGTTTTCATCTTCTCCCTCAACTCTCAGTCTCTGGCACATCTCCTTACTGTCAGTGATAGGGATGACAAGGGGAGGAGTGTTCTTACTGATAGTTGATAATTATCTCTAGTTTTTAAGAGTTAATGTGAAGGTACATAACTGATTTTTAAACAGTTAATGTTAAGATACATACATGATTTTTTTTCTTATATTTTATGCCTCAATCAGTTATTTCCCCAAAGAGAAACAGGAAATGGGATGCCAGTGAATAGTTTGTAAAGGTCAGGCGTTTCCTACAGTTGAATATTTACTGTGTTTAACTTTTAGCAAACGGACTATGGTTCTCTTAGGAATGGAAGGCGGCTGGGATGTACAGTGCTTGTGAACAGTATCATATCCCCACCCTCCAGGTCTCCTCCTTCCCCAATTAAAACCCTACTGTTTCTTTCTATAATATGGTTTCTAGACAGAGACTTCCTGATCCCTGCCTTCTGCCCCTACGCTTTTCCTTATATTTCTCTCCTAGATGCATTCATGTATAATTATTCCTCAATATATCCTAAAACTTCTCTGTCTCCCGATGTTGTCTAAGTAGTATGAGGCACAACTTGGTAATTACCCCTTTGTTCTGAATACTGGAGACTTGTTATACAGTCATGCGTCACTTAACAAAGAATATAAGTTCAGCGTTCTGAGAGATGCATCATTAGGTGATTTCATTGTTATGCAGACATCATGGAGTATACTTACACAAATCTAGATGGTATAGATTACTTACTACACATCTAGGCTGTACAGTATAGCCTGTTGTTCCTAGGCTACAAACTTCTGTAGCATGTTACTGTGCTGAATACTGTAGCCAGTTGTAACAGTGGTAAGTTTAGTGTACCTAAACATAGAAAAGGTACAAATACAGTTTTATCTTACAGGACCAGTTTTATATGTGGTTCATCATGGATTGAAATGTCATTATGTGGTACATGACTGTTAATTTCTAGGGGGCAGGCAATCTATTTTACAATTGATCATAAACCACTATATGTAAATGTGTCACCCAAATAGTTTGTCTCAAATGTATCTTGTATCCATCTCACCCCACTGTTTCCTCAATATGTCTGCACTGCTATGCACTCCTCCAATACTGGTTAAGTGGGTTCCAAGTGTCAGGACTGGAATAGACTCTCGTTGACACTAGAACTCAAACTCTGGCTCATTCTAAACCAGAATGCAGGTTGTGTTTGTATTTATTAAGCTTATCTTGTTAGCCTTGGGTCATTGCTCAGCCCCTTGGGTTCTTTCCAGTTCTTATCCATTATTTGCTTCTCCTTTGGGTATTATGCTTTCCAGAGTCAAAAAAGATATGCCTTCTAGGTCTTTAATGAAAACTTTAGATAGAACAGGACCAGAGCTCTGTGGCTGTACCTTTAGAATTGTCTCTAACTTGATCTTTTTCTTGCTTACTGAACATTTATCATCTCTCATAGTTTTTATGGGTCAGGAATTTGAGGGTGCCTTAGCTTGCTGGTTCTGGCTTCAGGTTGCAGTCAAGATATTGGCTAGGGCTGCAGTCAGCTGAAGGCTTGACTACGGCTGGAGGATCTGTTTCTAACGTGGCTTATCTTAATGCCTGGCAAGTTGGTATTGGTGGATGGTCTAGCTTGATTTTGTTCCATTAACTAGCATTTTTCTGTATGAGCATTCATGCACTTATGGATTGTATCTTTATCCTTACATTTCTGTGTTGTCTATAAAAATACTATGCGGCTGCGCGCAGTGGCTCACGCCTGTAATCTCAGCACCTTGGGAGGCTGAGGCGCGCAGATCACGAAGTCAGGAGTTCGAGACCAGCCTGGCCAACATGGTGAAACCCCGTCTCTACTGAAAATACAAAAAACTAGCTGGGCATGGTGGCGGGCGCCTGTAATCCTAGCTACTCAGGAGGCTAAGGCAGGAGAATTGCTTGAACCTGGGAGGCAGAGGTTGCACTGAGCCGAGATTGCACCACTGCACACCAGTTTGAGTGACAGTGCGAGACTCTGTCTCAAAAAAAAAAAAATAATAATAATAATATGCAGTCTGTCAGATTTCTTGCCAAACATTATCCCTATGGAATTCCCCTCATCACTTAACATTAGGAGTCATTTCAGTAAGGAAATCTGGTATGTTTCACACTTAGTGAAGTCACGCTACTTTCCACTGATGACCGTTAAACTTTTTAAGTACAAGTCATCTCTAAATCTGTTCTAACATTTTGTTGGTAATCAGTGTAATAATAACAGCTGTAATCATTTATATGGCACTAAATACTAGCATTATCTAAATGCTTTATATATACCAACTCACCTACTTTTCTTGATAGTCTTTTAAATTTATTTAGCTAGGTAGTCTAGGCAGGGAGAACTGCTTGAGCCCAGGAGTTCAAGATCAGCCTGGGTAACATAGTGAGACCATGTCTCCACAAAAAAATTTAAAACTTAGCTAGATGTGGTGATGCATGCCTGTAGTCCCAGCTACTTAGGAAGCTAAGGTGGAAGGATCACTTGAGCCGAGGAGGTTGAGGCTGCAGTGAACCATGATTGTACCACAAGATCCTGTCTCAAAAAAAGCTTTATTTAATGCCTTACAGTATTTTTGCAAGCCTCAACTTATTCTGAGTTTTCGATTTCTTGATACTATTCTTAAATTCCTGGTTAGAGTCCTCTTGGTGATCTATACCTGAGTTTTGTTCTTGTAAAATCAATTCAGTGAAGATGCCCTTATTTAAACATGTTGATTTCCTTATGTATTCTTTTTTTTACTCTTCACCAGAACCTCCTTCTTCAGTAACTCTTAATCTTTCTTGAATCATCTTCTCACGAGCCATGGAATTCTAACTTAAAGTTTTACATTTTTGAATTTTGATTTATTCAGGACTGGAGCACATGTCTCTTAACTGTGCTGTGTTTGGCTCACGCTCAGATCACATGGTTGCTTTCTTCCAAAGTTTCCATCACATCTACTTCATCACCCAGTAGTTTCTTGTCAGAATCAAGTCCAGATAAGCCGTTTCCATCACTATTTTTCCTAACCGTAGAGAGATTAAACTGGCAGGAAAGTCAAGAATTGTTGGGATAGGTGATATCTCAGTATGATTTTATTCTATCTATGTCAGTCCTGAAATTTGTATTAGGAAGGTATCCTTGTTAATAATGTGTAGTCTATAGCAGTAGTTCTCAAACTTTTGTGTACATCAGAATCAACTGGAAGGTTGGTTAAAACAGATTGCTGGGCCCATTCCCATAGTTTATGGTTCAGTAGGTCTGGGGTAGAGCCTGACAGTTTTTATTTCTAACAAACCCCCAGGTGGTACCACTGCTGCTGATCCAGGGTCCATACTTTGAGAACCACTGGTCTACAGTATCTTCTGTTTCTCCTTTTATCTTCATGCAAACATTTTAGACCAAGCTTGCTCTCTCAGGTACCATAAAGTGGTACTTTTCTTATATCAGGCTTATTTATTTTGAACAAGGTATATACTTGTCATATTACAGTCATGAATCTCAACCCTCTAATTTCAGTGATACTATTGAGATAGTATTTATCTTTCAGGAAAGACTGATGAAAGATCCTGACAGTTTAGAAAAGAGAAAATAAAGTGAAACAGAGGGTTAGGACCCATATACTTGGATCTGTTAGCACTAGTCTCACACTATTTTGGTTATATATACTTGTCAATTTTGCCTACATAAGACATTAAGAACCAGAGCTGTGTATTATAATCTTCTTTATTCATTTAGTATGTATCTTCATCCATTTTCTGCTGCTATAACAGAATACACAGAGTGGGTAGTTCATAAAGAACAGAAGTTTATTTGGCCCATGGTTCTGGAGGCTGGGAAGTCCAGAACACAGTGCTGGCATCTGGTGAGGGTCATTTCTATGGCAGAAGGCAGAAGCGATCCCACGTGACAAAGAGGGAAGTGGGCTGAACTCATCCTTTTTATCAGAAACCTGCTCCCTCGATAACTAACTCATTCCTTCAGTAATGGCATCAATCCCTTCTTGAGGACAGAGCCTTCATGACCTTATCATCTCTTAAATGCCCACCTCTTAATACTGTTACAATGGCAATTAAATCTCAACACGCATTTTGAAGTGGACATTCAAACCATAGCTATGTGTATAGACAATGTTTATCTGGTACACAGAAGGTATACTAAAAATTCAATAAATTGGGGAGTCTTAAGAAGCAGCACTTTATCCTGTAGGTGATGAGGAATAAATAAGTTAAATTGTTATCATTTTCAGGATTGATGGTATAAGCTTTTAAGTTAGAGTGATAGTAGAAATTAAAATTAAGTAGCATGCTGACTTGGCCTGTTCAAAAGTTCATGCTAGAGTGCTTATTGATATTAGGAAACAGTGGGCACACAATATATTAAGCATATACTATGTCTATGATTTGAGGAACACATTTTTCACTTAAGCCAAGTGCCCTGGTTAATTTCTGGAATGGTCTTTTTGTTTGTTTAGTTGTCCTATTCTGTAGAATAGCTGTGTCTGATGTGGAATATACTTTTAGTAAGACTGTAACACAGGTGTTTGTATTTATTTGTTTGGACTCTTGGATGAACTCTTGTTTATTAGTCACTAAAAATAACTTTAAAAATTAATATTGCAGGTGGAACAAAATCCATTATTAGGGTTTGGTGCTATAGCTATTGCTGTATTGTGCTCAGGATTTGCAGGTAAATCATGAAAGCATCGTTTTATTCTTTTGTCATATTTTTCAAAAACATCAAACTTTAGACACCAGTCTAGTTTATCTTACTTTCTCAGTTTTATTCCCATTAAACTTTATCTTCTTGCTTATATTTAGTTTTATGTCAGCTGTTTTTTCAGTAAATGTATAGCATCGTTCAACTAAGTTCAGACTTAATCCCTATTCATACTTGCAGTTAACTACTTCTGTTATCTATCCTTGACCATCTCAGTCTGGCCCAAAACCCAAAAGTAAATGAAAAAAGACCTCTGAAAATGGAGAACATTAGCCTTCAGAAAGCCCTTTCCTTTTTTCTGGAACTGCCACTATCGTCAAGTCAGATCCTGCTGCTTTAGGTTGTTAATATTGCCACCTAAATATCTTTTTTTCCCTGTAACCTCAAGTTCTTTCTCTGCTTTAACAGGTTAGGAGCTATGGAGTAGGATGATGAGGTGGGTCAAGAGTACCTTAGAAAGCATAAAACATAAAACTAACAACCAAACAGGGAGGAAAGACAACACAAAATCACTAACATCAAAAATCCATGGAAGTCTGGAGTTGTACGTGTAGGGACAAGCACTCCTGCAATGCATCAAGATAAGAAAGTATGAATATTAAGTGTAACATAAAAAAAGTTTTTAGAAATAGTTCCAGCAGAGATGATAGTTTTTAATATATTCTGCTTAAAGCTTTTCGTGGAATTTATTAGTTATGGCTATATATCTTTATTATATATCTTTATTTGTACCTATTTCAAGTCAGGACTCTATTTTTGATTAGGAAAGCAGGCTGAATACAGAAGTAAAATACTGCTTGTAAAAAAGATGTTGTATAGGAGGGGAAAATATAGATTCAGGAATATACTTAATGATAGCATTGTGTTCTAGAAACCAACAAATTGGGAACAAAAATTGAGTTACCTAAAAAATATACTATTTGATTTTTTGCAATATCTTGAATAAATGATTATGTTCAACATTTTATTAACTCACTATCTTAATACACAATTGAGGAAACAGGGTGGTTTAATATCTCTCTGTGTTTGGGGTAACTGGGCACTGGATAAATGTTTTTCCCAGAAGGTAAAATCAAAGGTGAAAATAAGAATAGCTATTTTATGTTCCCATTCCAACACAGACTCATCAAAATAATCTTGTTTTCGTTAGACTTTTAGTTGATAAATACTTCATTGGCAATTCCTAAGTCTCTAACGTGATGTTTATAACTAAAATATTTAATGGCTTTGTAAAATATGCATTCATTTTAAGTATAAATCCCGAGAGACAGGGGACTTTTGTGGGGGAGGGGTATCATGTACTCCTTTGAAGTATCTGAAAAAATCTATGGACCTTCAACTCCAGAAAAATGCACATATACACAAAATTTATTATCCAGTTGGGGAGTTCATGATCCTTCTGACCTTGTGTATGAACTTGGCTTGTGGAACCCTGCTTTAAAGGAAAATGGCTTCACACAGCAAATTCTACTTACATTTTGGTTGTTACTCTGAAAAGATTCCTAGTGGTGATTATAGACTATATTGCAGAATTAGGAGTATTCATTAGTAGGCAGATATTACAGGGGTGTGTTTATAATTCACTCTTAATAGTGTAGTTTTTCAGCTGACCAAAGCAAATAATTTACTGGCATTAAGTAGTACAGAGAGCTTTTGTGGTCTATCTTACTGCTATAATAAAGGCAGAAACTGTCTTAGCCCTCTGTTAAATGTAGCTTATAAACTTTCCACTGTTATTCTATATACTTTGTAAAAACATAAATTTATAATGTACAGTATGCCATGTGTCACAACCTACATAATAAGTGCACATTTAATTAAAGTATGTTTTGTTCCCCAAATCATATACTTTATATATCTCTAGGATATTGTTCTAAAGGAAAGACATTTTAAATTAATTTATAGTAACCTTTAATATTTGCATGTCTAATTTTCTTCTTTCAGGTGTATATTTTGAAAAAGTTTTAAAGAGTTCAGATACTTCTCTTTGGGTGAGAAACATTCAAATGTACCTATCAGGGATTATTGTGACATTAGTTGGCGTCTACTTGTCAGATGGAGCTGAAATTAAAGAAAAAGGATTTTTCTATGGTTACACATATTATGTCTGGTTTGTCATCTGTAAGTATCCAGGAATTAAAGGTTCTTAGTAGATCTTTTATTTTCTTTTTTAAGTTAGATGTCCATTTTAAGCTGTTATAACATTTTGAAATTAATCCTTTGATACTGTAAATACCAGTTTGAATATATTTTCATTTTACTGACTGAGTTTTGATTGTGAAGGCAAAATTGCTTTGGGATAGCAATGCCCCAAAGTATCTAATGTATTAGCAAAAAATGTGTAAAATTTAGTGCACCACATAGCCCTCTGGGCATTGTTTTGGAAAAACAGTATTATATAGGAACTACCACTCAATTTTAGCACAAACTCTCAGATGACTCCTAAGGAAAACAGTGTTTTCCTTTTCCTAGGTAAATTAGTATGGCATCTCTGGGGATGAAAATTGCCTCACCATTATGTAATGTTTCACTTATTTGAGTGATAAGATTTTCTTTCTTTCTGTATACAAGTTCTTGCAAGTGTTGGTGGCCTCTACACTTCTGTTGTGGTTAAGTACACAGACAACATCATGAAAGGCTTTTCTGCAGCGGCGGCCATTGTCCTTTCCACCATTGCTTCAGTAATGCTGTTTGGATTACAGATAAGTATGTCTTAGTTTGTGTTGAGTTTTAACATGGAAAAGCCTCTCATTTCCTTGATTCATGTATTCCTTTATTTAAAAGTGGCAGTTGGCCATACTGTTTACAGAAATTCCTAGTTTTGTTACTACAGTTTATTCTACCTGTACCGCTGTTCACAGTTGTATGGGATGTGGCTAAGCAGTACTTTGGTTGTTTAAGTGGTCTTAGAGCTTAAGACGAGGGGTACTGGTTCTATGTGAAAGTGAAGGGACTTTTTTTGCAGTCAAGGCCTCCCTGTATTTTATAGGTATTATATAGGACAACTTGAGTGACTGAATGTGAGAAGGTACTCAAGGAAATACATATAAAGACTTTAGGAAATTATTTGCAGCAGTCAGTTTAAACTAGATTGGCTCATTATTTAGAAGAATGTAGAAAACACCTTTTATTCCTCCCTCAGCTTGTACTTTCCAACTGGTTTGGATTCGGGTATGAGATGGTTTTGAAAACAAAATCAAAATCTAGATTTTGTCTTTTATATCTTTGTTTCATTCAATATGTAATTAATATAAAACTCACTAATATAGCTGGCATTCCAGTACCACTGCTTTGCTAGTCCTAATATAACACACCCAGCATTAATTTGGCTTCTAAATTATTTAAGCAATGATACTGACTTAACATTTCAGGGTGCTTTTATAGAGTAATAATTTTCTTTACTGATCAATTATTATAACAAACGAATATATGAAGAATAGCTATTAAATATATCAAGTAAAAGAGACCTGGCTTATATTTACATTTCATTTTTAAGTTGACTCCTGTCTATAAATGGAAATAGGGAAAAGCCAGTGTTTTAGAAATTTTAGAAAACCATGTATAGTGTGTGGCAAATCTTGCCTGTACCATTTCTTAACTGTGCAACCTTGGGGAAGTTATGTACCCTGGGTGACACTTTCTTCATCTGTAAAATGGGAATAATATCACCTATTGCCTAGAGTTGTTTTCAGGTGAAGTGCTTTAGAGTAGTGCCTGGCACTACTTACCAACCACTTACCATTTCAGTCATCAGGTACTTATAAGGTTTCCCTTAGATATTTTTCTACCCGATTTGGGTAAACTTTTAGTTGTAATTCTGATCTATCTTTATGTTCAACAAAATCCTTATAGCATTGCTCATAAGAAGTACATAGGAACAGTATAAAATGCTTTTGCTTAATGTTCTTACTGATGGTCAACTAGCATGTCTTAGCAATCTTTCAGTTAACTGTTTAGATGTAAGTTTTTGTCCTACCTTCCCCTCTTTTGAAGGCACAGCTGGTTTTTTTTTCAGTTAGGAGTGAACTAAAATAAAGCGTGATGTCATAGAAATGTATTTGTCAAGTCAGGACAAGTTATATTTTGGTTTCTTGTATCCTGATTTTTAAGATTAAGATGAAAAAAGGGGCCGGGCATAGTGGCTCATGTCTGTAATCCCAGCACTTTGAGAGGCCAAGGCGGGCGATCACCTGAGGTTGAGAGTTCGATACCACCCTGATCCATATGGAGAAACCCTGTCTCTACCAAAAATACAAAATTGGCTGGGCATGGTGGAGCATGCTCCTCCCAGCAACTTGGGAGACTGAGGCAGGAGAATCGTCTGGACCCGGGAGGCAGAGGTTGCGGTGAGCCGAGATTGCACCTTTGCACTTCAGCCTGGGCAACAAGAGCGAAACTCTGTCTCAAAAAAAAAAAGATGAAAAAAGGGTTAAGACTAGTAGTAAATTATCGCCTCATCTCCTATTAAGAAATTATGATTTTGTTGATTTGTTTAAATGGTCACCTAACTGAATTTTGCTCAACTATCTTTTACTCTAAACTTTCACAGGTTCGCCAATTCTACCACATTTTCTTTTGTACTTATATATATATTTATACTTACATTTTTAAAAAATTATATATTTTATAGGGAAATTAGTATGTTCTTTGTCAGAGTGGTGTCAGTTAGGCATACCCATGTTCTAAAAAGTCTAATCAGTGATCAACATTGCCTTGATTTTACCCGCCCTGCCACCCCCCTCCTTTTTTTTTGCTGTAATAGAAGACCTTTCTAAACCTTGCCATCATATAAATATGATCTGATAGCATAAACCCACAATTAAGAGTTTTCAAAATTTTAAACTGATCATTAGGCAGTTTTAAAGACACACATACAGATAAAGCTGTTTTTTTTTTTCCTTTTCAGCACTCACCTTTGCCCTGGGTACTCTTCTTGTATGTGTTTCCATATATCTCTATGGATTACCCAGACAAGACACTACATCCATCCATCAAGGAGAAACAGCTTCAAAGGAGAGAGTTATTGGTGTGTGATTTTAGCCTCATGTGAGACTCCTGTTAAGACTAAACCATTTGCATTAAACTAGAGCCTTAAGTCAATTCCAGAAGGTAGCATAAACAAATAAAAAATTAACTATATGGCATAAGAATTAAGATCAGTGCTGTATGTGGAAACAACAACAAACAAAGCTATCGGAGTGAACTGCTAATACAGAAACTTAATGTGGACCTGTTTGGGGTCAAACTATTGTTTTAGAATGAAGGAATTTTATTATTGTGTATATATATAATTTGTACATAAGAAGTATGGAGATGATACGGTGTTAAAAAAAAAATCATGGTGAGGCTACAATACTCAAGTAACAAGGTTTGGGACAATGTCTAAGGGTTAAAGTGCCAAAGCCATTTCTGTACTAACTGTTCTCTTGTTCAGGTACCAGGGGAGAAGGATGACCCCCTCCTTATTCTCCAATTCATGTACAGTATTTTGTCCTAGCAGCAGTAAAGACCTAGTCCTTTTCTTACAAGAGGCAGAAACAAGACAGACTAGTTCATCAACAAACTGAATGTGTAACTTCTCAAAATGAATCTATTTCATAACTCAGATGATTTCTCAGTGGTGATTGAGTACCCCTTTAGTGCTATATTTGTGCCATTCATTATCTGGTTCATATTTCTTTGCTGTTAGATGATGTACTTTTCTTCAAAAAAATTTCTAATGTCACTTTTGTACTTTTTTAAATAAAGTATGTTTAACTGTTGGACTCTCAATAATTTGTGAAATTTCAGTGTTTTCTGTAATGTTAATGGGGAAATTCAGCAATAAACTTTATTTATATGAATTCTGAATTCTGTTTAATCACTTTTTTATATTATACATGTGACCATTAAAATAATGCACTGTTATTTTCTATATGTAGAATTGTATTGGTTAGGGTTCGCTGGCTGCAAATCAACTCTGGGCAAGCCTTAAGCAAAAAAGAATTTTTAAGAAGGTCCACAATCAGGGCTACAAGCGTCTAGGTTCTAAGAATTAATGAAAAGTCTTTTTAGCTTTTGTAAAGATTTGGCTCTACCCATTACTGTTCCTGTATGGTTTCACTCAAGATTCAAATACTCAGGAAGACACTACTGATCTTGGAAGGGGAAAGTTTCTTCAAGTAGAGAGGGATATTGGATGTGTAAAACATGTCTCTACATTTTTATCCCTTGGCTGGTTTATGCTAAGAAAAATTTGACAGTTGAAAATTATCTGGAAGTTATTTCACTTAAATTGGAACTGCAAGGCTGAATCTTTTCTAGGACTAAGAAGGTAAGTCATAATTGCTAATCTGAAATAATTTTCACTCTAGAGAAGCTTCAGTTTATGCTAATTTGCTTCTTTATTCATAAAAATAGACTGTCACTGATATTCAAAAGACTACTACTAGCAACATTTAGAATAAATTATAGCAGACCTGAATGGAAATGCTGGCTGATGAGGATGGCCGTACTGATCAAACACACCACATCCTACTCTTGTTGCCTAAGCCATGCTCATGTTATCTAATGAAGCCACACAAAATGTATGTCACCAATATGAAGATATATGAAGGAAACTGTAAGAAACTCCATTTCAAATTACGGTTGAATGGACTACATTTTACAAAAAGATCCTAATTCAATGTCTTTACAAGTAATTCCTTGCTATTAAAATGTATTTAGTTCCTGAATTCACACAGTAAGAGTTACCTGTATATGTTAACTCAAAGGGAAGCATGAGGTCTGTTGTCTCTAGGAGTAGCTGTCAGCTATATTAACAGAAAGATGCTTATTTTTGATCTCCCTATGTTTATTCCAAACTAGCCACAATTACAAGAAAACTGATAATTTTCCCCCCCACCAATTCTTTTATTTCATGAAAACATTAAATCATTTCAGAATAGTTTCTGAACCATGTATAATCTACTATAGAATCATATATAAGAATAGTTTCTGGAAGAATGACATGGTAAGAAATTTCAAGCCAAAGTTTAAATTCAAATCCTTTAGCCCCATTAGACCACAAACCTTTGGGTTTAAAAAAACTCAATGTCTATTAAATACCTACTGACCATAAGATAATTCAGATGACTTATTTATTTAAGGATAAAGACTGAATAACTTGACAAGTCACACTTAATACAGATTCTGACACAGAATAATAGTTTAACTTTGGCTGGACGTGGTGGCTCATGCCTGTAATCCCAGCACTTTGGGAGGCCAAGGCGGGCGGATCATCTGAGGTTGGGAGTTCGAGACCAGCCTGACCAACATAGACCGCCCCCCCCCCCGTCTCTACTAAAAATACAAAATTAGTCGGGCATGATGGCATATGCCTGTAATCCCAGCTACTCAGGAGGCTGAGGCAGGAGAATCGCTTGAACCCGGGAGGCAGAGGTTACAGTGAGCCAAGATCACACCATCGCACTCCAGCCTGGGCAACGACAGAAACTCCATCTCAAAAAAAAAAATTATTCTGAACAGTAAGGCATCTAAGAATAGATAACTAGAGTTCATTTGACATTTTAAAAGCCATTTTAATGGAAATTACATCCTACATACAGGTGTTATTCCAAGAAGTTTCATTCCATTGCCTAGGACAGAACGGACAGCTTTGAAAAGATGAAGTCTGGCCTACAAAATAAAGAATGATTTAAAATATTCAATAACAGGAATGTATTCAATACATGAGAATGGTTTTCAAGGTAATTCTTCTTAATTTAAAGCAGGAACAATATGTCAAAGTGCCCTCGAGTTACTATAGGCAAGAGAAGATAAATTCCTAGCATCCCTTATAGTAAGACCTGTACATAAAGTGTCATGGAGTGGGAGTGACAGTATTATACAGTATGCCTTCAGATAAGGGAAACATCACTATAATATTTCATGTAGGAAAATGTGCTTCATAGTCTAGTATGTTGGGAAGTATATAAACATTGATTGTTACAGCCTAATTATTAGCTGAGGAAGTACACTACTACAGTTGAACAACAGAATGCTATTTTAGAAAAATTTACAAGACTGAC
Source organism: Rhinopithecus bieti (assembly GCF_001698545.2). Classification (NCBI taxonomy): domain Eukaryota; kingdom Metazoa; phylum Chordata; class Mammalia; order Primates; family Cercopithecidae; genus Rhinopithecus; species Rhinopithecus bieti. The sequence continues at coordinate 623,636 of NW_016824661.1, read as the reverse complement.
TTAGTAATATTAGTCTGAGGAGCTAGGGATTATACAGAAAATATTCAACATAACATACCCCAGCCACTTCAGGAGGACTATCTTTTATTTGTAGTGTTTTGTGTGCCACAGCTGCAAGATGACTGAAACAGGAAGAGAGAAATCACGATGGTACCAGCAGTAATTTCCTGTTGTAAGATATGAGCTTGATACCTAATCTTACTCCTTCAACTTAATAAATAAAGCAAAGAACCAGTAAAGGATGTATTCGAAACTGTAAAGTTGAAACTGGAATTCAAAACTCAAGCTTTAGATCTTGGCCCTATTCTACTACTAAGAGGTGGGCAATTCTTAAGATTATGATTTCATTGTTAATTTTACAAATATAAAGGATTCTTTTCTAATCATTTTTCCTCATTTAGGCAACCTACAATCAAATGTATAACACAGCATGGCCTTTTCCTCTGTACAGTGAGGTGGGTAGAAACTAGTTATCCACTCTCCACACACACTGGCCACACTTCTTTAAAGTATCTTTTTAAATTTAGGTATGGCATCAAGTATAACAACGTGTTGAAGAAATGATACTTAAGATATCAGTTTTAATGATAAAATGACATTTCATAAGATTTTGTACATTAGCTGGGCGTGAGGTTGCACGCCTATAATCCCAGCTACTAGGGAGGCTAAGGCAGGAGGAGAATCACTTGAATCCAGGAGGTGGAGGTTGCAGTGAGCCAAGATCGCATTCCAGCCTGGATAACAGAGTGAGATGCTGTCTCAAAGAAGAAGAAGAAAAAAAAAAAGACTTCTTCATCTTTATATGTCTTAAGTGTCATTTAAAGGAAGAAAAAAATCCTTACATAAATCTAGAGAAGACAAGGTAAAAAGTATAATCAAGAAAACAGTCCTGATAAGTGTCTGATTTCAATAAACATTGAGTAAAAGCAAAATTTCTTTTATTAAATAGCTTTATGGAAGATACAGCTGCTGCTACACAAGGGTGGACTCAATAATTTCGATTTCAAGTTTCTAAAATAGACACCATGAAATTGTCATTAAAGATTAGAAAATTAAGTTTTCTAGCTTATTTTCTGTGCCTCTGCTTAAAATCCCTGTATGGACCCCACTGCCCTGAAAATAAGTTTAAATGCCTCAGTACATGGCAAACAGGTTTATACACGCTTCATTTATCAGCCTCCCAGGACAATGCTTACGGATCCTTTAAAATGTATTATTATGCTCTTGCTCAACTCTGGGCTTTTTTCTTCTTCCCAGCCACATTCCTTCTCCTGATTAATATCTCCTTTCCTCTGAGAAGCCCTCTCTGATCTCTCAAGGCTCGGCTGGTTGCCCTAACACCGTTTCTTATGTTCACTCTAACATAACACACATGCACTGTGCTGTAACTGTGGAGTTGTCAGTTCCCATTCTCCAGTCTTAGTGACAGTACCTTGTATCACTGAATGAATGAAGGAACATTAACTGCTAATTTGTATAGATGAAGCAATAATTTCTGTAACTAAAAGCACATCAAATTTTAGACCAAGGAATTTGTTTATGGGAAACCTTTAGATGAAAGAAAGGTCTCAAATGCCATTAAACATCTGAAAACAGGAAGATTATAAAGTACCTTAAAGTTAGAAGGTAACTGACAATATGCCTGGGTTGAAGATCCTGAGATGACTTATAAAGCACCTCGTCGAACCTAAAAGATGACAGGAACACTGAACAGGAAAAGACTGTACATGTTACACTAAGACATTAGACATTAAAAGATCATGAATATAAGATTGACTTGACATGATTAAGAGTAGAAGGTATGGCCAGGCGCAGTGTCTCACATCTGTAATCCTAGCACTTTGGGAGACCGAGGTGGGTGGATCACGAGGTCAGGAGTTTGAGACCAGCCTGGCCAATACGGTGAACCCCGTCCTCGACTAAAAATACAAAAAGTAGCCAGGCGTGTTGGCCAGTGCCCGTAGTCCCAGCTACCCGGGAGGCTGAGGCAGAATTGCTTGAGTCCGGGAAGCAGAGGTTTCAGTGAGCCGAGATTCAGTCACTGTACTCTAGCCTGGGCAACAGAGCGAGACTCTTTGTCTAAAAAAAAAAAAAAAAAAAGTAGAAGGATATGAAAAAACTGTGTGTACATTTGCAGGCAAAGGAACATTTTTCTTTCTTACAAATTCTTTGATGGCAGGGACTTCTAAATCATCTTGCTATTCCCTAGACCTAGTCCACAGCAAAACTTTTAATCATGGCTGGTGAATGTAAAAAGCCTCCAGCCATGTTTAGGAACATAAAATATAAATGAGCAAAGTCTACCCTCAATGCTAAGAAAACCCAGGTGGCTTATTTTTCCTCACATTAGCTATTGTACATGTGAGTAAATTTTTCTGATCCCAGGAAAGAACCACTAACTACTATTTAGCAATCAAAGAAAACCGCCTTGTTCATAACCACCCACATCCCTTCTAGAGATTAAGCTCTGGCATGTTTAGCTTCACCAACAATGCCCGTCAGAGCGAAAATGTGTGGTGTCTTGCCTAGCATGGGAGCATCAGATACATGTATTTGAGATTATGAACCGAAACCAAGAGGCAAATGAAGGACTTACGGTCTCTGGGAAGCTGCACAAAGGCAGGTGTTTTCCTTCACTTATCACAGAGGGCAAGAAGATGCTCTTTCTCAAACTAAAAGGTTATGCTTTTATAAGGCTTTATGTGAGCCCGAGGCGGCTAGACACGTGTGCTATTCATCAGTGATAATATTCTGAAGACCTGAAGACTGTCCTCCTTGAGCATTGTGTTAATCTATGCCCTCTGCCCTCAAAATGCAAATAATCACGTTTTAGGTATCCCTTTGGGAAAAGTCTAGAGGCAGAAGGCAGCTACTGGCCTGTTGACTCTACTGGGCAGCAAAAATGCTAATAGCCATTTTGATAAGCAGAAGCACACTTGATGATCCCTAGAAAACATCGTACCTGAGAAGATGCTGAAGAATTGAAACAGACTGTGGCTCTTGTAAACAAGCAGTGTTGAAGTCATTCAGGTACCCACATCCAAAAGTCTCTTCCAAACTGTTATCAAAAGTTTAAAGTTAAAAACATCAAAAGATTAAAAAGTCATACAAGGGCACAGAGCTCCAAGTGATGAACATCACCTTCTAATACACAATTTTGGTCTCCTTAATACAGCCCTAGACTTTGATGCCAACACTGTTTGATCTGATACTTTAATTTTCCTAAATCTATTTCTTTAGCCATACACAATGGAGGTAATAGTATATTCTTCAACAGGGTTATTCTGAGGACTAACATAATACACATAAATGTATTTCTAACATAGATGCTCAATAAAAAAATTTTTTTTTCCCTAAAAGAAGGCCTACTCTAGTCAGATCTGAATAGAAGATATTGGAAAAGCCCAGAAAACAGGGCCCCTGGTCTTAGAATCATAGGACCCAACCTAGGGAAGCACAGTGCAGTACAAGGTTTCCCTGCAGCCTCTTCTCACCTGTGGAGGCGGGCATGTGTGTACTGTAGGAAGACTCCTGTGTCCCCGCGACTCTGGAAAACACGATCCCAGCTGAACTTGTAGTCAGATAAGAGTAAACCTTTGAAGTCCTAAAACGACAGAGGAAATCTTCACTGCTGGGATTTGCTCTAGTACCAAACAAAAGGGCCTCACAGATAGGAGTCTTAACAGACCTGAATAATGAGTGCTGCGAGCCCAACCCTCTCTGCAGTCTCCTGTGGGTTCTTGAGTTCTTTAGTTGCTGAAACAGACAAAGGCAGCTATCTTTATTCTACATGACACTGTGCCAATCATGGATCCAAGTGAAGGTAATATCTGCCAAAAATGCATGCTGACAATCAAGAACAGATTTAGAATGAGTAATTTACTTTCCTAATTTAGGCTATTTTACCTTTGATAATGACATTTCCCCTGCCTACATTAAAGGAAAAGAAATCCAAATTTATTTATTCAAAAGATACTTGTAGGATATCTGATACTTAGCTTTTCAAGGATGAAGGTTAAAGTCATAAGGACTTGTGATTTGAATCCAAATTATAACATAGAAACTTCACATGACCACCCAGACAACAGAATGACAATGCTCAAGCTGTTCATGAAAAGAGGACCAAGGTTATAGCAATTCAGATTATTGAAGTGACCAATTCCCGAGCAGCAAGTATAAAAATTCTGGCACCTCTAATTAGTGAAAGCTATTTTTGACAAAGTTAGTGACACTTCAACGGAGGGACAGACATAATAAATCACACTGCCCAAAGTCCAGAGTAACACAAAAGTGGCATGTAAGTTATGACTTTAATAAGAAAAAACTGAATTCACTCTTAATTGAAGCCATGTTCTGTAGCATCCTTAATTGAATCTCATTTAAAACATCTTCTAGGAAAGTGACATCTCCTCTTCGAGTCTTCATTCCCTGCACTACTCCAAAGGGCACATGCTGGCACCTAAAAGAGTGGGCATCTAGTTAACTGAAAGTTAAACAAGAGCTGCTGCTGAAAGCATATAATACCTTTCAGAGAGTGGTTTGAACTTTAACCCTCAGAGTTTTTAAAAATTAATAAAATGAAATTGATGTGATTTGTATGCTACAAAGGACATTAAGCACATTTTCACTTTATAATCAACAGCATGTGATTAAACTACTAGTTGCCTTTAGGAGAAAAAGGAGATGTGGATTAAGAATTTTGAAAACTAAGCCATGGAGAGCAGATAACTAATAAAAATACAGTTATTAAATGTTTGTAAGGTGGAAATTATTATAACCAAGACATAATACAAACATCAAATCTACTTTTCCATACTAATATCTTGAAACAAAGAATTGAAATTTGAATGAAAAACTTTTAACCACTAGGTACATTTTCAGGCTCAGCTGACCCTGCACAATTAAGAACCATGCAGACATTACCTTTCTGCCCAGTCATATCCCATGATCTTCAGCATTTGGAATACTTGCTGAAAATGCTTTTTTTGTCCTTTATCTGTCTTGGAAAGAAAACATATATAAAATAAAAGAACAGTTACAAATTAATGTACAAAAATAGGTTGGACTTGAATCAAATTAAGATATTTGAGGTTTGACAGACTAAAGTCTTTGTCAATCGATACGTTTTAAGTAAACACAAAGAGGATGCCACAAGAAGAGTGTCTAAGTAGAGTGCTCTACAAGGGAGGGGAATAAGAGCCGTAGCACTCCACCGAGTCAGTAGGAAATGTGAACTTCAACCTTCTGAGTATTCCATTTAAATTTCTGCCCTCTCGGCTATGATGACCCTGGTCTCTGAGACCAAAGTTCAGCTCTAAATAAATATTTGATGGCAACTTTTCTTCTAAGTGAAAAGGAAGGTTTCACATGGTAAGTAAGGAAAGGGGAAAAAGATACTAGAATACCACTCAGCAATAAAAGGAACGAACTACTGACACACAGGACAGCCTGGATAGTTCTCCAGGGCATTCATTATACTGAGTGAAAAAAGCCAATCTCAACAGTTACATATTGTATAATTTCATTTATACAACATTCTTAAAGTGACAAAATTGTGCTGAAGAACAGAGCACTGGCTGCCAGGGGTTAGGATTGGGTGAAGGTGTGATAAGTGGTTGACCACGAGGGAGTTTGTTTTGTGATGGAACAGTTCTATATTCTGAATGTGGTGATGGTTACATGAATCTATACATGTGATAAAGTCTCATAAAACCACACCCACACAAACATCTACAGGAGAGTACATGTAAAAGCTGGCGAAATTTCAGTAAGGTCTCTATCAATGTTAATTTCCTGATATTGATAAAAGTACTATGGTTATATACTATCTTTGGGGGGAAACACTGTACTATTTTGAAACTTCTTGTGAGTATTAAATTACTTCAAAATAAAGTTATTTAAAAACAACTATTGACCCCAATTCAGAATTAAAAACTAAAAAACAAAAAAAACCTTGCATTATGGTGATCTGTATATATTAATTTCACATAACCATTTTACTGATTCAGGTAATTTTTTCTTACTATGAAGCAATGTAAACTTTTTCATTTCTAAGTGTTTAAACTTTTAAATAGAAGTTGCGCACTTTAAACATACTTAATATTGACTTCTCTCTGTAGTTTGACATAATTAGTTTTCCATAGTTTTTCAACATGGCATCCAATTTCTACCTCTGTAATTTTCATGAGTTAGAGATCGTAACTTTTTGTTCTGATTACTTACCACATATATCATTGTATCAAAATTATACTTGTCCATTCGATCTATAGCAGCTGCAAGATCTCTGAAAAAGTGGCCATAAACCAACAGTTACTAAGTAGATCTGGGTAATAATTGATTTTACCTATTTAATAGCAATGAGCATTTTCTAATTAAGAACTTAAATTATCCCACAGCCTGAGGAATTCCAACCACACTTAGACAATTCAAATACCACATTTTGATATAAAATGATAAAAATAGGTTTGGGGAAAACAACAATAAAACACTGGCAAAAGTAAAACCTAAAATAAATATAAATAAATAAAATTAATATATAAAAGTTCTACAACATGTAGTAATAACAACTAAAATAGCTCTGGGTGAAGTGTCTTATAGGTAAATGTTTTATGATTAAGTCTCTACTAAAAAGAATCACCCGTTACTTCTCTGCAATATATTCTCTTAACGAACATATTTAAAATATAGATGATGTAGTAAACAGGTATTGTCTAGATACTCTCCTATTAGTATTACTAAGGACTTTCAAAGTCTTGGGTCAGTCAGGGGGATACCTTCTAATGCATTTAAAAGACCATAAAGTCAGCCAGGTGTGGTGGCTCATGCCTGTAATCCCAGCAATTTGGGAGGCCGAGGTGGGAGGATCACTTGAGGTCAGGAGTTCGAGACCAGCCTGACTAACAGGTGAAACCCTGTCTCTACTAAAAATACAAAAATTAGCTGGGCGTGGTGGCGCACACCTGTAATCCCAGCTATTCAGGAGGCTGAGGCAGGAGAATCGCTTGAACCTAGGAAGTGGGAGGTGGAGTCTACAGTGAGCTGAGATCGTGCCACTGCACTCCAGCCTGAGCGACAGAGCAAGATTCCGTCTCCAAAAAAAAAAAAAGGCCATAAAGTCCTTTGACAGAATTTCTCTTTTATCTCTGATTAGATACAAGTATCTAGTTGGCATACGAAATAATGAAAAATAAACCAAAATTGCAAGTCAAGGATTATGAAATATTGAAGTTTTAAATTAGAGCTATTTTTGATTAACAACATGATACTGGAAAGACTGAAAAAATTCCTCGATCTTTTGAAATGTTAGGGATCATCAAAATGTCATTAGTACCTATCTCATGATCCTAACATTGCAAAGAGCATGCGTTCTCAATGGAGGCAAAACTGGCTAATTTTTGTGTTTTTAGTAGAGACAGGGGCTCATCATGTTGGCCAGGCTGGTTTTGAACTCCTGACCTCAGATGATCCACCCTCCTCGTCCTCCCAAAGTGCTGAGAACACAGGCAAGAGCCACTGCATATTTTTTGTAGAGATGGGTCTCATTATATTGCCTAGGCTAGTTTCAAACTTCTGGTCTCAAGTGATCCTCCTGCTTTGGCTTCCCAAAGTTCTAAGATTACAGGCGTGAGCCACTACAGTTGGCCAACAAAAAATCTTATTCTTCATGCATAAACCACAGATATACATACAATATATACACAGATACAGAATATCTGTGGGATAAAATTTCATGAGAATTGGCAATTAGGAAAAATATGGCTGAAAAGGTTGCTTGGAGGGATTATAATTTTAAAATGTTGAGAAACTTGTATAGCAGATTATCACAAAAATGATGTCACAAATAGACACTTGTGTTACATTTTTTTGGTTTGAGACAAGGACAAAACAAAGGGAAACTTTTTGATCCAATGAAAAAACACAAAAGAATAAGAACAATTTCTAGGTTGAATTTGTAGAAACTGAATTTCAAAGCCAAAAGAAGTGCCAGGTCATTTAATCCAGATCTCTCATTTCACAAAGTAGAGAATCATAGCCCAGAGAGTTAAACAACAGTCCCAGGTCTCCAGCCTCACACTCTGCTCTTTTCAGTATTCTCCTGCACTTTTGTCTGCTATAACAACTTTGATTTACAACCCCCACACAAAGGTATTCTATACAAAACCCACTAGAAGGCAGAAGCAACTGACATTAAAGCAAAGCGAAAAATCTGACATTTCAGTAAGTGGCAAAAAGAAAATTATTTTCAAAGAAAAAAAGAAAGTACAGGTGTTAAGGTAAATACACAGAAAAGTCCACATCTAATGGCAGCCTGAAAAAACACCAAATCAGGATAGTTATAGAGATCTCATGTCATAGGGCCCCTTTTCTGACGGGATGTTTCTTTTTCCAAAGAAAAATATAGGTGTTGAAAAATTGAGACCTAATGATAGCCCAAAAAAGGCACTAACCAGACCCGAATACTTACAGAGCCTCTGTTCTCAATGGATACTTCTTATAACTACTGTGCAAGGGTTTATTTATTTAATCTGTCTAGCAATAATTAGTTGATACAAAAAACTTTTCTAATATACATATTTGCTTATCTAGAAAAACAACGTACCTCTTAGATATATAAGCTCTTCTCATTTCCTAATCCCAATTGCATAGAATTGGTAAAGGGAAATGTCGAAAAGTAATAAAAATTTCCTAAGGGGAAATTAAGAGACTTGATTGGTTGCTTAAAGTACAGGTGTTAAGGTACATAATTTGTTTGGAATAAATTACGGTAGTTAATATAACAACAACAAAATATTGTGACTTTATGTTACAAAAGTGATTTGTGACCTAATATAAAATTCTGGCCTGGGGAGACACTTTTGCCACCAGTGCTTCTCTTTCCTATTAGCTTTGTCCCAGAAATAAGAGTGCTTGATAAACCCACTTCTTACTGATGAACAGAGATTGGCCCTTCCACAAAGGTCAGTCACGGAGACGGATGGAAAAAAAATGTGACATGGCTGCCTTCTCCCTCAGCCTGCTTTACCAAATCCCAACAAGGTCTGGTATTTATGTGCATGTAAGATGTTCTTTACAGCATGAGGAAACCCCTGAGCTAATACGGTCATCTTTTAGTATACATTTCCTGCCAACATGCCATTGTAAAATACTTTTAGTTGATTATGAAGTACTTCAGTTTTACAGCTTATAGAATAATGTCGTCAGCTGTGGAGTTCGATAATGCATAATTAATTGTAAATAGTTTTTCATCTGAAAGCAACAGATTTAGAACCAAATGTTTACCCTCACAGAGGCTACAAACCTGGTTGCATAGAGAGAAGTACCATCACTTCGCATTACAGTACAAATTGAGGAGGGGTCGCCATTCCCAGAGAGATCTACAACAGCCGTTCCTTTTCTAGAAATGCAAAAAGGTAACTTTGAAGCAACATAATAAATTCAGACCTTTAAAACTGTAATATCTAAAACATTATCTTCAGCAAACCAGAAGCTATTTTTATTACCCACGTTGCAATAAGCAATGCCAATTCAAGCTTTGACCAACAATGGTAAAAAACAAGAATATGACCAAGAATCTCTTACGAATGGGTATGATGTAATATTTGGTTATCTTAGCTTTTAAATCTGTAGTTCCGGATAAGGTACTCAGAAATAAAATCTTTAATACACCCAGTTGAAAAATGAGATGCAGCTGCATCGTAACTATGAAATGTCACACATTCTCCTTCTACGGTATTATAACATTCAATATTGGGCTAATTTTTAACATGCCACAAAGTACCCAAGTATTAAAACTACAGATTTTTGTCTTTCCTGTATGACCAAACTTTGGCATCTGTATATGACAATCTAAAAATTTTCCTTAGGGACATTACTGAGGATGCTATTAACTACGTTTCACATCTTCCTTATAAATATGACAGGAGAAATTTTGCTTTGGTACTATGAAAAGTGACATGTCTCTTAAGCAATTGGTTTGCCTCTACATTATAGACGTCTGGGCTTCTTTCACTGGTATTTCTCTGATTAGCTGACAGGGAGCTAAAAGCTAAATTAGAAAACAGGCAAGAAACAAAAATAAAACTTATCCAAATTGGAAAAGAAGTTAAATTGTCTCTGCAGGTAATATGATTTTTTTTTCAATATGATCTTATAAATAGAAAACTCTGAATATGATCTTGTAAGTAGAAAACCCTGAAGATTCCGCCAAAAAACTGTTAGAATTAATAAATGAATTTTGTAAAGCTGCAGTATAGAAAATCAACATACAAAATCAGTAGTTTTTTTTTTTTTTTTTTTGACATAGAGTCTCACTTTGTTACTGAGACTGGAGTGGTGCAGTGGCACGATCTCAGCTCATTGCAACCTCCGCCTCCTAGGTTCAAGCAATTCTCCTGCCTCAGCCTCCCAAGTAGCTGGAATTAGGCATGCACCACCACATCCAGCTAATTTTTATGTTTTTAGTAGAGACAGGTTTTCACTATGTTGGCCGGGCTGGTCTCGAACTCCCGACCTCATGTGATCCACATACCTCGGCTTCCCAAAGTGCTGGGATTACAGGCGTGAGCCACCGCGCCCGGCCAAAAATCAGTAGCATTTCTATACACAACAACAAACTATCTGAAAAAGAAATTAAAAAAAAAATTCCATTTATAATAACGTCAACAAAATCAAAATGGGAATAAATTTAACCAAGGAGGTAAAATATCTGTACACTGAAAACTATGTAACACTGATTAAAGAAATCAAAACACAGATAAATGGAAAGATATCCTGTATTACTGGATTGGAAAAATCAATATTTTAAAAATGTCCATACCACCAAAAGCAATCTACAGATTCAATGCAATCTCCACCAAAATTCCAGTGGCATTTTCACAGAAATAGAAAATCAATCATAAAATTTATATGGAACCACAAAAAACCCCCAAATACCCCAAGCAATATTGAGCAAAAAGAATAAAGCTGGGCCAGCTGTAGTGGCTCACGTCTATAATCCCAGCACTTTGGAAGGCCAAGGCAGGTGGATCACTTGAAGCCAAGAGTTCAAGACCAGCCTGGGCAACATGGTGAAACTCCATCTCTACTAACAAATACAAAAATCAATCAGCTGGGTGTGGTGGCACATGCCTGTAATCCCAGCTACTTGGGAGGCTAAGGCAGGAGAATAGCTTGAACCTGGAGGTGGAGGTTGTAGTGAGACAAGAAAGCACCAATGCACCACAGCCAGGACGACAAAGCCAGACCCTGTCTCCAACAACAACAACAACAAAGCTGGAGGCATTGCACTACCTAATCTCAACATCTACTACAAACTATAGTAATCAAAACAGCATCATACTAGACAAAAACATAGAGATCAATGGAATAGAATAGAGAGCCTAGATACAAATTCACGGTCAACTGAATTTTTTTTTTTTTTTTGACATGGAATTTCGCTCTTATTGCCCAGGCTGGAGTGCAATGGCTCGATCTCGGTTCACCGCAACCTCTGCCTTCTGGGTTCAAATGATTCTCCTGCCTGAGCCTCCCAAGTAGCTGGGATTATAGGCATGTGCCACCACACCCAGCTAATTTTTGTATTTTTAGTAGAGATGGGGTTTCTCCATGTTGGTCAGGCTGGTATCGAACTCCCGACCTCAGGTGATCTGCCCGCCTCGGCCTCCCAAATTGCTGGGATTACAGGCGTGAGCCACCGTGCCCAGCCAGGTCAACTGATTTTTGACAAAGGTGCCAAAATAACACAGTAAGAAAGGGACAGTCTTGGCCAGGTGCGGCGGCTCACGCCTGTAATCCTAGCACTTTGCGAGGCGAAGGCAGGTAGATCACAAGGTCAGGAAATTGAGACCATCCTGGCCAACGTGGTGAAACCCTGTCTCTACTGAAAATACAAAAATTAGCTGAGTGTGGTGGCGTGTGCTTGTAATCCCAGCTACTTGGGAGACTGAGGCAGGAGAATCGCTTAAACCCAGGAGGCAGAGGTTGCACTGAGCCAAGATCATGCCACTGCACTCCAGTTTGGCAACAGAGCGAGACCCCATCTCAAAAAAATAAAAGGACAGTCTCTTCAATAAATGACATTGGGAAAACTGGATATCCATATGCAGAAGAATGAAACTAGATCCTTATCTCTCACCATGTACAAAACTCAACTCAAAGTGGATTAAAGACAAATCTAAGACCTGAGCTGTAAAACTATTAGAGGAAAACACTGAAGTCTTGGCACCAAGATTTCTTGGAGCTAGTCCTCAAAGCATAGGCAACAAAAGCAAAAATACACAGATAGGATTGCATAAAACTAAAAAAGCTTCTGCACAGCAAAGAAAACAATCAACAAAGTGAAGAGACAACCTAGAGCATGAAAGAAAATATGTGGAAAACATGTATCTGATAAGAGGTTAATAGGAAAATATATAAGGAACTCAACTCAATGGAAAAACAAAAACAAAAAACTAAACCAAACCAACACCACCACCAAAAAAAAACCCAATTAAAAAGTGTGCCAAAGAAGCCATTATCCTCAGCAAACTAATGCAGGAACAGAAAACCAAATACGGTATGTTCTCACTTGTAAGTGGGAGCTGAACAATGTGAACACAGAGACATAAGGAAGGAAAGAACACACACTGGGGCCTGTTGCGGGATGGGTGGTGGGAGCGCATCAGGAAAAATAGCTAATGGATGCTGGGCTTGATACTTAGGTGATGGGTTGATAGGTGCAGCAAATAGCAAATCACCATGGCACACATTTACCTATGTAACAAATCTGCACATCCTGTACACATGCCCGGGAACTTAAAAAAAGAAAAAGAAAAAAAAGAAAACAAAAACGTGGGCCAAAGACCCATACAGACATTTCTCAAAAGAAGGCAAACAAAAGACTAACAAGTATATGAAAAGGTGCTGAACATCACTAATCATCAGGGAAACGCAAAATTAAAACCACAATCCACAATAAGAAATTTCTTCACACTTGTTAAGATGGCTTTTATCAAAAAAAAAAAAAAAAAAAAAAAAGATAAACGTTGGCAATGATGTGGATAAAAGGGAACCCTTGTATACTAGTGGTGGGAATGTTAGTATAGCCATTATGGAAAACAATGTGGAGGTTCCTCAAAAAACTGAAAACAGAACCTCCATGTATATGATCCAGCAAACTCACATCTGGGTATACATCCAAAGAAATTGGAATCAGTATGTCCAAGTGAAATCTGCCCTACCATGGTTATTGTAACATTACTCACAATAGCCAAGATGTGAATTAACCTTAACAGATGAGTGGACTTTAAACTATACAATGTTATACAACAGGTAATATGCAGGTAATATACAACAGGTAATATGCAGCCTTAAAAAAAAGGAAATCCTGTCATTTGTGATAACATGGATAAACTGAAAGGACATTATGCTCAGTGAAATAAACGATGCACAGAAAACAAATACTGCATAGTCTCACGTGTGGAATCTAAAAAATTCCAATCATAGAAGCAGAGAAGTAGAATGGAGGTTACCAAGGGCAGGGAATGGGGAGATGTTGGTTAAAGGCTACAAAGTTAAACAGGAGTAAGTTTGGGAGATCTATTGTACAGCATTGTGAGTATAATTAACAATAATGCATAGTACATTGGAAAACTGCTAACAGAGATTTTAAATGTTCTCATCATAGGTAAGTAGGTAACGGTAACGGATATGTTAATTAGCTTGATTTAAACATTTCACAGTATGCATATAAATATCAAATCATGTTGTGCACCATAAACATATACAATGTGTCATTCATCAATCACAACTTTTTTTTAAAGAAAAAAATCTACCATAAGCAAGGAAACAGAATTCCAGGAGGGATATGCTAACATCATCTCTGACTTTATATTACTTTTCCTGCCTCTACTTCCTGTTTTCATCATTTTCCTCATTTATAAGCCTGTTGTAGTATACTTATTTTCATATGCTGCCTTAAATATTTTTTGAAAAGGCAGGGATTTCTTTTAAAAGGTAAAACTGAGTCAGAAGATAATAAGATTTATTTCTTTTTTTCAGTTATACCATTATTAGGTTATATGACGTTAGGAAGGTCACTTATATTTTCTGTGCTTCAGTTCCCATCTTTATAAAAAAACAAGTAACATTGTTTCTCCAAACCTTAACAGCTTTTGCTATGGCAGCAAAATACAGAATGTGGGAAAGTACTCTGAAAAGGAAAAAGCACTATAAAAAATCCCAAGAAAGCTGCGCATTGCATTCTGTTGTCCTTACTCAAAGGATACATCAATAACAATTTCAAAGAACAAATAATTTTACTAAAGAATAGAAACCTGATCATACATTGTTTTCAGCAGGAGTCCTTTACTCTCCAGCAACTTTAAGACTTCTTGAGATTTTTCACGATAAAATGATTCTCCTGAATATTCATCAAAATATACTCCCAGACGCTAAAAGAGTTCAGAAACAAAAAGACAAAGAAATGTTAATTGAATCTCCTATTCTTACCCTAAGGCAAAATTAAGGATGCTCTACCACCTGTCATACACATGAACACAATAAAAATTAAATTAAGGGCTGAGTGTGGTGGCTCATGCCCATAACCCCAGCACTTTAGGAGGCTGAGGCAGGAGGATCACTTGCACCCGGGAGTTCAAGACCAGCCTGGACAAGATGGTGAGGACCTGTCTCTTTATTTTTGTTAAAAAAAAAAAAATCACTCCTCTCCTCAAACCTCCTAATAGTTTTCACTATACCAGTCAAGTCCTCACAGTGGTACCATGCTCTGCAATATAGTAATCACTAGGCCCAAGTGACAATCTAAACTGTTAAACTGGAATTAAGCAAAATTGAGAATTTAGTTCTGTCACACTATTCACACTTCAGGCCACGTGTGGTTGGTGGCTACTGAAGGAGACGGCCACAGATACAGAAGATTCCCATCACCACAAAAAGCAATGGATAGCCCTAGAGAAATCCTAGAATTATGCCCCATATGCTACTAGCTCTTCAACCTTCTCCTGTCGTTCATCTTGCTTACTTACTCCAGTTACATGGGCTTCTTTACAAAATTCTCCTCATTCCACCTAAAGACTCCATATCTGATCTCCTCAGCTGGCATCTAACACCATCTAATAAAAAAATAGTTATTTCTTGCTTTATCTTTAATTTGTTTAGTTTGTGCTCTGTCTTTAGGCTAGAATGTAAGGTCCACGAGAACAATGGTTTTCCCTCTTCTATTTGCTGTTGTATTATTCCCTACTCACCAAATGTTTATTAAATGAATCAATTTATTAACTATCACATACCGGTTTAAGGAAGTGAAAGAACAAAAAATAAATACGAAAGAGTGAAGGAATGCTAGAACAGAAAAGCCAGATAAAAATGAAGTATGAGAATATCACCTGATACTGGTTTAGGATTATTTTGCAGTTCTTTCAGCCCAAAAAACAAAATTTGAGTCCTAATTTTAATTCATCTATGGATCTATTATTAAAACACAAGCAACTTTACTATGCAGGTTACAGCCAAGAGCTGCACCGCATCATGGGAAAGCAGAAGGGAGGGTCAACCAGTACCTTGTAAACCCGAACGTACTCTTCAATGCTTAAGTCCCGAAATCTTTGCCACAGTGAAAGTGCTTGCACATCGCCCAGTTCCAATCGTTGGAAGAACTCCCGTGCTGATTTTGCTACACTTTTATCATCTGCTGCTTCTTTATTAACTTGTACATAAACCTAAAGGTACAATAGTACATTAAATGAAGTATATAACCAGTCACTGTTATCTCTAACACAGAAAGAAAGCAAAAAAGCACATTCTGAGAATTCTCATTGAAAATTTTCCAAGTTGGGTACATTACAGAGTGTAACTTTTCTTTTTTTTGCCATGGGCCCTTGGTGAAGCCTATTGACACCTTCTCAAAATGTTTCTAAATTCATAAAATAAAATACACAGGGTAACGAAGAAAAGAATTACTTTGAAATAACCAAATAGCCGAAAATTAATTTGTGATATAGTAATGGAGGAAAATACTCAATTTCTGAGACAGGTTAGGGAAAATAAAGTATAATTTTTTCTTTCCGTCCAAATCCACAGACCCCCAGGGTAAGAATATCTATTTAAGACTAAGCTGGCATTTCTTCTGTTTTTTTCGAAATGCCGTATTATTATCCTGTAACTTCACTGAGAAAGGTTGAATAAAGTAGGATGGCTCGATCTGGCAAAGAAAACAGCTAAAGGATGATTTAGCATTTGTTTTAATCGAATATTTTTAAACTGTTCTCTAAACAGCTTACTATGTAAAGACCAATAAAATAGGTGATCTTAGTAAAAAAGACAGCTTTTAGATAGTTAGTGTAATTATACTCTAAACTCAGGATCCTAAAAACTGTGTGGAGCGCCTCTTCCGGAGTTTTATTTTGCATCACCTGTCTTAGCTGGTTTAGTTCCATACCCAGCCAAGGACTAGGGTGGAGTTGATGGTTTATTAAGGGTTCAGGCTTACTCTTCCAGCTCTAGGAATCTGGGTTCCCAATGTAGTTTCAATCATTTTCCAGTCTCCAAAATATAATGTTAATAAATGACATTAAAATATTAATATTACAGTTCAAGTAGTACTAAAGTTATACATATGGACTACAAATATTTTATTTACAAATTGTAACTCACTTGCAGGTTGAAACATCAATAACTTTACTATCACATTATTCTCAGAAAGCTATTAAAGTCTCATGAAAGCAATAAAAATGGGTGAGTAAACTATGAAAAAATAAGGCTTCTAAACTCTTACAGTGTTGTTATCAAAATATCCGGACAGCAGTATTTGGATAGAAAAAATGATTTTACTGCTGGAGGACACACTGGCTTATACCCACTAGATACTACCAACAAATGGGACAGGGCATTAAACATCTCTCAAGGTAAGAAAGTTTCACCTTTCATAGATGATTTATGTTAATTACTCGAATGACAGACTTAAATAAATAAATACTGCTAAATAAAAGTTAAAATTACCTTTTTTTCCCCCTAGAAAAGAGTTAACATAGCAGGCCTGATACTATTATATTTAAAACATCCTGCTTGCAAGGTTGGCCACCGGCTGGCATTGATTAACTTAGATTTTTGGGAATGTTTCCACCAACTTAACAGATAAAAGTGGTCACTGTGCCTAAACTGTGTGTGCAAACAATACAGCTTAGGCTGAACTTCTGCTTTCCTTCTGGGAGTTTGGGATTTAGGACATTCTAAGCAGAGGGTACCTACATGACCAACTCTCAATAAAAACCTTGGACACAGGGTATCTAATGAACTTTGCCAGTGGACATTTCACATGTACTCTCAAAATTTGCTGCTAGAAGTATGTGCACCTTGTGTGACTCCACTGGGAAAATCTGGGAGTTTGGAAAGTCTGGTTTCCTCTGGACTTTACCCCATATGTGCCTTTTCCCTCTGCGATTTTGCTTTGTATTCCTTCACTGTAATAAATCATAGCCACAAGTAAGACTATGCTGAGTTCTAGGAGTCCTCCAAGTGAATCACTGAATCGGGGAGAGGGGTGGCCTTGGGATACCTGACACATATCATAAAAAGGTGACGTTTGCATAGTCCTATTAGTAAGTCCAGAATAATATGTACAATGTCAGTTAGAAAACAAAGAAGATTCTGGTAAGGTGTGGGAAAACAAAGAGGGTCCCCATAAGATAGTAAACTGCAGACTTCTTGATTTTTGAATGACCCAGCCATTGCCAACTGCTTAACAGTCCAGTATACAGATGTTAAAAACATAAAAATATATTCACAAATGGTTTTCGATTCTATCTCACACAAGTTATAAGCAAACATATGCAAAATGTCCTTATTTTCACAAAAAACTTTTTTTTTTTTTCATAAAGCCTTTCTCCAGGGTGAAGTTTTTTTGTTTTAAATCTAGGACTTTAAACTCAAATAACCAAACATTTAAATCTATTATGCATTCAAGCTACTGATTAGGACTATTTTAGGAAAAAACTTCACCAGAATCTCTCTTCTTAAAAAAATAAAAATAATAAATCAAAAAGCCCTTAAAAACATGTGGAATATTCTTATATTTCTGCCAATATGTAGTTATAAACAAACATTAGTGAAAATCAACTGACACTATCAAAGAGAAGAGCTTTAATAAGCACTTTCCCAATATACCTATAAATGCCCAATATAAAACCTATACAGTTAGTATGAAGCTTTTTTACCCTTAGGAAATTACGCATTTTGAAGATATCTTCCTTTTAAGCTAGATTTTAGACACAAAGAGATTAAAAGGCAATTTTAATTTGGGCTTTGATAATAAGGACAGCATGGTCTTAGTAAAGTTTTTGAGGATGGAAACACAATTTTCTTTAAAAAAAACACAAAAACCAGTTGGTTTCCATTAGGGAATAAACTAAATGTCTTAGACTTCTTTAAAAAAAATTATTCCCCTTTCCCTATTTCTAGATATTGGGCCTGCCACAAAGCATAAAAATTTATTTTGAATTTAACTGAGATAATTATAGTAAACTCTTGGGCTGATCTGCCCAAATATAAAGAACTAAGCACGAAAATTAAAAGTAGTAGGATAAACCTTTCTTATCCCTTTAAATTTGATCCTAGAATACCATTAGCCACATGGGCACAGTTCAACTCCTTGATGGGGGCTCTAACCCCACTTATAGCCATGCTTGTCTTAGAAATACTGACAACTGCTAAGGATGGTTAGCAAAACTTAGAAACCACAGACCCTGTTTTAATATATTTGTCATCTTAAAATGCATTGAATTTTTACCTCGTTGTTTAGAAAAGAGTATGTAAAAATAATCATGATTATAATTTGAACAAACAACTTCACTATTTAATGCTGTTTCATGCCTTGATCAGAAATTTCTTAGCTGCTAGTTGATTCCTAATATGAAATGAAAAATTAAAGACATTCAAATGAGTTCACATAATTAAAACTGAATATGTCGATATTGCAAACAGTTAACAATAAAGCCAAAATGTGGTAGGTAAAAAAATAACTAATTTGAGCTAATTCATGAGTTATCAAATTTCTCCTCCTTAATACATTATTAGTAGTACATGAACTGCATTTCACCTTCCATTCATCTTTTCATACTTGGAATCTCTTACTTTTACTCTGTGTACATACATAACCACATTCATTATATCTTATATCTTTATTAAGGGATGATAATTATTAACTCCTTGAAGAGCACCACACACTAGCACCTTAATAAACGTTAACATTTCTTATGCTGACAGAAGTATTTTTTGCACATTTCAATGGTGTCAGATATTTACTGAGCTATTCATGTGTACTTTGTCCTTGCTAGGTATTTCAAAACTCATTCTAAGAGGAAGACTAAGAGGACAATGAGACACTGTAGTGTTGTCCCAAACAAGCAGAGAGAGGGTAGAAAAGCAAGCAGTGTTGGGAAGGGACAGCAAGGAACAATGGCCAAGTGGAGAAATGCCAGGATAGAGGAAAGGAGAATTACCTAGAATGGGGAGGAGATGGGGAAGACTTCCAGGAGGAGCAGAAGCTAGGAAGTAGAATGGTGCAGGCAGGCCCACAGTGGGAAATGATTCACGGTGTGTGTACATAGCAACCTGGTCTCTAGGCCTGTGGACAGGGCAAGGACAACCAGCTAATGTCTGTCACACAAGAAGAGCTGCATGCCTCCAAGCATCATATAGGCTGGGATACTAAACATATAAGAGACCAGTGTGCACTGAAGACAAGAGTCCTCTAGGACTGTCCTAGGAGGCACCTAAGAGCCTGGGGAACTTTGCATGATTTGGGAGATGGGAAATTCTTAACAATGACTTACACTGACTACTCTCAAAAGTGATGGCTGGAATCAGATTTTCTTATACTTATAATTTAAAAACTATTTCTTGCATATAAATGTCATTAAGAAACAAAATTAATACTAGCCATAACAGTAACATTCCCTGGAAAAAGAAATGTAACTTAAATGATGAAATCTTGAACGTAATTTTCATAAAATAAAACTTCAACTGCATAAATATCCCTACATGTGACAAGAATTTAGTCTTGAATTATTTACTTAAAGTTGAGAAATTGGAGACTCTAAAGTTAGGAAAAACACTGTCTCTTGAGGAATAGATACTAATTCTACGTTTTAAAAAATGAGAGCAAGTAAACTTTATCACTCACTGAATTGGTACATTGATCTTGTCCTATTTTTTTAAATACTTTTTTTGTCTACTGACATGGGGAAGCTCAGGGTCAAAACTATTATGTAATATTATCTAGTGATACATTAACCCCTGACTTTCTATTTTTCTTTTATTAAATGCCCATCACTGTAATTACCTTAAATCCTGTTAGAAAGGGTTAAGGTAGAAATACTGAAATAGAACCTTTGAAGGCCATTTTGAACTGAAAAAATTTATACTACTTGTGTTATTATGTAACTTTTTTTTTTTTTTTTTTTTTTTTTTTGAGACAGAGTCTCGCTCTATTGTCCAGGCTGGAGTGCAGTGGTGTGATCTCAGCTCACTGCAACCTCCATCTCTTGGGTTCAAGCGATTCTTGTCTTCAGCCTCCTGAGTAGCTGGGATTACAAACATGCACCACCACGCCCAGCTAATTATTTGTATTTTTGTTTTAGTAGAGATGGGGTTTGCCATGTTGCCCAGGCTGGTCTCAAACTCCTGAGCTCAGGCAATCCACCCGCCTCAGCCTCCCAAAGTGCTAGGATTGCACACTGCACCTGGCCTATGTAACCTTTTTTAATGTCAGTGCTAGGATACAGGCTAATGCATATTTTATTGGCATGACATTTATCTCTTATAAGATGCTGCCCTTACATTTCATAAGAATGACTATGGTTACAAAAGTCATATTAGTAGGCAATATGCAATGAGTCAAGTTCTATTAATAAAACCTTCTGTAGCAAAAAAAGTGGTTAATATGCTTAGCGATATGGTTAGATATTAAAGTCCATTCAAATAATTTAAATCTAAAAGGAAGCCTGATAAGTTACCTTTAAAAGCATTATTAAAATAGGTAAAAGTAAATGATGACACCCACATATCCATGATTCAGATTTAATACTTGTGAACTTTCACCATAAGAAATTACTTTTTGCCTGGGTGTGGTGGCTCACACCTGTAATCCCAGCATTTTGGGAGGCCAAGGTGGGCAGATCACAAGGTCATGAGTTTGAGACCAGCCTGGCCAACGTGGTGAAACCCCATCTCTAGCAAAAACACAAAAAAATTAGCTGGGCATGGTGGTGCGCGCCTGTAATCCCAGCTACTCGGGAGGCTGAGGCAGGAGAATCATTTGAACCCGGGAGGCAGAGGTTGCAGTGAGCTGAGATCGCACCACTATACTCCAGCCTGGGCAACAGAACAAGACTCCATCACGAAAAAAAAAAGAAATTACTTTTCAATTAAGTGGAAAGGCTTTTTGACATATTGTCTAAAGCTTACTGCAAATATTTTCCTGAATCACTAATGTGAATTCTAAATTAAAAAAAATTAGTTATTTAACAGCCAATTCACAAGGTAAGAGGGAACTATAACAAAACTACTTCCCTGCTTTGTAACTGAAAAAAAAAATATTAGAATAATTAAAGTTTCAAATGCTGGCCAACAAAATCCTAGGTCCATATACAAAACAGCTAGATGTCATGGGAAAAAAATGCTATAAGGTACAGAGAAAAACCAGTAGTGAAACATATGCACCAAAATGGAAATGCAATAAATGACTGTGGGTGTTAAATATTTTCATCAAAGAAATTCTGCAACTATCATATCATTTCCAAGCTAGCTGAGAAACTGAATATACTAATAGTGATTATAGTACAATTTAGAGAATACTGATCATAGTGCAATTTAGAGGAAGGCAGGCCATAAAATCTGCTTCTGGATGGCCTCTGCCAAAGTCAAACAAATATGCCAGAAGGCTGAAAGTGCCAAAACTCAACTACAAATTGTGTCCCCGGTATAGCAACTCAGGGGATGAAAGATAGGAAAATTCTATATACATAATTAAACCAATGGAAATCAAAGGCTCATAAAGCCATTCTATAGTGGGGGTGTGTGGGCATTCACCGCATAGAGCACTCAGGAGCCAGACTACCTGTGCCAGAATCCTGGGTTTGGTCCGTGGTTTCCTCTGCAGTAAACTGTGTTAACAAAGTAAGTTAAATTCTGACAAATGGTAATTAGTGTATCCTATAATAGTTATTTATCTCCTGGACAAACAATACATTTTATATTCCACAACTTACATATAATTAGAGAAGGGGGCAAAAGAGAACTGTAAGAGCAAATTCATTCAGGCATTTACTGCAAGCCATAGTATTTAGGGCTGTGGATAAGGAAGATAACGAAGACATGGTCCTTCCTCTCAGAGAACTCACTACTAACTATAACTCGATAAGGAAAAAAACAAGTGTTCGACCAAAGCTTTGAGAAAACAGATTTTCACAAATAAGAAAGAGTAAATGCAGATCGTCTTAAAGTTTTCCTTCGAATATCAACCAACATTATTTACCAATACACCAAGCACTTTCCAAGCTTAGAATCACTATTTCTGACTTTCTGGTCACCTATTCTGGTGACCAGAAATAATCATGTGGCAGAGCCTCTGTATTACCACCTACGCTATTTTCTTTTAGAAAGAGAATAACATCATTTATTAACATTTGCTTACAGCTCAAAAAAATTCCTCATTTATGCTAACAGTTGTTTTTGAAAGTAATCCAAAGTGACAAATGTAATTTTAAAATGCAAACTGAGTCTACAAAATTCGCATAAAGATATAATAACCTGTAGGCTGCCATTTTAGGCTTTGCATGTTTTCTGTCCTGCAAAAGGAGAAGGAAAAGAGCAAGTGAGTAATGGTCTTGTCGTCTGTTACAAATAGCAAAGTGGGTGTATCTGACTTGCCTTCTTTTGTCTTTAAATGCAGTTTCCTGGTGAATCTATTAGGCAAAAGAACACTAATGAAAGCAACACAATTATTATTCGACTTTTTAGTTATTCACAGAAGTACCTTGTTGCCCTTAGGCCTTCTATAAGTGTACTCATCAGTAAATAACCTCTAACACAGATGTTGATCTTCCACTATTTTTGAGTCTCTAAAGGCAGGAAATTATATTAAACTGCATAGAAAGAAATATACTCTTAGGTTTCCGTGGAGTTTGAAAACAGATTTTCCTGAAATATTTAAAATATTGTACAGCTTCGGCAACACAGTGAGACTTCGCCTCCACAAAATGGCGAAAAATCCCCACAAAACCTATACCTACCTATATAGGGCCAGGCACAGTGGCTCATGCCTATAATCCCAATACTTTGGGAGTTTGAGGTGGGAGGATCACTTGAAGCCAGGAGTTGGAGACTTGCCTGGACAACATGGCAAGACCCTATTGCTATTTAAAAAATTAAATAGGCTGGATGTGGTGGCTCACACCTATAATCCCAGCACTTTGGGAGTTTGAGGTAGAGGATTGCTTGAGCCCAGGAGTTTGAGACCAGCCTGGGCAACATAGGGAGACCCTGTCTCTACAAATAATCAAAAATAAAAAAATCAGTCGGGTGTGCTGGTGTGTGCCCGTAGTCCCAGCTACTTGGGTTGCTGAGTTGGGAGAACCACCTGAGCCTGGGAGGTCAAGGCTGCAGTGAGCCGTGATTGTGCCACCATATTCCAGGCTGGGCAACAGAGGAAGATCCTGTCTTAAATAAATAAATGATAAAAATAAAATGTCATAGAAGACAAGGGTTTACTATTTGCAAGATTAAACAAAATCTTTTGAGGTGGGGCAGAAGAAAGATAAAAAGAGTAACTCTCACATGTCATGCTGCACTCTTAAATCAACGACACAAGGTCTCCAAGCAGGTATGTGTATTTTCTGCATCATGGGGTGTCTCTGTGTAAAAAGTGAAGTAGGGGTTCATCTTCAAAGACACTTTCCTCCCTTAAGAACAAATAGTGACTTCTCTTAGAAGTAAAATGTATTCAAACACCTGTGCTAACATTCTTAAATATCTGCTAGCCGTAATAAAGAAATCAATATACTTTGTGTTCTTAGCTCCCACAATTTAGTCTAAATATCTACCCTGGCATGCTTACAATGGTCCAAGCAAGCATTAGGTGACAGCCTGTTCCTCTTCCTTATTTGGAGGTGTTTTTACCTTTCTCAGCATTCCACAAGTAACTTCCTCCTTTGTTCTCCCCTGCCTTTGCCTCTTTTGAAAAGTTCTAAGTTGCTAGCCAATCGCGACAAATACAGAATGTGAGGTCCCATTCCAGCCAATGGAAACTGGACACAGCAGTAGGGTGGACGTATCAAGTTATAAACGACCCTGTCTCCTTTGTTCGGTGTATTCTCGTGGCAAAACTGCTGGCGAGTGTACCCTTTCTGCAGAGTAAAAATGGCCTTGCTGAGAGAATTAAATTTATGCTCAAGGCTATTTCTTTGTGGCACTGGGGAACAAGCATTCTATTTTAAATAAACATTTTACATATAACATCTTTGGGCCTGGATCTCATGCAAGGTTAAGCTTGAGGTAAAATTATTCAAGTGTAAAATAAATAAATAAATACAGTAAAAACTCCAGGCACTAAGGGAACATGCTTTATTTATAGACAACCATGAAGAATTATTAATTTTTAAATTCCTGCCTATCAATAAAACTCTTAATGGGAAAGAGAGGAGAAATCTTTTGGTTAACATGATAAATCAAAATGCAGTCATTTAGAGTGCAGTATTGGCATGGACTCGGGAAAATGGCAAACCTTTAAAGGTCTTTAAGAACTAGAATATGGGCTGGGTGCGGTGGCTCACACCTGTAATCCCAGCAGTTTGGGAGGCCGAAGCGGGCGGATCACGAGATCACGGGTTCAATACCAGCCTGGCCAACATAGTGAAACATCATCTCTACTAAAAAACAAAAAAAAATTTAGCTTGGCGTGGTGGTGGGCACCTGTAATCCCAGCTACTCGTGAGGCTGAGACAGAAGAACTGCTTCAACCCAGGAGGTGAAAGTTCAGTGAGCCAAGATTGCGGCATTGCACTCCAGCCTGGGCAACAGTGTGAGGCTCCTCAGAAAAAAAAAAAAACAACAACAACAAAAAACAAAAAACTGGAGTACGTTTTTGTTCAATTTAACTGCAAAGCCAGCTGCAGGGGAGAAATCACGTAACAGAAAGGAAAATGATGAAGCACTCTGTGTGGCTTAAGCTAGAGAAGTAAAGCATTATTTTTGCAAGTGCTCTTCCTCACACACAAGCAGAACATCTTTAGTCTGATCCCCTGATCTGTCACCAATATGGCTGACTTCGTATCTGTGTTTCCACTGCGAGGCCCAGAAATGGCAGAGATAACAACAAGGACAACGAAAAGGAAACACATCCCTGGAGATTGTTTGGACAGGAAGGACTTTATTAATAAACTTCAGGAAGAACTGAAGATAAAGAAGCAAAGTATCCAAGGGACTAAATGAAATAGACAGAAATTCACATTGGACAAAAGCCATGAAAATGAGGTGAAAGATGTAAATGGGAAAAGCACACACGATTTCAGAGAGAAATAGACATGCCATTCCCCACACCAGAGAAAGAACAAAAATATTAATTTTTCAAGTCTAATTGATATACAGTTATTACCATGAAAATAGCTGTAGTACATATTAACTGGCAGAAAATTGAGAAATTTCTGTGTTGAATCATTATCTTACATGTTTATTCTAAAAAGATTCTATACCCGAAGAAATACTGTCCCAAATCAACTAAAAGAGCATTTAAAAAATCTTAGATTAGGAAATAAAAATAATCCAGTAAAATAAGTGCAACATTTTCTTTCTTTCTGAGACAGGGTCTTGCTCTGTTGTCCAGGCTGGAGTGCAATGTCATGACCACTGTAGCCTTAAACTCCTGGGGTCAAGCAATCCTCCTGCCTCAGTCAGTCTCCCAAGTAACTAGGACTACAGGAACAGGCCACTGTGCCTGGCTAATATTTTATTACTTTGTGGAGGCCAGGTCTCATTATGTTGCCCAAACTGGTTTTGAATTCCTGGTGTCAAGCAATCCTCCTGCCTTGGCCTCCCAAAGTGCTGGGATGCAGGTGTGAGTCACTGTGCCCAGCCAAAAGCAACATTTTCAACTATGTTTTGGTTCCTTGTTTTAAATAACATATTTTTTAAACCTCTGGAGGCTGGGCATGGTGACTCATGCCTGTAATCCCAGCACTTTGGGAGTCCAAGGTGGGTGGATTACCTGAGTCAGGAGTTTGAGACCTGCCTGGCCAACATGGAGAAACCCCATCTCTACTAAAAATACAAAAATTAGCTGGGTATGGTGGCACACGCCTGTAATCCCAGCAACTTGGGAGGCGGAGGCATGAGAATCTCTTGAACCCAGGAGGCAGAGGTTGCAGTGAGCTGAGATTGCACCACTGCACTCCAGCCTGGGCAACAGAGCAAGACCCTGTCTCAAAATAAATAAAAATAAACCTCTGGGATTAAAAATGTTATAAGCTACACAGTACTCTGAAAAAATTTTGAAACGTTTTCTTGCCAACTTACTTCAAAGAGATGCTGTAGAGGATTGGACTGCAGTTTTTCCTCATAGCCAAACAGTTGGAAGCCAGTTCCCAGAAGACCTACCATGATAATCCGTAAATGAAAAATTATCAAGTTGAACAATAGAGAATAGGCATGACAGGACTATGCATAATTCTATAAAAAGAGCAACCTGTCATATTATGTATCCTGAGAACTATTACAAAACACACTTTTACCTTCTATGATCCCATAAACTGACACAAGTCAAATTAAATATATTTAATCATAAATTCAACATACTGAATAGATCACTGAAATTAAGTTCACAGAAACCAATAGGTTATGAGCTCATCAAAGGTAGAGTCTGGACTAATTTATCTTTGTACTAAGAGTGCCAAACACCACCCTAGCAGACATTAAAAAATAAACATTTATTATGCAGCTACTCTGTTGAAGTGACATCATGATGCTAGACACTAGGCACTCAAAATTTATATATATATATAAAAAAACTGATGGAAAGTGTTTTCAAACTTTCTTTTTAAACTTGTAGGCATTAAGGTGAAGACAGCAACGGTTTTGTTGTTATATTAGTTCTTAAACAAATAATTGGAGGAAAACAACAAAAGGT
Source organism: Rhinopithecus bieti (assembly GCF_001698545.2). Taxonomy (NCBI): domain Eukaryota; kingdom Metazoa; phylum Chordata; class Mammalia; order Primates; family Cercopithecidae; genus Rhinopithecus; species Rhinopithecus bieti. The sequence goes on along the minus strand of NW_016824661.1, from coordinate 596,464 downwards.
AAAACTTGGAACATCCTTGATTATTTCTCAAGTTCAAGGTAGCCAAGCAACAAAAATCTTAAATTTGACCGTGTATAATTTTTCAGTCTTTGATGATAAATTCAGAGTTCAGGGATAGTGTTAATTTGTACCTTAAGAAAAAAAAAAAAAAAAACCACCAAAAACTGAGGTTGGTAAACTACAAATTAAAATTCCTAGTACAGTTTGGGAGTATGTAGACTCAAGATATTCTGCATAAAGATGATCATAATTTCCGTTTGAAAGGATATATGCAGTCTGGGGTAAGAGGAACATTAGTTTTATTACTTTAAACACCAATTTATGGCTGCGTGCAGTGGCTCATGCCTGTAATCCCAGCTACTAGGGAGGGTGAGACAGGAGAATCGCTTGAACCTGGGAGGCGGAGGCTGCGGTGAGCTGAGATCGTGCCATTGCACTCCAGCCTGGGCAACAAAAGCAAAATTTTGTCTCAAAAACAAAACAAAACAAAACAACAAAAAAACAAAATTAGCCTGGCATGGTGGTGCATGCCTGTGATCCCAGCTACTTGGGAGGCTGAGACAGAAGAATCACTTGAACCTGGGAGGCAGAGGTTGCAGTGAGCTGAGATGGTGCCACTGCATGCCAGCCTGGGTGACAGAGCAAGACTCCATCTCGGAAAGAAAAAAAAAATATTTCTATATCAATTACCAAGCTTCAGATCTAAAGGGCTTTACTGATACACATTTTTCTATACAAGGTTCAGTAGAAATTAGGACGTGACTGAACACAAGAGACAGGAATATACAATACTTTGGAACTTAGGAACAAGAAGGATGACTGAAGCTCTATTCACTTTCAAGCAAGAGCAAATGTGATTATGATTCAGGGTGGCTGAAGCAGTGTGTGGAAAGATGCTCAGTGTTCCAAAACACAAAAATGGGAAAAGTAAAGGCCAATTCCATTTAACATTCAGCCTAATACATTTTCAAAAACTAATTCTGTGCTTAGAAACTGCCAACTTTCAAATGGAAATAGCTGAAACAGCAAAATTATTCTTTAACAATTATGGTTATAATGGAAATGTTGACAGATCATTAACCATAGCAGTCCTTTAGAGAAAAACTGCTATAACGAAATCCTGCAGCTAAAATGTAATGAATACCCTAATCACATATTTGCTAATGCCTGTGAAATGTCTAAATTGGTCAAACTAATAAAAATCAGTGCCATCCATTAAGTCTGACTGTTAAGCCTAGGGCCGAGCCCTCTGACTACCAGCTGTTGTGAACTACAGGTTGATTTTCTAAATGCAGGGCAAGTATTCTGATTCTTCCACAGTGAACAGTAAGGGTACTATTAACAGATTCAACGTCTACTCTTCTCAGAGTGCTTCTTACGTGCCAAGCATTGTAGATATAAAAGTAAGTTCACGCCTTCAAGGAACATGCCTCAGTAGGGCAGGGAAGCACACAAATAAGAATATAAGACAGGAGGCTTACCGTATTTGAATAGAGCTGGATACTAGGAAACTGGTGATGTGAGAAGATAGGCAAGGGTGTGTCTGCGTGTCAGAGAATGCTTTATAGAAATGATACTAGAGATGTTTCTTAAAATATACACGGCGGTAACATCAGAGATGTTCTTAAAGTTTGTATTTCCTAAGCCAAAAGAACAAAGCTGGATGCATCACGCTACCTGACTTCAAACTATACTACAAGGCTACAGTAACCAAAACAGCATGGTACTGGTACCAAAACAGAGATATAGACCAATGGAACAGAACAGAGTCCTCAGAAATAATACCACACATCTACAGCCATCTGATCTTTGACAAACCTGAGAGAAACAAGAAATGGGGAAAGGATTCCCTATTTAATAAATGGTGCTGGGAAAATTGGCTAGCCATAAGTAGAAAGCTGAAACTGGATCCTTTCCTTACTCCTTATACGAAGATTAATTCAAGATGGATTAGAGACTTAAATGTTAGACCTAATACCATAAAAACCCTAGAAGAAAATCTAGGTAGTACCATTCAGGACATAGGCATGGGCAAGGACTTCATGTCTAAAACACCAAAAGCAACGGCAGCAAAAGCCAAAATTGACAAATGGGATCTAATTAAACTAAAGAGCTTCTGCACAGCAAAAGAAACTACCATCAGAGTGAACAGGCAACCTACAGAATGGGAGAAAATTTTTGCAATCTACTCATCTGACAAAGGGCTAATATCCAGAATCTACAAAGAACTCAAACAAATATACAAGAAAAAAACAAACAACCCCATCAAAAAGTGGGCAAAGGATATGAACAGACATTTCTCAAAAGAAGACATTCATACAGCCAACAGACACATGAAAAAATGCTCATCATCACTGGCCATCAGAGAAATGCAAATCAAAACCACAATGAGATACCATCTCACACCAGTTAGAATGGCAATCATTAAAAAGTCAGGAAACAACAGGTGCTGGAGAGGATGTGGAGAAATAGGAACACTTTTACACTGTTGGTGGGACTGTAAACTAGTTCAACCATTGTGGAAAACAGTGTGGCTATTCCTCAAGGATCTAGAACTAGAAATACCATTTGACCCAGCCATCCCATTACTGGAGATATACCCAAAGGATTATAAGTCACGTTGCTATAAAGACACATGCACATGTATGTTTATTGTGGCACTATTCACAATAGCAAAGACTTGGAATCAACCCAAATGTCCATCAGTGACAGACTGGATTAAGAAAATGTGGCACATATACACCATGGAATACTATGCAGCCATAAAAAGGATGAGTTCGTGTCCTTTGTAGGGACATGGATGCAGCTGGAAACCATCATTCTCAGCAAATTATCGCAAGAACAGAAAACCAAATACCGCATGTTCTCACTCATAGGTGGCAACTGAACAATGAGATCACTTGGACACAGGAAGGGGAGCATCACACACCAGGTCCTATTGTGGGGAGGGGGTTGGGGGAGGGATAGCATTAGGAGATATAGCTAATGTAAATGACGAGTTAACGGGTACAGCACATCAACATGGCACATGTATACATACATATGTAACAAACCTGCACGTTGTGCACATGTACCCTAGAACTTGAAGTATAATAATAATAATAAAAAAAAGTATAAAAAAAAAAAGTTTGTATCTCACAATCTACCCCGTCCTTCACTACCATAACAACTTCATTTACCTTGCCCTCTTACACCTTGATTACTGGTTTACATGAGTTAGGAATGGTTCTGAGTAAACTCATTATATGAAAGATAATTTGTGGTAGTACTTAACTGTTTGGATCGCACTCCTCTCTTTTTCTCTTTTCCTTCTGGACTTTCCCCACCCCACTCCTGCCCCTCACTGTACAGTTAAAGGGGAAGCCAAAGTATCACCCTTTGCTTATCTTCTGGGCCACTGGCCATGGTATAATAGTGGATCCTACTTCATGTAGGATGGCCCAGGGAGGCTGGATGTCCTTAGATTGAAAAATGGCAGGGCTGTGGTTGAGAACGGTGTACACAGTTAGACTTACTTCTTCCCTGTATACTCACTTCTACATTTAACTAATAAAAGCAGGCAATTCCTCTTTATTAAAACCACAAAAGCTTACATCAGGTCTTACTCTGGGGTTTTTTTTTTTAGACAGGGTCCTGCTCTGCCACCCACACTGGAGTTCAGTGGACTGCAGCCTTGACCTCCTGGGCTAACATGATCCTCTTACCTCAGCCTTCCATGTAGCTAGGAATACATGGGCATGCCACCAAGTCCGGCTGATTTTTTTGTATTTTGTAAAGACAGGGTTTCACCATGTTGCTCACGCTGGTCTCAAACTCCTGGGCTCAAGTGATCCACCCGTCTTGGCCTCCCAAAATGTTGACCATTACAGGAGTGAAATACCATGCCTGGCCCAGGTCTTCTTTGAATGTGTGAAGTTACCTTCCCCAAAGGTAACTTGTGTGGTGAGAATTACTCAAGTAAACAGATTTTATGCAAAAAAGCCATTAGGGGAAAAAAAATAGGTAGGACATACTACTTCATCCAACAGGATTCTGCCTATATTCTGTCCAGAAGATCAAAGCTTTTAAAAATTGAATTTTACAATGAAATGAAAAACAAAATCTCAGACGTACTTACCAAACTGCATGCCCCAATCGCCAAGGTAATTTATTCTTATTACTTGATGTCCTAAAGCTTCTTTGAGATTTGCTATAAAATTTCCTAGTAATCAATAAAGTATAGTTTCTCATTCTTGTTATCCATTTTTGACATAAGAACCATGTACTTCTCTATTATCAAAGCATAAGTAAAAAATTCTTTTCACAAAATTTACCAACTCACTGTTTTTTACCAAAATATTCACCATTGTGTTTTCATATATGTTATGGAAAGGGAGTAAGAAATTACTTGTAGGGCAGTTATTCCAAAGAATCTCACATTTCACAGTAACAGAATTTTCATCAACATCATTAATAGGATTTTAGAACACATTAGAGTAATTGCTATTCTAGTCAATTTCAAGGAGAGAAAAAAAAAAAAAATCCCAGTAATTAACAAGAAATATATTTGTCTGTGTCCTAAGAACCGAAGCCTCACTGCTGTATTTTCCCTTTTTGTGTTTTCTAAATAGCTCATTCTACCTCCTTTTAATCACTAACATCTACCCTCTGCATGCCTGCTCCCTAACAGCATGTAATAATCTAAAGCCTTCACTTTCCCATACTGCTGATGCTGGTTTCACACTCAACATCTATTCCACTTTCCTTCTTGTGTGCCCTCATCTACTGCCAAGGCTGAAAACCTAAAAAGTACAATTCCCAGAGTCTCTTTTTATTAGAGTTCCATAAGTCTTCTAGGTTTGGGCAATCAGATACAGTCTGTGTAAGATTTAGAAGGGGAGTTACTTCTATTTTTTTATGACAAGCACAGTTGTGGAGGCTTTGTTTTTATGTGACACCATGAACAGAGGTCCTAGTATTCCATGATGGCCACCAAAGAAACTGAAAGTATATGGGGCTGCCTCTTAAGACTGTATGGATTCTAGATGGCATGGCAGGAGTAGTGGCATTTTCTTGACCACGGCAGTGGCAGCATGGTTCTACAGCAGTGGAAGTGATTGCAGAAGAGGCAGGAGCTCCCTTGATGACAAAGTTCTATAGTGCAGTTTTGGGAGTTATTTATGTCAGCTTAATCCAAAGCTTCTGCAGCCCTCCCAACAACTTTGTAAACCATTCAATATCCTATAATAAATCCTCTCCTGCCTTTACTAAGAATGGATTTAGTTTTTTGCAAATAAACCCTCACCAATATCCATACCCGTCTTAAACTACTGCAGCTATCTTCTTTTCCAGCTTCCCTACTTCTAGACTTTCCCAATCTGTAAAGTCCCAGCAATTGGAACCCCAGTTTTTCCAGCTGGTACAAAGATAGCATATTCTTATTTTTTTTTCTTAGCCCCTTGTTATATCACAAATCCAATTAAATGTCTGAACCTAGACTTCTGGAATTAGACTGCCTAATTTCAAATCCTGGCTACAATACTTCGGAATCTTGGGAAAGTTACTTTTCGTAGCTGAATTTCTTCATCCATAAACCAGAGTTAATAGTATTTACCAAACTGGGTTGTTATAAAATTGAATTATATAATACATGAAGACATAGCATGGTAAGTTCTCAAATATTATCTCTAACTGGTCCAAATATTTCCCTCAACTGTGAAAACAACTTTATCATACCCTACCCATCATTTACCCACTCCTATACTTTTGACTTACTCACATAGCTTTTCTTATATTGTATATTTCTTATACTTTTTCATCAAGTCCTGTCATTTCTTCTCTTAAAATGCTGCCCAAGAACAATGAGAGCTGACCCCACAACAATCTATGCCACAAGTACTAATTTCTCCAATTCTGAAAAGTATTGAAGCACAGGTTAAACAACTTTCTCTTAAGCATGCAATAGGACAGATTTCTACATTGGAAGTGAGATTAGATTGAGATAAACTCCGAAGTCCCTTCTAATTCCAATATTATATAATTTTATTTTCAGTTTTTAAATTCACCTGCTGCATGACACGTGTTAAATAAATGAAAATTGTTAAGTATATTATACACTGAAGCATTACAACTATGAAGTACTACATAGTAATCTCTATTTATTGAAATAGTCTTTTTTTGTTGTTTTTTGAGACGAAATCCAGCTGTCGCCCAGGCTGCAGCGCAGTGGTGTGCAGCTCGCCGCAACCTCCGCCTCCCGGGTTCAGGCGATTCTCCCACCTCAGCCTCCTGAGTAGCTGGGATTACAGGTGCACACCACCACACTGGCTGATTTTTTGTATTTTTAGTAAAGATGGGGTTTCGCCATGTTGGCCAGGCTGGTCTCGAACTCCTGACCTTAAATGATCTGCCTGCTTTAGCCTCCCAAAGTGCTGGGACTACAGGTGTGAGCCACTGTGCCTGGCCAGAAATAGTCTTGTTCTAATTTCCAGTCTTGAACATTCTACTAAGTGCTCACATGACTGAAGTGAATTTTTAACAAAAATTGTTATTTGCACTTTATAATTTTGACAAAAATTGCTATGTATTTTATATAAACAAAATATATGAATAGGCAGAGCGTGGTGGCTCACACCTGTAATCCCAGCACTTTGAGAGGCCAAGGTGGGCAGATCACTTGAGGTCAGGAGTTCGAGACCAGCCCGGGCAACATGGTGAAACCCTGTCTCTACTAAAAATACAAAAATTAGCCAGGCGTGGCGGCGCATGCCTGTAATCCCAGCTACTTGGGAGGTTGAGGCAGGAGAATCTTTTGAACCTGGGAGACAGAGGTTGCAGTGAGCTGAGATTGTACCACTGCACTCTGGCCTGGGCAACAAAAAAACCACAAAATATATGAGCAAAAAAATTTGAAGGGTTATATATCCCCACATAACTATTTTTACTTTTGTATCTTTGAGGTCTTCTCCATATTTATACTTACTTTTAGAAAGTTAAAAATCCTAACATAGGCCGGGCGCGGTAGCTCCAAGCCTGTAATCCCAGCACTTTGGGAGGCGAGACGGGCGGATCACGAGGTCAGGAGATCGAGACCATCCTGGCTAACACGGTGAAAACCCCCCGTCTCTACTAAAAATACCAAAAACTAGACCGGGCGAAGGTGGGCGGGCGCCTGTATCCCAGACTACTCGGTTGAGGCTGAGGCAGGGAGATGGCGTAAACCCGGAGACGGAGCTTGCAGTGAGCTGAGATCCGGCCATGCACTCCAGCCCCGGTGACAGAGTGAAGACTCTGCTCAAAAAAAAAAAAAAAAAAAAAAAAAAGAAACCTGTCTTACTAAAAAAATACAAAAAACTAGGCCGGGCGTTGCGTGGCGGCGCTGTAGTCTCAGCTACTATGCGGAGGCTGAGGCAGGAGAATGGCGTGAACCCGGAGGCAGAGCTTGCAGTGAGCTGAAGATCTGGCCTGCACTCCAGCCTGGGCGGCAGAGCCCAGACTCACATCTCAAAAAAAAAAATAAAAATAAAAAATAAATAATATAAATAAATAAAATAAAATCATAACATAGATAGCAGTTAAAATTAGTTTCTCAGTGAATCTTTGGTTTTGAAATGAATTTTCTGTTTCTATTGTTATTAAACAATGTTGTCCATTTCATGTAATATTGAATTAGCATGAGGCTCATATAAATTTAAACTTTTTGTTTTTTGTTCTTTTGTTATTTAAGCATTAAACCATTAAATTGAACTATCAAATACTTCCTCAAAGGCACATTTAGTATTTTATGTGAAACTAAACACTTACCTATGATGGTAGAACGCAAATGTCCAACATGAAATTTTTTGGCAACATTAGGTGAACTGCAAAAAAAAAGGGAAAAGTTATTTCTCTATTCTAAGAATTAAGACTTCTAAGAATCAACTAGGTCATGCCTCCATACTTTGACAAAACTGTGGAGTAAAGCCTTTGGTATTAGGGCAAAGATAAGTTAAAAGTCAAAAATTTACAGCAAAGATAAATTAGAACTCAAAATTTTGACATTATGTTAATGAAATTGATCCTGTGACTCCTGAACTAATAGCGTTCACGTAAGTGGTATACTTAGGAAGTAGATACATTTAAGGATTGACAAAACCAACACAAATTACTAAGTTTAGTGCAAATCCTTTACCCTCTTAAAAATCACTGAGGGCCTCAAAGAAATATTTTTCATATAGGTAATATCTGCTACTATTTACTGTATCAGAAATCAAAATTTAAAATGTAAAATACCCCAGCACAATGGCTCACGCCTGTACTCTCAGCACTTTGAGAGGCTGAGGTGGGAAGACTGCTTGAGGCCAGGAGTTTGAGACTAGCCTGGGCAACATATCAAGACACTGTCTCTACAGAATTTTTTTTCAAAAAACTAGTCAGGTAGCTGGGTGCGGTGGCTCACACCTGTAATCCCAGCACTTTCTTAGGCCGAGGAGGATGGATCACTTGAGGCCAGGAGTTCTAGACCATCCTAATCAACATGGTAAAACCCTTACTTCACTAAAAATACAAAAAATTAGCAGGGTGTGGTGGTGCATGACTGTAATCCCAGCTATTTGGGAGGCTGAGGCAGGAGAATGGCTTGAACCTGGGAGGCGGAGGTTGCAGTGAGCCGAGATCACGACATTCATTGCCCTCTAGCCTGGGTGACAAGAGCAAAACTCTGTCTCAAAAAAATAAAAATAAAAATAATTAAAATAAATTAGTAGGGTGTGGTGGTGCATGCTTGTAGTCCTAGCTACACGGAAGGCTAAAGCAGGAGGATAGCTTGGGTCCAGGAGTTCAAAGTTACAGTGAACTATGATGATTGCACTTCAGCCTGGGTGACAGAGTGAGACTCTGTAAAATTAAAAACAAAACAAAAAAAAGGAAAAATAATTATGCATAAAACCTTTAACAATCGGAATGTGACTCACCACTCCAAATTCCCAGTCAACACATTTATCACTCCCGTGTGTGCTCAAGAAGTTGTAATCAATCATTTAACATAGCAAATGCTTCCAGAGCACTCACTACCTGACAGGCACAGCTGCACATACTTCACGTGTATTAACTCATTTAATACTCGTATGTGCTGTGAGGTAAGGTACTCTTAACTTTTATTTTACAGATGAGGGAACTGGGACAACAAAGAGAGATGATGAAGCAAATGTGGCAATATCTTGATGACTCTTAAATATGTGTAACAAACATATAGGGGTTAAGTATACTGTTCCCTGTTTTGTGAATGTTTGAAAATTTCGTAAGTTTCTCAATATTAAAAAAAGATAAATTATCTTTTATATTATCAATTATAAAAAAAATTGAACATAGTTGGTTAAAAGTGGCAAAACTAGAGCTTAATTCTGGTTTGTCTCCAAAGCCTTGTTATATACCCTTCAGAGTACTACGATTTAAAAACTTGATCCTACGACATGTGTGCATATTTTAAAAATTCTCTTCTCCTATCTCTCTCATTTTCAGAAGAAATCCAAGAATAATGTTCTCTATCAATTTTGATCCTGTCTCCACCTATTTTGTCTCTACTTTGAAATCACAACAGCAAGAACTGCAGCATCTGGAAAACCTCTGAGGGAGAGAGAAGCAATGGTCTCACAACAATGCCACATGTAAACTGTCAGAGAGCAAAGATGGCTGCTAGGAGATAGACAGGCTCTGCCTTCACCAGCATTCAGACACTCATTTAAAGCCTTCCTTAACTGCTTTAGAAAAAGGCTAAGAGAAGCAAATCCACAAGCAAATTAACTGCCATACAAAAAGCCTACAGAATACAACTTGCATAGAACAGGTTATTTTTAGATACTTCTTAAAAGCATAAACAAAAAGGAGCAGTATATGGGAAACCAAAACTTAAGAGGAAAGCCAGGGAATCAATGAGTAAGGAAGACTGATGCCACAGTATTTCTAGAGCTTAGTTGGAGTAAAAGGATGGTGAAGGTGGAAAAAAAATGCAAAAGAAGGTAAGTAATGGTGGCAACTTTTCAAGTTTTAGGAAACTTATAATGGCATTACTTAAAGGATGAATGTATGGCAACAGGTAATATATTGCCTCCCTATTGATTTTCCTTTACTTGTCGGTTAGGTAATTGAAAGGGGTTTAAGAGTAATATGGTAATGAAGTGCTTCCCCAGTGAAGAAAGCAGTATGTCCATTAATTTAAAGACATGAATGAAAATAATCAAAGACGATCACAAATTCTTTGCTTCTCTCACCATTAAGAGATGTACTCTATTTTTCTTCCCTTGAATCTGGGGTGATCTTGTGACTTGCTTTCATTAGCAGAAAGTGACAAAACTGATGATGCCATGCCTGTTCCAAGATTAGATGTTTTCACTATCTTTTAGAGCCTTGAGTACCTCTGTAAAGAGGTCTTGCTACCCTGTTGGAGAAACAATGTGGTGGGAGAGAGAGATGCCTGGCCAGAGAAGTAAATGAGCCACTTTTGATTTCTAGCTCCAATAGTCTCCAGATGACCACAGTTACATAAATGACCTCAGGCAAACAGAAGAACCACTGGCCTGAAATACTCCTCTCTCCCCATTTCCTCATACATGGTGTCATAAGTACCAACATGGATGTTGTTTTAAGACACTAATCAGAAGCTGACAATTCTTTTTCTTAAAGAGCCAGATAGTAAATATTTTAATAGGCTTTTGGACCATCTGATCTGTCACAACTATTCAACTCAGCTCTACTCTGTTCAACTGCCATTGCAATATGAAAGCAGCCAATGTAGATGATGTAAACAAATGTGCATGGCTGTGTTCCAACAAAATTTTATTTGCAAAAACAAGGGGCAAACTGGATGTTGCTTATGGGCTGAGGTTTAACAATCCCTACATTAAGGTTTGCAGTGGTTTCTTATTCAAGAGGAGATAAAACAGGCAAATTTCCTTAGGAGATGGCCTTAGTGTAGTTCCTCTGCGGTATGAGGATGACTGTAGGAAGTCCCTCTACTCTTTGTGATGCAACAAATATTTAAACTCAACTTTAAATATCATAATTGTGGTGTACTGCAGTACAAGAGTCATTCATAAGTGTCTACTCCATAGGAGCAGAAGCTTACTCAGTAATTGGTCCTTATCATAAATTCATGAGTTTGGTCTTAGAGGGTCTGTCTTTTTTAAGAAGACAAGTGAGTGGCAGAGACAGTACACATGCATAAAACCCGCTCTTTCACTGACTGTACAGGTGCTAATCATAACTAAGTTTAAAGGCTATTATCATAAACTGCAATAATGAGTTAGTAAACATAATACTTCCCATATAGATTTTTAAAAATCTTCCACAGACGACCAGGCGCGGTGGCTCAAGCCTGTAATCCCAGCACTTTGGGAGGCCAAGACGGGCGGATCATGAGGTCAGGAGATCGAGACCATCCTGGTGGACACAGTGAAACCCCGTCTCTACTAAAAAATACAAAAAACTAGCCAGGCGAGGTGGCAGGCGCCTATAGTTCCAGCTACTCGGGAGGCTGAGGCAGGAGAATAGCGTAAACCCAGGAGGCGGAGCTTGCAGTGAGCTGAGATCTGGCCACTGCACCCCAGCCTGGGCGACAGAGCCAGACTCCGCCTCAAAAAAAAAAAAAAAATCTTCCACAGACATAAATACTTAAGAAGACAAAAGGCTCTTAGCAAGTTCTATCTTTCTAAGTAGAAAAACAGTTCATCAAGACTGTTCTTCAGCTTTAGGAAGACAAATGCAACATCTCTGATAATTTCCTACGGTTGTCAGTCTGTCAGCTGTACAATGAAAGTATTAGTTTTTAGTGTTCTCTTTTCTCTCTTGGTTACCTCAAACAGTCCAAATACCAGACAGTTATACTGACAGCATGTTAGAAAGTTCTATGAAGACTATTTAGAGGCACATTAAACTTCAAGCTATTTTTCTGGTAATTAAAAAATACATTTATTACAAATACTAAAAGACTTGTTTCTCTGGTAATCAAATTACTTAAAAAAATGTTTTTTGACACAGGGTCTTGGTGTGTCTCACCAGAGCTAGAGTGCAGTGACAATCCCAGCTCACTGTAACCTTGAATTCCTAGGCTCAAGCCATCTTTCCTCCTCAGCCTCCCAAGTAGCTGTCACTACGGGAGTGTGACACCATGTACAACTACTTTTTCTATTTTTTTTTTTAAGAGGTGGGGTCTCACTATGTTACCCAGGCTGGTCTCGAACTCTTGGCCTCAAGTGATCCTCCCACCTTGCCTTCCAAAGTGCTAGGATTACAGGCTGAGCCACCATGCCTGGCCACTTTAAAATTCCTAATACGGCAGTAACCATTACCTCTGCCTTAAGAGTCTATTAAAGTGAATAACTAGTTCTTCCAAAAAAGGAACTGTTAATACTAAAAAAAAAAATAAATAAATAAAATAAAAAAATAAACATTTATTATTAGACATTTTTTAGAGGTCCAAAATATGTTTTATTCATAGTTCAATGATTGATTCACTGTGATTTCAATAAATAATATAATTGCACTGGTTTTCAAGTTTTCCATATGTTATTTATTAAGACCCCAAATGATGATGGTAATAACACTCCTCCGCCCAGTCAACTTGATTAAGCAACACATATAAGGGATGCACCCTCACCTGAATTCAACCACAATCTTCTTCCGGGGAAGACCAGAGAAAAGTTCACTTTTTAATCCATATTTTGAGCCATCTTCAATTACTTGTTGTAGCACTGTCTGAAAATTAAAGGAGTGTAATTTAATGAACAAAAATTACAATGCTTTTAATTACTCTGTTGCTGAGAATTAAATATTGCCAATTTGTTCATTCTAATTTATGGAACTGAGAATTTCATAGAATCCTCAGTGGCACTACCTCTAGCACCACTTTTGTTACTAATGCTAGTCATAGTAGTAACATGAGTTAACACAAGGATTCTGTGCCCTTTTACACTCCATGTCTATTCATCCTTACAGTAACCAGTTATGTAAGTATTTTACAGAGAAGGAAACTGAAGTTTGGTGAAGTTAAGTAACCGCCAAAAGTCCCACAGTAAATATGAACAACAAAACCAGAAGCACCATCTAATACTTATTGAGTTCATACAATTTGCCAGCCACTGTTTCAAGCATTTTATATTCATTAACTTACTTACTCCTCACGACAGCCTTAGAGATAAGAACTATTTTAACAAATAAAGAAAGAAAAGTATTGAGGGGTTAACTTGTGCAGAAAAGAACTTTTGCAACTTCACAGCTAACCTGTTAACTGCTGCATGCTGCTGCAGTTTTTGTGATATTAAAAACTACAAGTAATGGTAGGAAAAAGACAAAAATGTATAATGCCTATTGGCTACACAAGTAAGAAACAAGGAAATCCCACAGAAACTTCCCAAACATATTCCAGGTTAATTTTTAGTTATTAACATAGAACTATGGTATATAATTCACAAAATTCATTTTATTTTTTGTTAATGGTGATGAACTTTTGTTTACTCGTATCAGTTGGTTTTCTTTCCCCAATTGCATCTATACTTTACTTTTATTTTTACATTTTTGAAACAGGGCTTTACTCTGTCTCCCAGACTGAAGTGCAGTGGCACAATCAGGGCTCACTGAAGCCTCAATCAGATTCAAGCGATCTTCCTACCTAAGCAATCCTACCACCTCAGCCTCCAGAGTAGCTGGGACTACAGGTACATGCTACCACACCCAGCTAATTAAACAAAAATTTTTTTTGCAAGGGCACAGTGGCTCACGCCTGTAATCCTAACACTTTGGGAGGCTGAGGCAGGTGGATCAGGAGATCAGGAGGTCAGGAGATCAAGACCACCCTGGCCAACATGGTGAAACCCCATCTCTACTAAAAAAATACAAAAAAAAAAAAAAGAAAATTAAGCAGACATGGTGGCATGCGCCTGTAGTCCCAGCTACTTGGGAGGTTGAGGCAGGAGAATCGCTTGAACCCAGGAAGCGGAGGTTGCAGTGAGCCGAGATCGCACCACTGCACTCCAGCCTAGGTGACAGAGTGAGACTCCATCTCCAAA
>NW_016824661.1:461201-580622 GCF_001698545.2 Rhinopithecus bieti | reverse complement strand
AAAAAAAAAAAAAAAAAAAAAAAAAAAAAAAAAAAAAAAAGACTTCAAATACTATTACTTCTAACTACTTAATCTCTCTAGTGCTACAGACTGATTGGATATGCTTCTCAGGCATTTCACAGAAAATACACTTGTTCTTCCATCTACACTGTCTATTTCCACAAACTGCACTACCACTCACCCAACTAACCTACTCAGAAACCTAGGAGTCCCCAACATTTACCTTATTCCCTCAACCTCTGTAATTAGTCACCTGTTAATCACCAGGTCCTGTGTGTATTTCTCCTAAATATCGTTAGTTATTTAATAACTGGTTCTTCTACCCTGGTTTAGGTCCTCATCTGTCAGCTATACCACTGCAAAAACAACACCTACAGTAACGCACCAAATAACAATGTGTCAGTCAATGATGAACCACATATATACAATGGTGGTCCCATTCAGACTGTAACAGAGCTGAGAAATTCTTATCACCCAGCAATGTTGCAGCAGGTCATAATGCCTAGTGCAATGCAGTACTCACATGTTTGTGGTGATGCTGATGTAAACAAACCTACTAGGCTAGGCTGCCAGTCATATAAAAGTATAGCACATACAATTATGTACACCACATAATACTTGATAATAATAAAGGACTGTACTGATTTATGTATTTAATCTACTATATTTTTAAATCATAATTTTAAAGTGTACTCCTTATACTTACTAAAAACAATTAACTGTAAAACTGCCTCAGGCAGGTCCTTTAGGAGATACTCCAGAAGGCACTGTCATCATAGAAGATGACAGCTTCATGTGTGTTATTGCCCCCGAAGATTTTCCAGTGGGACAAGATGTGGAGGTGAAGACAGTGATATTGATTATCTTGACCCTGTGTAGGCTGAGGCTAATGTGTTTGTGTCTTAGCTTTTAACAAAAAAATCTAAAAAGTAAATTAAAAAAATTAGAAAAAGCTTACAGAATAAGGATATATTTTTGTACAGTTGTATAATGTGTTTGTTTTAAGCTGTAATTACAAAAGAGTTCAAAAGTTAAAAAATTAAGCTGAGATATAAAGAAAAACAAATAGAAGAAAAAAGTTTAAAAAATGAAAAGTTTATAGAATAAAATGTTACAGTCAGCTAAGGTTAATTTATTATAGAAGAAAGAAAAATATTTATTTTTTAGAGATAGAGTCTCTCGTCAGGCATGGTGGTGGGTACCTGTAATCCCAGCTACTTGGGAGGCTGAGGCAAGAGAATCGTTTGAACCTGGGGGGCGGAGGTGGGAGCTGAGGTTGTGCCATTGCACTCCAACCTGGGCAACAAGAGCGAAACTCTGTCTCAAAAAAAAAAAAAAAAATAGAGACAGGGTCTCGCTCTGTCACTCAGGCTGGAGTACAACAGTGTGATCCTAGTTCATTGTAACCCCAACACTCCTGGGCTCAAGTGATCCTCCTACCTCAGCCTCTCAAAGTGCTGGAATTACAGGCGTGAGTCACCACATTGAGCCAAGAAAATATTTCTTTAAATTTTGTTATTTTATTCTGAAGTTATGGTACAAGGAAAAATATGTTTTTATAAACCCATTGTAACCTAAGTGTACGGTGTTTGTAATGTCTACAGTAGTGTACAGTAATGTTTGAGGCCTTCACATGCACTCATCACTCACTCACCCAGAGCAGCTTCCAGTCCTGCAAGCTCCATTCACGGTAAATGCCCAATACAGGTATAGCATCTTTTATATTTAATACTGTATTTTTACTGTACCTTTCCTATGTTTAGATATGTAAAGATACAAATATCACTGTGTCACAATTGCACAAATACTGTATTTGGTATTTACATGATTTACAAGTTTATAGCCTAGGTCTCTATAATCGGTTTTATCATCTAGGTTTGGGTAAGTACACTATGATGTCCCTTAATAACAAAATCACCTATGGACACATTTCTATGAATGTATCCCATTGTTAAGCAACACATGACTATATAATAAAACAATAACACCTATCTTTTTACATAGCATATACATTTAACTGAGTCTATTTTAGTCAAACCCTTCAATGATTCGAACGGTTTAAGAGATTTTATCAACTAGGTATAGTGCCTCACACCTGCAATCCCAACAATTTGGGAGGCTGAGCTGGGAGGACTGCTGGAGGCCAGGAGTTTGAGACCAGTCTGGACAACATAGCAAGACCCCATCACTGAAAATTTTAAAAAATGTAGCCAAGTGTAGTGGCCTGTGACTGCATTTCCAGCTACTTTTGGAGGCTGAAATGGGAGGATTACTTGAGCCCAGCAGGTCAAGCCCTGCAGTAAGCTACGATGATGATGCTATACACCAACCTGAGTGACAGAGACTCCATCTCTAAAAGAAAAAAAAAAAAAGAAATTTAAAAATATATTTATCAATTTCCAATCTGACTTTTACTTGACACATGCCTATCACTTTTGTTTTTTTTTTTTTGTAACTTTTTGGAAATTTATTTGTTTAAAGGCATACCATAGGCTGGGCATGGTGGCTCATGCTTGGGAGGCCCAGGCAGGACGATCACTTGAGGCCAGGAGTATAAGACCAGCCTGTGCAAGACCCCATCTCTATTAAAAAATTTTTAAAACTGCCTGGGCATGGAGGCTTGCGCTTGTTAGTCCTAGCTGCTCTGGAGGCTGAGGCGGGAGGATCGCTTGAGCCCAGGAGGTTGGGACTGCAATAAGCTATGATCGCACCACTGCTTTCCACCCTAGGTGACAAAGCAAGACCCTATCTCAAAAAAACAGGGGAAAAAAAAAAAAAAGGCACATTCTAATATCCATAAAATCACAAGTTCGAAGTGCTAGGTTTTTCTGCCAATAAATATCTATTAAAATGAAATAAGTTTCACTGCTGTACTACCAAAAATCATCATACGTGCTGCCTGTGATACACATAACATGGAAAATGATGACTCATAGGAAAAAGCTGAAACTCTCATGCAAAGAACAGAAGGCCTTTCACACTAATTTCTTCTCCTCCCCCATGCCATCTATGTGCAAACCATACTCTCAAGTATCTGCTAATTTCCAGATGATGCCATGTTTCTGACTATCTGTACTCTGTCCCAAGCCATCCCCTCTGCCTGGAATGCCTGTTCTTGTATCTCCCAAATATATTTTTAATCTTCATTTCAATTCAAGGTTATGTCCTTTCCTCAAGATACACATATATGTACGCTTTTTTACACTAAGGTTGCATCTTAAATATGCCACCATTATAACACTCGTCACATTATCGTTTCCATTACACGTTACACTGAGGTTTTTTTTATGCTTTTCTTTTACATTGCAAGCTCCTTGAGGTCGAGATCCAAGCCACTTTATCTTTAGATCTCAGTAATTTAGACTCTGGCAAATAATAAGCAGGAGATTTATTAAATCAAATGAAAGCTTTTAACTGCAGAATGTCAGTGAGTTACAAATGTTCCCAGATATTCTAACAGATGAATAAGCTAGAGGCCCATCTATTTATCAGTATGTATGTTTAAACGTAAGTTGTATTCAGTAATGTAAATACTGGTGCATAAAAGCCTTTTAATTAGAATGAAATCTTTCAAAGGTTTCACTTTTTGGAATGCTTAGCCATTAATGAATATTCCAATTAACGGGTACTTTCTAAATGTCTATCACCATTGTCTTTTTCTGTGGACAAGTTTTGTTATTTTATCTAACTCTTTGTTGGTTAATTATTTCTTTATGGCTCTGATCAGGACTACCAAGGGAGCTATCACTCACCTCCCTATGTCTAAGGAAGTTATCACTACTACCCTACCTGTTAATTCTTTGGTCAACAGTTGAAAAGTGCTTAAAATCATTCATTCCTATTTACGGAAACTACACGTGACTTGAATGCATCCACTACCTATGGGAAAAACGTCTATTAGTGAAATAGATGCAGCCACTGGAGCAGAACTAGAGCCATTTAAATGAGTATCTTTTTCTTTTACTTTTGGTAAAACATGCAAAGTTTAACTTGGCAAATTGAAAAGTGTGAAATAAAATGATGTTATCCATTGTGTATTTTTGAAGCATCCCTAAGAAAACAGGGTTTTGTTTGCATTTTTTCTATTTGGTTTAGATCATACTTTCTTTTTTCCCTTTTAACAATTAAATATTAATTGAAGTTACAGTTTCTCTCGGAAGTACTGCAAGCTACTGACAGGTGGAAGTTTGGTACCAAAGTGAGTTTTTCGCAATGCCATTATGGTTACTTCTTAAGCAAAGCTATATTAATTCTTTGTTGGTCCTAACAAGAGTTGAATTTTTTTTCTTGATGGGATCTGAAAAATCCATTAAACATGCAAATGATGGCCAGGCGTGGTGGCTCACGCCTGTAATCCCAGCACTTTGGGAGGGTGAGGTGGGCGGATCACCTGAGGTTGGGAGTTCAAGACCAGCCTGACCAACATGGAGAAACCCCGTCTCTACTAAAAATACAAAATTAGCAGGGCATGGTGGCACATGCCTGTAATCCCAGCTACCCAGGGAGGCTGAGGCAGGAGGATCGCTTGAACCAGGGAGGTGGAGGTTACAGTAAGCCAAGATCGTGCCACTGCACTCCAGCCTGGGCAATAAGAGCAAAACTCCGTCTCAAAAAAAACCATGCAAATGATCACCATCTGAGACCTAAAAATTATAGTGTAAACCAACTTACTGCACTGCCAGTTGTATAAAAGTATAGCACATCCAATTATGTACAGTACATAATACTTCATTATCAATGACTATGTTACTGATTTATGTATTTACTTTTAATCATTATTTTAGAGTATTATCCTACTTATTAAAAAATGGACTGTAAAACAGTTAAAATTATAAAACTAGAGATCCAATATGTGACAAAAACAGATGCTATAAGCTTGAGAAAAGAAAAATAGCTCAGAGTAATCTCAGCTATGTGAGGTATGCAGGCCCAGAAAGACATGCCTATCAGACATCAGTTATGCACAAACTCTCCCTCCTATGGCTGGGGACAATTGTTTTATGTGATTTTGTTCCCAACTAGCTGCCTCACACGTTATCTTCACGTTACTGGAATTTGTGATACAAAGAAAAATATACAGCCTATCAATAGTTTACATTATTTTAATGTAAATTCTGGTTAACAACTCAAACTCCCTCTTCTTTCCCTTTAAAAATCCACTTGTAACTGCTGCCAGTCAAAGGGTATATTCAGGGCAACTTGAATCTGTGCTCCTCAGCTGCAATCCTCAAGCTTGGCCCAAGTAAACTCTCTACTTATATTAATTTTGCCTCAGTTTCCTCCTTTTAGGTTGACAGCCAAATGTAGAATAAATTAAGTTTTGAGTAAAGAAGAATTATCATTAAAATTGTAACACATAGTAGAGGTACATTCAATAGTCCTTTTCTGAACATGAGTGCTCACTGCTCTAGGATCTGGCTTTACTGTGACACTAAGCAGGGCAACTGTAAGCAGTCTGCTTGCTCCTTTAATCAAATTCCCACTAAGATTCAGATCCTCAAGGCTGCAATACGGAAGAATTCCCATATGCGAAAGAGTAGCTGGACTTCAAAGCCCTGACCCTTGTCCCTGCATTGTCAATTGAGAAGGATTTGGGAATATTTTTAATAAGTGAGCTAACGGGTATCCTCAAATTGGAAAAAATTCTTTAGTTTGTTAATTGAAATAAAGCTTGAAAACTCATGGCCACTGAAATTTTTGAGACAAAGTCTCGCTCTGTCACCTAGGTTGGAGTGCAATGGCACAATCACAGCTCACTGCAACCTCAACCTCCCAGGCTCAAGCTATCCTCCCACCTCAGCCTCCAGAGTAGCTGGGACTGCAGGCGCAAACTACCATGTGTGGCTAATTTTTAAATTTTTTTTGTAAAGACAGGGTCTCGCTATGCTGCCAGGAGTGGTCTCGAACTCCCAGGCTCAAGTGATCCTCCTGCCTCAGCCTCCCAAGTACTTATACAAACTTAGATGATATAGTCTACTACATGCCTAGGCTGTATGCTATAGCCTATTGTTCCTAGGCTACAAACCCGTACAGCATGTTACTGTACTGAATACTGTATGCAATAGTGTCTGTACACCTAAATATATCTAAACACAGAAAAAATATGATATTGTCTTATGGGACCATCATCTATACACATTGTGTATGAAATGTCATTATGTGGTATATGACTGTACAGTGCTATGAGAGCATATAAATGAAGGGGTCAGAAAGGTACTGCCAAAGAAATATCAAGATTTAAAGGATGAGCAGGTGTTAACTTGGGGTGGCACTCCCCAAGTTATGGATCAGTGTGTGCAAAGGTTTTGAGGCTAGAGGAGGTATAATGAATTAAAGAACTGGAGGGAGACCACTGTGGCTGAAGCAGAGAGAATGAAAGCACAATGGCTGGATATTAACTTATTCTTACCTTTGTTAAGAGCTCTCTGTTTATTTTGAAATTTACAGTCCTTTGACCAGTACTGATTTCACTCACCACTGTATCACATCTTAGCTGAAAAGAACAAATCGCACAAAGTAGGTATGTTATATAATAGGCCTAATGAGATATGTAGTTCTAATACTATTTTTGGCTTACAAAGACACAACAAGTAAGTCATCTTTCCTGGTCCCTATATCGGGTCCTAGTTCTTAGGCAATCTCTTTAGTTCCATAATTCTATTTAAGTAAACATATACTATTCTGTATTCACTCTCTTCCTCATTCCCTTTCCCTCCCCTCAAATTCACCTTTTTTTTTTTTTTTTTTTTTTTTTTTGGAGACGGAGTCTCGCTCTGTCGCCCAGGCTGGAGCACAGTGGCCGGATCTCAGCTCACTGCAAGCTCCGCCTCCCGGGTTTACGCCATTCTCCTGCCTCAGCCTCCCAAGTAGCTGGGACTACAGGTGCCCGCCACCTCGCCCGGCTAGTTTTTTTGTATTTTTTTTTTTTTAGTAGAGACGGGGTTTCACTGTGTTAGCCAGGATGGTCTCGATCTCCTGACCTCGTGATCCGCCCGTCTCGGCCTCCCAAAGTGCTGGGATTACAGGCTTGAGCCACCGCGCCCGGCCTCACCTTTTAACAAGTAAGAAAAATCACTCTACCCATATTCTACCTACTCTGACATACAATGAACACTTTTTATCTCACCTAGCTTTCATGGGAGCCACAGAACATGACCTTCTGTCAGGGTCTACGCTAAAGCACCTGCACCAACAGATAAGATGTAATTTAGATAGTTCGTCTTATGCATATGCCTTCACTTTTTAACCTATTAGATGTTTGAACCCATCTCATGAAAAACCTATGGAACTTGAAGAGATTATCTGCTGTCACTAAAGAGCAACTAGTCTTTATTTTTAAGAACTTACAAGAAATGGGGAAAAGGAAATAAATATTGTATTTTGAATAATTCTATTCCTGGTAAATATCTGGGAGTGATTTTCTGATCAAATAAATATTTACTAAGCTACCAATCCTCCTTTATCATACTCATCCTGTAAATAAGCATCTTTTTCTATGATAGTGACTTTCATTGTTCCAATTCTTTAAGAGTTCCCAGACACTGCCTCTGTGACATATGTTAATATGCTTGTCCAACATATTTGCCTTTTCTGAGGGAATTACACTAACAATTTATATTTAGTAATTCCTTATAATCCTTTCAATTCCTCTTTTAGATATCAAACCCATCAGAGAACTTAGAAATGAAAGAGGCTTATTATAATCATCTAACCACCTCTTCTCTGTAATCATGATTCTATTTACATCTAATCAATTCTTCTCATATTTTAATGTTCATCTTTTCAGAAACTAATTTTAAAAATTGCAACTCACTGCTCTCATTTATCAAGCTTGTTCTCCTAAATTCAAAAGTCCATCCAGATTCAATGTGTAAATTTAATTAACACTTCAGTCTTCCGGTAAGTGGTTAATCAAAAAATTGAACAATGTCAGCTCAAGAGGAATGCTTTATAACTAATTTGAAAAATCATTATAACCTTACAGTATGTGGCTAAAATGAATTTAAATTATATTACACAAGATGCCTTGAACAAAGAAACACTATTAAATTCACTATTATGGCTGAGATAGCCTGCAGAGTATTTTTTTTTAAATGACAAGTTTATTACAATGTCAAAAAGATAATAGTGCTAAAGTACCTTCTCTGCTAGTCTCTTGGCTTGAACTTGAATATCTGGTCTTGAATGGTCATTGTCTTCTTCCAACAAAGAATCCACAGAAAGCTGAAAATCAGCTACTTCTCTAAAGACAGACATTGAAAGGAGATAGACCTGTTATCTTAAAAGAATTAGTTGTGTAACAAAGACTAATCACTATGAGTTCTCTATTGAGACATACCTTTACCAGAAGAAGGTGTTCTGTGTACTTTCAAAATTAAAAGCCTGTAATCCCAGCACTTTGGGAGGCCGAGACGGGCGAATCACGAGGTCAGGAGATCGAAACCATCCTGGCTAACACGGTGAAACCCCGTCTCTACTAAAAATACAAAAAAAATTAGCTGGGCGAGGTGGCGGGCACCTGTAGTCCCAGCTACTCGGAGGCTGAGGCAGGAGAATGGCGTGAACCCGGGAGGCGGAGCTTGCAGTGAGTGGAGATGGCGCCACTGCACTCCAGCCTGGGGGCAGAGCGATACTCTGTCTCAAAAAAAAAAAAAAAAAAAAAAAAAAAATTAAAAGCAAGGGGCCAGGAGCGGTGGCTCATGCCTGTAATCTCAGCACTTTAGGAGGCCGAGTCAGGCAGATCACCTGAGGTCAGGAGTTCTAGACCAGTGTGGTCACATGGTGAAACCCCATCTCTACTAAAAATACACACACACACACAAATTAGCCAGGCATGGTGGTGTGTACCTAAAGTCCCAGGTGCTTGGGAGACTGAGGCAGGGGAATCGCTTGACTCCTGGAGCTGGAGTTGCAATGAGCCAAGATTATGCCACTGCACTCCAGCCTGGGTGACAAGAGCGAAGCTCCATCTCAAAAAAGTAAATAAAATAAAATAAATTAAAAAAACAAAATTAAAAGCAAGAAAATTAGAAATAACCTAGTATTTATTTAGAATATTTTCTTTTCTTTTTTTTTTTCTTTGAGACGATTTTATACCTATATCTATTATGTCTATTATGTCTATATTTTATACCTATATATATTATATCTCTTATGTCTATATTTTCTACCTATATACATTAAGTCTATATTTTATACCTATACTTATTATATCTATTATGTTTATATTTTATACCTATATCTATTATGTCTATATTTTATACCATATCTATTATATCTGTTATTTCTATGTTTTATACTATATCTATTATGACTATATTTGTTTCTTTTTTTTTTTTTTTTTTTGAGACGGGGTCTTGCTCTGTCGCCCAGGCTGGAGGGCAGTGGCCGGGTCTCAGCTCACTGCCAGCTCCGCCTCCCGGTTCACGCTATTCTCCTGCCTCAGCCTCCGGAGTAGCTGGGACTACAGGCGCCCGCCACCTCGCCCGGCTAGTTTTTTGTATTTTTTTAGTAGAGACAGGGTTTCACCATGTTCGCCAGGATGGTCTCGATCTCCTGACCTCGTGATCCGCCCGTCTCAGCCTCCCAAAGTGCTGGGATTACAGGCTTGAGCCACCACGCCCGGCCTAGAATATTTTTCTTATCGTCTTATAAAATTCTTCCTCTTCTGGCCAGGTGCGATGGCTCACGCCTGTAATCCCAGCACTTTCGGAGGCCGAGGCAGGTGGATCACCTAAGGTCAGGAGTTTGAGACCAGCCTGGCCAACATGGAGAAACCCCATCTCTACTAAAAACACAAAAATTAGCTGGGCATGGGGGTGCACACCAGCTACTCGGGAGGCTGAGGCACGAGAATTGCTTGAACCCGGGAGGCAGAGGTTGCAGTGAGCCAAGATCGTGCCACTGCACTCCAGCCTGGGTGACAGAGCAAGACCCCGTCTCAAAAAATTCTTCTTCTTCTATTACCCAAATGCAGCTTTATGGTATCTCTGTGAAACAGGTAGAGCAGTCACCTTATTTTATAGACATGAAAACTGATGTCTGGCAAGCTAAATGTCTCCTTTAAAATCCTTCTGCAAATAAACACAGATTGAGAAAAGAGCCCAGGTCTCTTGACCTCTTCTACAATGCTTCCTCTACTACTCCAAAGGTGTGCTTCATTTAAACCCTTCCACTGACCTCCAAATGATGTATTTTTTAAATGTTGTAATTTGAGTTTCGACATGAGAAAAAGAAGAATAGTATTCTTAACACTCAGCAGTTCATTAAAGAGACAGACAATACCATTTATGCTTTTCATTGAGTAGGTGAAAAAACAATACAAAAACAAAGAAACAAACACAAAGCAACTGATTAGTGAAAATAAATCATTTGCATCATGAGATCAGTTCTCTCTAGGAAAGCAGGGTAGGGAATGAAGTCAAACAAATACATATCAGTGATTTCAACATTATCTGTAATGCTTAATAAAAATCAAAAGCCCTCCCTTTCCCTACAAAATAAGACTTGAAGTAACTTTGGAAAAAGGACTTGACAGCTTAGAAAGTGACC
Source organism: Rhinopithecus bieti (assembly GCF_001698545.2). Classification (NCBI taxonomy): domain Eukaryota; kingdom Metazoa; phylum Chordata; class Mammalia; order Primates; family Cercopithecidae; genus Rhinopithecus; species Rhinopithecus bieti. The sequence continues at coordinate 570,071 of NW_016824661.1, read as the reverse complement.
ATGAGAGTACTCATTACATCATTCTCTATGAATTTTTCTGTAGGTTTGAAATAGTTCAAGGTGCAAAAAAATTTTTTTAAATCAACATATAAGCATCTATTATAACTATTCACATTAATTTATCTTCTGGTGTTTAATATGGAACTAGAGAATGAGACTCGATAGGCAGAGTAAGGGGGCTGAAACATTATTTATCCAGCCCATCTGTCACTGGAATGAAAATACTTATTTTTGAGGAGGCACAAATTATTTCCTTCATTAACACTTATGAAACTCAGGGAAATAACTAAAAATTCCTGTGTGACTTCTGGTTAACATCACATTTAAAAACCTAGTCTACAATCACCATTAAGAATTTTCCTGAGCCTTAATACATCAACCAGCAGCCTACTATGTATTACACTTTGGGCAGGTACAGTGGCTCATGCCTGTAATTCCAGTACTTTGGGAGGCCAAGGCAGGAGGACTGCTTGAGCTCAGGAGTTCAAGACCAGCTTAGACAACATAGCAAGACCCAATCTCTAAGAAAAAAAATTTATATTAAAAAATGAAAACAATCTAAATGTCTATCAACAAGGGAATGTTACAACATTGTTAAAAGAGATAGTCATTTAAAAAAAAGAATTATGTCAGGAAAAGGATTCAAAATCTTACATTTTCTATGTAGTTTTATAGCTATGTCTTTCTAAAGACAAGAAAAAAGTAAAAGTACATCAACTTGCTAAAATCAGTTGTCTTACTATAGTAAGACTATTGGGGGCTTTTATCTTTTCTTATTCTTCTGTATTTTCCTGAATTTCCTTAAGAAGATTATCTGTTTTGCTTTTATAATAGAAAAACAAATTAAAAAAAAAAACTTTTAAAAACGCAAAACATCTAGGCTACGAAAAGCAGTAGATATCAAAATATACAACTGTGGATGAGGAGAGCCCAACACACTGGCTCATGCCTATAATTCTAGTGTGGAAGGCTGAGGTGGGAGAATTACTTGAGCTGAGGAGTTCAAGACTAGCCTGGGCAACGTAGGGGGACACTGTCTCTACAGAAAATTTAAAAAATTAGCCAAGTGTGGTGGCCTGCGCTTCTGGTCCCAGCTAATTGGCAGGCTGAGATGGGAGGATAGCTTGAACCTGGGAGGTCGAGGCTGCAGTAAGCCATGATTCTGCCATTGCACTCCAGCCTCAGCGACCAAGAGAGCGAGATCCTGTCTCCAAAAAAAAAAAAAAAAAAAAAAAAGTGGACAAGGAGAGTGGATGGGGTATAAGAGAAACAAAACTGGGCCAGGCACTGTGGCTCAAGCCTGTAATCCCAGCACTTTGGGAGGCCAAGGCAGGTGCATCACAAGGTCAGGAGTTCGAGACCAGCCTGGCCAACATGGTGAAATCCTGTCTCTACTAAAAATACAAAAATTAGCTGGGCATGGTGGTGTGTGCCTGTAATCCTAGCTACTGGGGAGGCTGAGGCAGAAGAATGACTTGCATCCTGGAGGCAGAGGTTGCCGTGAGCAGAGATCGTGCCACTGCACTCCAGCCTGAATGACAGAGCAAGACTCCGTCTCAAACAAACAAACAACTGGACCCATACAGATGATGGTGAGTGATGGGCACACATAGGGTTCATTAAACTAGTCCCTGTATGTTCATTCTTTACACTTAAAAAAATTTTTTTAAGCAATAGTTATTTTCCCACTATGTCTGAGGAGTTGTAATATTGGTCAGCGTGAAATCCGCAGACTTGATAGCCACTGGCTTATAATAAATTTGTTAATTCTGTTTACTACCATCAGATAGTAGACAGAAAATAAAATCGACAGAATTAGATCAGAGTAAAGTAATTCATTATATTAATTAAACCATGTTAACAAAAATAGTATTTCTTAATTCTCCTGGCACTTATAAACATTCTGGAATAAAGTCAGAAATACAGAACAGGTAGGCTTAGCTACATACTGTAAAGGAAACCTGAATTTATTACGGCAAAGCAGTAGAGATTCCCTTTGTTTTAAGCAAACTGAATACGAAGAATTTCAGATTTGTAGGCCAGAAAAATCTTGAGGCCCTCCCCAATATTTCTTTGTTTGTTTGTTTGAGACAGAGTCTCACTCTGTCACCCAGGCTGGAGGGCAATGGTGAGATCTCGGCTCACTGCAACCTCCGCCTCCCTGGTTTAAGCGATTCTCCTGCCTTAGCCTCCCGAGTAGCTGGGATTAAAGGCACGTGCCACCATGCCTGGCTAATCTTTTGTATTTTTAGTAGGCACGGGGTTTCACCACGTTAGCCAGGATGGTTTCGAGCTCCTGACCTCGTGATCTGCCCACTTCAGCCTCCCATAGTGCTGGGATTACAGGCATGGGCCACCGCGTCTGGCCCCAATATTTATTTTCTATAAACTAAAGTCAATACTTCAGATTGTTAAAGTGGAAGCAGGCAAACGAAATACTATTCAAAAGATGGGCCAAGATGGTTCAGCTTCTTAAAGGCCTTTGACACATCAAATGAAAACGGAAACGAACAGGCTCAGTATGGTGGTTCATACCTATAATCCCAGTACTTTGGGAGACCAAGACAGGTGGATTGCCTGAGCTCAAGACCACCCTGGGCAACATGACTAAACCTATAAAAAATACAAAAAAGTTAGCCAGGCATAGTGGCGCGAGCCTGTAGTCCAAGCTACTTTGGAGGCTGAGGTGGGAGGATCACTTGCACATAGGAGTTTGAGGCAGTAGTGAGCGGAGATCACACCACTGCCCTCCAGCTTGGGCGACAGAATGAGACCTGGTCTCAAAACAAACAAACACCAAACCAGTAACATTTCCTTTATTATGCAGAATGTCATTTACAGATTTTATGAAACAGGCAACTAGTTTGGAAGGTGATACCTATTTACATATAATCATGAGATCCTCTTGGTAGTGGTTGCTTCTCTTACAGAAAATCAATATATATAAAAAGCTGCAGTGGGCCATTTTAAAGGTGCTTTTACTAGAAGGCCAAATGTAGCCTTTCTCTTTCTTTTCCACCTACTTCTTTGTTCTATTCTGAGAAGAATATTCATTCTACTCTTAAAGTCCTGACAAAGTTAAGTAATAAAATACAAGGACATAATGGTACTGGTAATTATATCTTTACTTCTTTTCAAAGCTTAGGGCTTAAATGCCTACTATGTAGCTAATTTCTTGTCATTATTAATTGACAGAGAATACTTCATCCACAAATTGAAGTTTTCTACCCAAATGGTAAACAAGAATCTTTAGGATGACCAAACTCACAAAGAGATACCTCTCTATAACAGAGAAAGCAACTACAAGTTGTGTGTAGTCCTAACCAACAGTTTTCTATCACTGGAAGTACTCAAAAGGAAACTCAATAAACAAACACAACATTAAAAACCTAGTAGATAAATATGGTACAACAGTATTCAAGCACCAGATGGTTGTACAATCTTTAATATCCCTTCAAAAACCCTGAGATTCTAACCACAATTTTAGTTATTTTATTTATTGTTACAGAATTGAATTTGAACCTCGTTCCCAAAGACTTTGCTACAAATATAGTTACTATCATAACTAAAATAATGAACATAAAAATACATAATCTGCCATATCAGAGTATTTAAAATACAGATTTTAATTTTATTAAAATCAATAGGAGTAATAGGTTGAATATAATGAATCATATCTTATAGTTAATTTCAAGGACTATTCCACAAATTGAAGAGTAACAATTCTTTTTTGCTTTTTTGGTATAACAACAAAGTCAGCAACATTTTAGATTGTTACGAGCATATTATACTTAACTCTTTCTGGGAAACTGGAACTGCAGATATTGACGTGATCAAGTTTTCTGGTGGAAGATTCAACACTCTGGAAAGCTAAAAATCAAAAAGAACAAAACAGTGTGAGATTGTTGACATTATTTGTTCCATTCAATGGAATACCACTTGTAAGAATAAACTATTAATATGCTTAACACGAATGAGCTCCAAATGCATTACAAGTGAAGGAAGCCAGATTCAAAAAGGTACATAATGTATGATTCAATTATTTAATCCTCTGGAAAACCCCAAATTCTAAGGATGAAGAATAAATCTGTGGTTGCCAAGGGTTAAGGGGAGGATTTGACCATAAATTAATAGAACCGTTCAGCAAAAATAATGAATTTTACCTTTGTAAATTAAAAAAAAAAAAATTATGGCAAGCGAGGAGATAAATCGCTGAGAATCCACAAATAATTCATTTTTTTCATTAAAAAAATATTGAGTGGCTACTTAATGTGTCAGGCATTATTCCAGGTATTGGGGATACAGCAGTGAACAAAACAGATGGAAAAAAAATAAAAATAAAAAATAAAACCTCATGGCATTTACAAATAAACAAGTAAATAATAGGGAAAATCTGATCCCCATCCCTCTCAAAGGCTTAATCATTAGAATAGTAGGGGTGGATGTGTTATATACACATATTTTGTAGCACAGAGTCTCGCTATGTTGCCCAGGCTGGTCTTGAACTCCTGGCCTCATGTGATCCTTCCATATCAACTCCCCAAAGTTCTGGGATTACAAGTGTGAGGAACTGTGCCTTACTGGATTTGTATTTTTTAAAAGCTCCTTGCATGACTGCTAATACATAGCCAGAATTGTGAACTATTGCCCTAATTGGACAAAGTTAGGTGGAAGAGACATTCCCATGTACTGAATGATTTATTTTTTATTTTTGAGACGGAGTCTCACTCTGTCTCCCAGGCTGGAGTGCAGTGGCGTGATCTCGGTTCACTGCAGCCTCAGCCGCCCAGTTCAAGCGATTCTCCTGCCTCAGACTCCCATGTAGCTGGGATTACAGATGCACACCACTACGCCCGGCTAATTTTTTGTATTTTTAGTAGAGACGGGGCTTTGCCATTTTGGCCAGGCTGGTCTCAAACTCCTGACCTCAGGTGATCCACCTGCCTCAGCCTCCCAAAGTGCTGGGATTACAGGCCAACACTATTACCAACTATTACCATGCCCAGCCGGATTTTTTATTTTTTATAGAGACAGTCTTGCTATGTCAACCAAGCTGGCCTCTAACTCCTGGCCTCAAGCAAACCTCCCACCTCTGCACCCCAAAGTGCTGGGATTACAAGAGTGAGCCACGGCACCAGTCCTGAATTATTCCTATGTGACAGGCATGTCTTAAGTGCCTTAATTTTTCCTTGCAACAATCCCAGGCTTTCCTACTATTTCAACCCTCATTTTATAAATGATGAAACTGAAGTACAGGGAATTTACTTAACCTGTCTAAGTGGAAAGAAAAGCTAGGATGTGAACACAGGCTATCTAAAACCGGAACCTATACTCAACCCCTATGCCATATTGATATGGTTTGGTTGTATTTCCTCCCAAAATCTCATCTTAATTATAGCTCCCAAAATCCCCACATGTCATGGGAGGGACTAGGTGAAGATAACTGAATCATGGAGGCGGTTTCCCCCATCCTGTTCTCGTGACAGTGAGTTAGTTCTCACGAGATCCGACGGTTTTAAAAGAGGCTTTCCCCCACCCTTCGCTCTACACTTCTTGCTGCTGCCATGTAAAGAATGTGTCTGCTTCCCCTTCGGCAATGATTATAAGTTTCCTGAGGCCTTCCCAGCCATGTTCAACTGTGAGTCAATTAAATCTCTTTCCTTTATAAATTACCCAGTGTCAGGCATGTCTTTATTAGCAGTGTGAGAACAGACTAACACACATATGTATATCCTTTCATTCAGAAATGCATAAAAACAAAATAGTGAAATAACAGCACTGCCAGTATAAATGTACAACTGTCTTCAAATTTTCCCCCACTTCTCCAATCCTCATGTGGCCTCTGCAAAAGACTACATGGCTCTAGAGTTGGGAAAAAGAGAAGGGAATGATGGCGGAAACAGAAAAAGTAAGAATGTAAGAAGAGTTTAAGAAGAAATCATCTTCAAGGGTGTTTGTGACTGTTCAGGAGAGCAATAAAATTAAAACCACTGTCTCTTGATTAATAATAACATATACTCTCCTGTTGTCAACAGAAATTATTTGTTGAATTTCACAAACGTTATTAACTGTAAAAACTTGCCCAAACTTGCAGAGCTGGAGACATCACTTTCTTTAAGTGGCTTGTACATTTCCACTTTGGCTTGGTACAGATTGATTTTTTAAAGTTTCTTCTCAAGGTACAGTATTTTTTATTTTCTAGACTTTAGGAAGTAAATTACTGTATTCCTTACTAAAAAGTCATTTCTTTGGGATGTATTTACAGAAGTAGGTAAATATTTCCAAAGCAGTTATAGGATAAAGGCTGAAACAGTTCATGTTGCTAGTACAAAATGTTTCCAGAATAGAGACATCAGTAATAAAGGTTCTATCGTAATTTCTCAGAAAAAAAGGATCCAAATTCCAGTTCTACTTTTATTAGTTAAGAGACCTTGAGAAAGCAATTTTACATGAATGAGCTATAGTTCTCACTGCTGAAATATGGGATAATGAACCTGTTCAACAATAAACTAGGGCTCTTGTGATGACTAAGAAAAATATGTCATATAATAAACATGTAATAAATATTTCCTTCTCCTTTTAAAAAATTTTAGTTTATTTTGGACACATCTCCCAAACTTACCCATAATCATTAAGATTTTCTATCTTAAATATTACAATTCAGCTGGAAAAAAACTTAGTGATTAGGTCAATTTCAAAGCATTTCAACTGACAAATAGATTGTGACCTTGGGTAGCAATAAAATGCTTACATTCAAATGCACAACATGCAATTCTCATTTAGAGAATTCTTTTGGCTAAACTAAAAGCTACTTAATAATTTCTTCTTTTTTTCCCCCCTAGAAACAGGGTCCCACTCTGTTACCCAGGCTGGAGTGCAGTGGCTCATGATCATAGCTCACTGCAGCCTCGCCCTGCTGGTGTCAAGCGATCCTTCCACCTCAGCTTCCTGAGTAGCTGGGACTCCAATGAATTGTGCCACCATGCCCGGCCTCATGTATTATCTTATTATATTTTGTTTGCTACCAAAAAGCTCTGAGGGTGACTTAAGCACATAAAATTAAACGGAGGTATAAAATTATACCAGAAAACCCTAAGCTCAAGGTACTTATGCTTCTTGGCAATCAAGGTACAAAGGGAATCTATCTACACAGCATATTTTACTCCTAGTAATATAGGGTAAACATATATATATGTGTGTGTATAAACATATATATATGTGTGTATATATGTGTATAAACATATATGTGTGTATATATGTTTATGTGTATATATATACACACATATATATATTCAGTAAAGAGCAGGAATGAAGTTTTCCTGAAAGTACTTCTAAGACTACTTTTTCTTACTCATATCAAGATATAAATAACAAGACAGTAGTTTCAATAGCAGTTTCACAAAAGATACATGTACAATTAGTCTGTTCTTGTACTGCTGTAAAGACATAACTGAGACTGGTAATTCATGAAGAAAAGTTTACTTGGCTCATGATTCCACAGGCTGTACAGGAAGCATGTATGGGGAGGCCTCAGAAAACTCAATCATGGCAGAAGGCGAAAGGGAAGCAGGCACATCTTACATGGTGGGAGCAGGAGGAAAAGAGCGAAGGCAGAGATGCTACACACTTTTAAACCAGATCCTGTGAGAATTCTATCATTGAGGCAGCACTAGGGGAATGGTGCCAAACCATCAGAAACCATCCCCATGATCCTATTACCTCTCACCAGGCCCCACCTCCAACACTGGGAATTATAACTGAACATGAGATTTGAGTGGGGACAGGGAGCCAAACCATATCAGTATAGAAACATTCTTATATAATGTAAATTTTAAAACAAACAAACAAGAAAAAGGGGGTTGGGGTGAATGTGGAGTTATTGTTTTATTTTATTTTATTTTTTTGAGGTGGAGTCTTGCTCTGTCGCCCAAGCTTAAGTGCAGTGGTGCCATCTTGGCTCACTGTGAGCTCCGCCTCCTGGGTTCACACCATTCTCTTGCCTTAGCCTCCCAAGTAGCTAGGACTACAGGTGCCCACCACCATGCCAGGCTAATTTTTTTTATTTTTTTTAGTAGAGACGGGGTTTCACCGTGTTAGCCAAGATGGTCTCGATCTCCTGACCTTGTGATCTGCCCACCTTGGCCTCTGCAGTTACTGTTTAATGGGTAGAGTTATAGTTGTGCAAGACGAAAACTGTTCCACAGATAGATGGTGGTGATGGTTGCACAATGTAAATGTACCTAATGCCACTGAACTGTATACTTAAAAATGGTTAAGATGGCAAATTTTACGTTATGTGTATTTTTTCACAATTAAAAAAAAAATATGAAGACTTCTGGGATAAAGTAGTGAATGAAAACTTCTTCACATAATCTTCAACCAACATCAAAAAGAAAAGGAAGGAAAGAAAGTCGAGAGCAAACAGGTAAGTAGGTTGGTTCTCCAGCAGCAAATACACAAGACAGGAAGAGCTCAAAGTCATAAACCTCAAAGGTGATAGTCAAGTAAAAATACAATAGCTTCTGGAGGAGAATGGAACAGCCCTGTTTGGCAAGGCTAACTTGGTCGTCATGTATCAGAAGTCAGAGATGAATTAACAATTCTCATTAACACCTCAAATCTGGAGAAAAACAAATTGAATAAATTCCATTATTTTTCCCTCTTGCAACTAGAAGATGCTGCCTAAGTTGTGGGAAACAATAAGTAAGACAGAAATTCCAGCAATTTCCAGCAAAAGTAAAAATTCTAAGGTAACACACCGAAGGTCTTTCCAATGAAAACACAAGACATTCTCCTACTGCAGAAAGCAAACCTTGATATGGTGTTGTGTGAGCAGTAAGAACCAAAGGAGTAGTTTTACAGGAAGACAGAAAATATCAGGGCTAGTTTGTAAAAATTTAATATACCATGTCAGAGTGGAGAAATAATGTGTACAGGTCACCATGACCTACTGGAGAGAGAGACAAAAGAGGAATGGAAAGGGGGCAGAGTTTATATTTTTGCAACCACAAAGGTGAGGTAAGCCCAGAACAAATGTGACATGAGGAGTGAAGAAGTCATCCACACAATGTGCAAACAAATGGAAAGGTGGGGCAGAGCTGTCAAGCATGAGCAAGAGGAAAAAGAACAGGCATCACCAGTAGCTGATCAAATTGAAATAAACAAAAATAGGGAGAGAGAGAGTAGGGAGGGAGGCACAGACCAGAAGATAGACAGCTGGAAAAAAATGTAGCATACAACAGATCAAAGAACTCTGCCCAGGAGAAAAATGTAACCCAATGAATATGAAGAACATTATTCACGAATACTTCAGGATTTGGAACTTACTGAGAATGTGAATAGAATAAACAAGAACTAGAAGACAAGATGAAAAAACAAGAGTGCATTTTAAAAGGAGTTTAAAAATTGATGATAAAACTTTTACCATAAAACTAATAATTAAGAAACATGAGGATAGTCATAATTGAAAAAAGAACTATGACACAGAAGAACCAATCTGAGAATACAAAGATTAATGTAATCAGAAAAATACATAGAATTGAAGAAAGATAATCCAACCTTAGGAAAATTGGTGTCCCTAAAATACAAAAAAAAAAGACGACTAGTAAACAAACACGCAGACAGGAAGGCAGGAAGGCAGACTGCTTCCCTAGCAACCAATCATAAGAATAGAGACAAAATTCAAAGCCACAAACTTCAAAAGAGATCTCCAAGAAAAGATACTACAGATTCTGAAGCAGAATGGAGCAGCCTTATTTGGCAGGGCTCCTAACTTGGTCTCACTTATCAGAAGCCACAGAGATGAATCCTACAAAACAGAAAACACATACACACACACACACACACACACACACTCACTCTCTCTCTCTCTCTCTCTCTCTCTCACTCACTCCTTGGCTTCCCCAAAAGCAGGGCCTGAGAAAAAGACTTGCAGGCAAGCAGTTTATTTGGGAGATGGTTCCTGAGGGCAGAAGTGATGAGAGAGGGAAGGAAGAAAAGTTAATACAAGATTATGCCATCAAAGTCATTGCTATAAGCAACAGAGGCTTACTTTCCACGGTACCTCCTAAAATACATACATAGTGTCCACCAGAATTCTCTATCCAAAATAATTTCACCACACTGGAGCTATGTATGTGCTGGGACCAGCAAGCTTCAGAGAGATGAGGCGCTATTAGCAATAAGTGAATGGAAGCACACACGAAACTATTTATACCTGTGTAAATAGTTATAAGCCTGTATTTACAACTGTCGCAGCTGGAATCAGAGGTGTGACCAAGGTGATGGGAGACGGCACAATATAAACAATAAAGGGAAAAACTTCCACCAAATAAAAAACCAAATATAAATTGTGGTACACTACTGCTATGGCACACCATTCAGCAGTAAAATCAAAGAACTAGACCTCCATGCATCATTATGGATAAATCTTTTTTTTTTTTTCTTTTTGAGATGGAGTTTCGCTCTTGTCACCCAGGCTAGAGTGCAATGGTGTGATCTCGGCTCACTGCAACCGCTGCCTCCTGGGTTCAAGGAATTATCCTGCCTCAGCCTCCTGAGTAGCTGGGATTACAGGTGCCCACCATGCCCAGCTAATTTTTGTATTTTTAGTAAAGACAGGGTTTCACCATGTTGGCCAGGCTAGTCTCGAACTCCTGACCTCAAGTCACCCACCCGCCTCGGCCTCCCAAAGTGCTGGGATTATAGGTGTGAGCCACTGCGCCCAGTTGGATAAGTCTTTTTTAAAAATGGAGTCAAACAAAAAAATCCAAGCTGCAGCTACACAAAGATAATTATACCTTGATATAATTTATCTAAAATTTAATAACTTGTAAAATAATACTATTTAGAGATACATTCATAGGTAATGAGTGACATTCACAGGTATAATAAACACAAATTTCAAGACAGACATTACCTATTGTGTGAGGAAAGAGTTTGCCAGAGATGGGTACTCTCTTGGGAATTTAAAAGTATTTGTAATATTTTATTTTCGAGGCTGGGTGTGGGGCAAATAAGTATTAACTACGTTCTTTTCTATGATTAATATATTTCAATTAAAAAAGACAAACTGAATCTACAGATCAAGATAAATTATGTCAAGAAAATATACAGAAAACTCAACACTGAGATGCATGCTGGTTAAGTTGCTAAATTTTGAAAATAAAGCACCCAATCAAGAAAACTCCATGGAAAATGAAATAAATGTACCTTACTTTGTAGTCACATTAAATCACAAAGATCATGATCTGGTCAAAGCAGATAATTTAATAGTGATATTAAATAGGAATAGATTCATTCAATAAAGAAGTTGCAAACTAGTGTGTTTGTTTCACCTGCTCAGTTGTTTTCTAATTTGAATTAATTGCCAACACATGAAGATTGGAAAATTTTACAATTACATTGGGATTGCCCTATGCATTTGCATCTGTGGTATCAGGAGAAAAAATCTGAGATAAGAACTCAACAATCAGTGTTATTCCTTTTCTTCTAAAAGAAAGATTTTGACTCTTTTGTTGTTGTTTTCTGAGACAGGGTCTCACTTTGTTGCCCAGGCTGGAATGCAGTGGTATAATGATGGCTCACTGCAGCCTCCAACTCCTGGGCTCAATCAGTCCTCCTACCTCAGCCTCCTGAGTAGCTGGGATTACAGGTGTACACCACCACGCTTGGCTAGTTTTTCGTATTTTTTTGTAGAGACGGCGTATCTCACCTTGTTGTCCAGGCTGGTCTCAAACTCCTGGATTCAAACAATTATCCTGCCCCAGCCTCCCAAAGTGCTGGGATTATTGGCGTGAGCCACTGCACCCAGCCTTATTTCTGAACATGGTAATTTTCTAAAGATTAAGCCTCCTTTTGATATTTCTAGGATTACTTTTTCTAAGAAGTCATAATTTCTTAAATATAGCCAATTAAGCCATACATCAGGAAAAAGATTGGTGGTAAGTATACTATCTGGTTCAACATAAAATGAACAGGAGACAAGCTGTGCAGATATGGTTACTAAACGGAATATAAATGTTATTAACTGAGTGAGAATGTCACCCAACACAAATTGGTAAAGGTGGAAGAAAGTTAAATCATCTGTGAGAGTGCCAATGTCTTCATCCCTTATGGTTGAAGGTGATGCTGTCTAAATTTGAAACATGAAGATCTTTTGTAAAAACACTACAAATTGTAATGTTTTCACAATTTCTTTTCTTACTGTAAAACCTCATTTAGGAAATACATCAATAATTCTTTGAACTGCACTTTGGTTTTTCACCGAATTCAAACAAACCTACTTTTAACATTTTTACTTAAAACAGCATTTCAGGCCAAGCGTGGTGGCTCACGCCTGTAATCCCAATACTTTGGGAGGTCGAGGTAGAGGATCACTTGATGCCAGAAGTTTGAGACCAGCCTGATAACATAGTAGAGACCCCCACTCTATTTAAAAATAAAAACAGCTCGGTAGCGCGTGGCTCCAAGCCTGTAATCCCAGCCACTTGGAGGCCGAGACGGGCCCCGGATCACGAGGTCAGGAGATCGAGACCCCATCCCTGGGCTAAACACGGGTGAATACCCCATCTCTAGCTAAAAAATACGAAAAGCTAGCCGGGCCGAGGTGGCTGGTCTGTAGTCCCAGCACTCGGGAGGCTGAGCAGGAGAAGGCGAAACCGCAGGAGGCCGGAGCTTGCAGTGAGCTGAGATCCGGCCCACTGCAGCCCGCAGCCTGTACAGAGCGAACCCTCGCGTCTCAAAAAAAAAAAAAAAAAAAAATAAACAAGAATAAAAATGATGAAAATAAAAACAGCATTTCAGCTAATAAGCACGTGCAGGAATAATACAATTTCACGTTTTCAGTAATGTTGGACATTTTTCCATTGTAAAACTTAAAAATAACATTCCTGAAAAATAAAAACTCATTACAATACAGCCTGGATTTTGTAAAAAGTATATTTATCTGGTTTTCCTTCCTATTTTCCTTCCTTCTTCTTTTCTGTCTGTATATCTGCATAGAAATATACCTAAAAATAAAAGTCAGTGTTGATGAGGATTTATGGGGTAGTTAAAAAAATTCTTTGCATCTTTCTGTATTGCTTAATTCTTTAAAACAAGCAGGCATTATTTTGCAAAAATGAGAACTTTTCCTTTACCAAATCACAACTTTAAAAGTACGTTTAAGGAATTCCTATTGAACGTTAAGCAGTATGGCTCAGACATGTACTGTTTACTAACTTCACATGGTGCTTGCTAAGCCTAGAATGGTGTTGAGGGGCCGAGGGGTATTCAAAATACCCCACCCTGAGATATTCTAAAATAACATAATAATGACTAATATTGGCTGGGCGCAGTGGCTCACGCCTGTAATCCCAGCACTTTGGGAGGCCGAGGCAGGCGGATCACCTGAGGTGAGGAGATCAAGACCAGCCTGGCCAACATGACAAAACCCCGTCTCTACTAAAAATACAAAAAAATTAGCCAGGCGTGGTGACTGGCGCCTATAATCCCAGCTACTCAGGAGGCTGAGGCAGGAGAATTGCTTGAACCTGGGAGGCAGAGGTTGCAGTGAGCTGAGATGATGCCACTGCACTCCAGCCTGAGACAGATACAGCGAGACTCCATCTCAAAAAAAAAAAAAAAAAAAAAGACTAATATTTACTGATACTGAATACATACTACATACCAAACACAATTCTCAGCACTCCATATGTATTAATACCTTGCATCCTGATGACACATCTATACGGTAGCTAAATAATTTTCCAGATTTTACAGACGAGGTGAAGAAAACTTAAAAATCTATCAGAGGAGAAGCTGATTTAAACCTGAGTCTTCCACGGTCAATGTTCTTAGTCACTACACTACACCAGCAGTTCCAACACTTTGCTGTATATGGGAATGACCACCAGAAATCTTTAGGAAAACCTGCCTGGCTCCCATGTGCAAATATTCTGATTTAATTAATACAAAGTGGGCTCTGGGCAGCAGGATGTAAAAAGTTCCCCAGGTTCTAATGTGCAGAGAGACCACTGTCCTACAGCTTTCTGCCTCTGGGTAGCCGTTGGGTAGTGGTTATCAAGCCTGGATGAACATCTGAATCACCTGATCATTTTTATAACTTCTAGGCCGATGCCCTAACTCAGGCCAAAGGGCCTGGGCTTAAGTAGTTATAAACGCTTCTCAGGTGATTCAAGTCTGCAGCTAGTGCTTAAGAACCACGGCTTAGGGAGAGAGCAGTTGTCTCCCATTTTAACAATGCCCAAAGTAATGAATGTTTTCAATTAGAGGTTTATCTTTCTCTCAAATGGGTGCAGCATAAAAAAAAAAGAGACAGAGAGAGGAAAGAAAAAGAAAACAAATTGAGAGCCACCAAGCATGGAGCATGGTTTTAAGTTCACTTGCAATCTAATAGGTTCAGAATTATTCTGGGAGTAATACGACTCTCTTCAACTGTCTCTGAGATTGGATTTAGAGCTTTCTTGGATCAGAATGTGACCAATGGGTTTGTTTAGCTTCAGGGTTGATTTATTTATTTTTTTGCTCCCTTCAGGTAGGGCTGTTTCACCTGGCATTGGGCTTCATCTAGGACTAGCACAAGTGAAAAGAAGGTCCACTGATAACTATCTTCTTTAGGCCTCAAACTCATAAAAGTTTCACAGAGTAAAATATCCTAAAAAGGTTACACAATGAGAATAAAAGACTGTGACGGTAAACCCGAAAATTTTAACAGAGTAATAAAATCCACAAAATTAGGCACTGTCCTTGAGAAATAAACTAAATAACACATTGAATGAGGAGCAAATCTGAGGTTGAAAGCAAGAAGCACTGTTTGCCAGGTGCAGTTGCTCACGCCTGTAATTCCAGTGCTTTGGGAGGCTGAGGTGGGTGGATTAACTGAGGTCAGGAATTCGAGAGTGAAACTTTTGTCTCAAAAAAAAAAAAAAAAAAAAAAAGCACTTTTCATTTTTTAGGTTTTTGTAGAGATGAGGTCTCACTATACCTCAGTATATTGCCCAAGCTGGTCTTGAACTCCTGGACTCAAGCAATACTTCCACCTTAGCCTCCCAAAGTGCTGAAATTACAGGCATTGGCCACTGTGCCTGGCCTTTTATTTATTTGTTTACTTATTTACTTCTAAGAGGAAGCACTTAAGGGAATATCAAGTGAAAATTCACAACTGCCAGATCTCGTGTGAGAACCTAAGATCAGAGATTCTAATATGTAATATTAAGAATGGCTATTGAGTGCTTACAATGTACTAAGCACAATTCTAAACTTTAGATTTAGGAACCTAATATCAGAGATTCTAATATAATAGAATATTTGGCTGCAGAGCATTCACTAGGAAAGCACACCAATCAATTAGCTTGTCAGCAGTCCTCAACCATTTATTTCTCTGATACAGCAGCAAATATGATTCCTACCTCTAGTACTCAGATAACTGAGCACAAAGTCAAAAAATATTCTGTATGGCTCTAGATAGGTACTAAATTCAGATTGGAGCTAAACTTGCCAGGTTCAGTATCAAAATCTATAACTGCATAAAAACCTAATTTTGTTAATGAAAAAGGGATCCATATCTTTAGCAACCAGACATTCAGGTGGCAAAATTGACATCATCTTATGAAAATTAGCTCTGCATTTGTATCCACGTTAACATAATCTATAGGCCATGAGTCTAAAAAGGCAATTGCCTCAGTTGTTCCTCACTTCTGATTCTCCAACACTACCAAGTCAGGCACTGTAGGTTTGCCACCAAGAGCCAGTGCAGAAGCCCTCCCACACATGCAGAAATTTTCCTCAGAACAGGTCTGCATTAGTTTCAAGACACAAACAAGAAGCAAAGCATTAAAACTTTGGGGCTTAGAAGAGAATATCCCAAACAATTTGGAAGGCAAATTATGACTATAATAAAATAAATTTAGCATGGTTCTTTTTTAAAATTAATTTTAAGTTCTGGGGTCCATGTGCAGGATGTGCAGGTTACATAGATAAACGTGTGCCATGGTGGTTTGCTGCACCTATCAACCCATCACCTAGGTATTAAGCACCACATGCATTAGCTATTTTTCCTAATGCTCTCCCTCTTCCCACCCCACCCCCAACAAGCCCTGGTGTGTATTGTTCCCCTCCCCATGGTCATGTGTTCTCATTGTTCAGCTCACATTTACAAGCGACAATGTGCAGTGTTTGGGTTTCTGTTCCTGCATTAGTTTGCTGAGAATAATGGTTTCTGGGTCCATTCATGTCCCTGCAAAGGACATTATCTCATTCCTTTTTACAGTTGCATAGTATTCCATGGTGTATATGTACCAACCACATTTTCTTTATCTAGTCTATCACTGATGGGCATTTGGGTTGATTCCACGTCTCTGCTATTGTGAATAGTGCTGCAGTGAACATCCACGTGCATGTATATTTGCAGTAGAATGATTTATATTCCTTTGGGTATATACCCAGCAATGGAATTGCTGGGCCAAATGGTATTTCTGGTACTAGATCTTTAAGGAATCATCACACCATCTTCCACAATGGCTGAACTACTTTACTTTACATTTCCACCAACAGTATAAAAGCGCTCCTATTTCTCCACAATCTCACCAGCATCTGTTGTTTGACTTTTTAACGATCGCCATTCTGACTGGCATGAGATAGTATTTCATTGTGGTTTTGATTTACATTTCCCTAATGATCAGTGACGTTGAGCTTTTTTTCAAATGTTTGTGGCCGCATAAATGTCTTCTTCTGAGAAGTGCCTGTTCATGTCCTTTGCTCACTTTTTAATGGGGTTGTTTTGTTTAAGTTCCTTGTAGGTTCTGGGTATTAGACCTTTGTCAGATAGATTGCAAAAATTTTCTGCTACCCTGTAGGTTGCCTGTTTGCTCTGATGATAGTGTTGTGTTTTGTTTGTTTGTTTCTGCTGTAGTATGGTTATGATACAACTTGTGGTTCTAAGCAGAATGGAATGCTGGTGGGTCTGTGAGAATAGATTAGAAGCAAAGCACAGTACAAACCTAGATAATTCAGTCAGGTCAGTCCTGCTGTTTACCCTAATGTGGCTCAATATCTTCCCAACATACATGTTGCACCTCAGGACTAAATGACAACAACTGGACAACTAGTTTAATTGCGTCTTGAGGCCACACCTGAAATTTGATAATAAACTCATCAGTAGAGTCAAGAAAGCTGGCCTTCCTGCTCACCATTAGCAGGGTAGCTCCTCTATCAAGCTACGTAGATGTAAGTTAATAAGGAGAGCGTAAAGCTACTTAAAATGTACCAGGTTACACGAAACTAAATGCAATTTGTGATCCCTTATAGGAAAAAAAATCAACAAGACTGGAACATGGACTATAAGTTAAAGCATTTTATCAACATTATATGAATCTAATAACTGTACTGTGGTCATGTAAAACAAGCCTTGTTCTTAGGAAATAAACAATTACATATTAAGAGGTAAAGAAGCATTACGTATGAAACCTACTCTCAAATGATACAGGAAAAAATTATATAGAATGATGAAGCAAATGCGGCAAAATGTTAATAGCTGCTGAATCTAGATAAAGAGGATATGGAGTTCTTTGTACTATTATCACAACTTTTTGTAAGTCTGAAATTATTTCAAAATTAAAAGTACACAAAATTAAAATGAACTAGCTGGGTCAGGCCTGGTGGCTCATGCCTGTAATCCCAGCACTTTGGGAAGCCAAAGCAGGCAGATCACCTGAGGTCGGGAGTTCGAGACCAGACTGACCAAAATGGACAAACCCCATCTCTACTAAAAATACAAAATTAGCCACTCGCAAGTGATCCACCTGTCTCAGTCTCCCCAAGTGCTGGGGTTATAGGCATGAGCCACCATACCCAGCTCCTAATCTGAAAATCTGAAAGTCTCCAATGAACATTTCCTTTGAGTATCATGTCCACACTCAAAAAGTTTCAAATTTTGGAGCATTTCAGATTTCCAGCTTTGGGATGCTCAAACTGTACTGAACATTTTTTTTCTTTGCTCTTTTCTCCCCATGTCCTAATGTATTGAAAATATTCTTATTTATCCTCAAGTTTCAGATCATTCCCCAATAACTATATTCAGAGAAACAGATACATATCTGCATAATTTACACTGCTGTATAAATCCATTAGATTCTGTTCAATGATTGGATTATGCTTCTTGCTTTCACAAACAGCACAGTATATAGGAAAGATATCATTTTAAAGTTAGATTTCTGTTGATAAACCAACTCTACAATTTATTGATGATGTGGCTTTGGGTAGGTTATTTAATCTCTGTGGATCTCAACTCACTCAATTATATAAGGTTAATACTTCTATATTATAGGGCTGCCATGAGCTTAAATGTGAATGTATAGTAATTAGCACAAATATATACTTGATATATTAGTTCTTGTTTCTCCAAATTACCTTTTTTTTTTGAGACAGGGTCTCACTTTGTTCCCCAGGCTAGAGTGCAGTGGTGCAATCAAAGCTTGCTGTTTCAGCCACCTGGGCCCAAATGATCCTCCCACCTCAGCTTCCCAAGGAGCCTGGACCACAGGCATGTGCCGCTACACCTAAGTTTCATTTTTTATTTTTTGTAGAGGTGGGGGTCTCCCTATGTTGTCCAGGCTGGTCTTGAATGTCCCAGCTCAAGGGATCCTCTCACCTCGGCCTCTCAAAGTGCTGGGATTACAAGTGTGAGCCACATGCCTGGCCCAATTTACATTCTTTACAAAGAACACAGCCTTTGCAAAACTAAACACAATTTGTTTCTCATCATGGCACTACCTTGATCTAAGGGCTAAGAATGGAAACCATCTACCCTTACACACAGCTTATATACTAAGGTCCAAAACTACCTGCCATGATATGGTTTACTGTCTACATTAACATGAATTTATTATTTCTTTGTCTTCATTGGCATAACTTTACTGTTCTAGAAGACTTCTGCCCAAATAACTTAATCATTCATTATAAGAACTTCATGATAAATCTATTAGCTTTTCACGATTTACTTTTATTTTTTGTTTACAGGGTCTCACTCTGTGGCCCCCCTGGAGTACAGTGGCACAATCACAGCTCGCTGTAGCCTCAAACTCGTGGGGCCGTCCAAGTGATCCTCCAGACTCAGCCTTTCAAGCAGCTAGGACTACAGAGGTGCACCATCAGGCCTGGCTACTTTTTAAAACAAATTTTTGTTGATACGGGGTCTCCCTATGTTGTCCACGCTGGTCTCAAACTCCTGGGTTCAAGCCATCCTCCCACCTCGGCCTCCTGAAGTGCTGGGATTATAGGCAGCTGAGCCACATGCCAGGTCTATTAGTTCTTCCAATTTAGAAAACCTCAACAGTTTATGCCTTAAGGCTCCTTGCACTCTTTGCTTTTGCTACCAATCTTAAACTGCTGTATCAGATCAGTTTCCAATCCTAATCAAGCCATCTTCCTCCAACATCCTCCTACCCTCTGCCTCTGAAAGACCAGCCTTAAGCCATACCCATCAGTAAAATCTGACCTTGCTTTCCCAGTTTAATACACTACCAAAGCTCTAAGCAGTGTTCTTTCTTATCCCAGTAAGCAATAAATTCAGCTGTCTTAACAAAATGTCATTTTGGTGATATTTGGCGAATTATCACTGGACAGGGCAGTATATCTATAAGCATAAAGACAAGGCAGAGGAATTTCCCCACAAATATCTAGAAACACTGTAAAAATGAGGTAAGATAAATTATACATCAGGCTAATTACATCCACCAATACATCCATTAATCAGAAGGAAATGGGTTAGTCGAGACCACAATAGAAAGTTTCCTTCCAAGGGTGGCCAGTGAGTCCTAAAAAGTTCTTTTTGATGAATTACACGTTTATACTGCAATTTTGCCCAGCGCAGTGGCTCATGCCTGTAATCCTAGCTCTTAGGGAAGCAGAGGAGGGAGGACAGTTTGAGCCCAGGAGTTTGAGGACTGCCTGGGCAAGATGGCGAGACTCCGTGCTCCATAAAAAGGAAAAACAAAACAAAGCAAGTATATTGCAATTTTGCAAGCCCTTCCTCACAACAGAGGTGTTCAAACATGACCCTGAACCAAGAAAAACTGAGTCTCAGATAGTTCATATATCTTTGGGAATTACCAAAAATAATTCTAGGGTTGACTACCTAAGTGACTGCAAGAGAAATAAGCAGTTTTAAAATGAGTTACTTCTGAAGAACAATCCACATCCATCATTAACGTCACTAAAGTGTAAAGAACACTAACTTCTATGGGGTCTAATCATGGTCTAATGACTTTCCACCCAGGTAAAGCATACTAAGATGTGGGGTGGGAAGGAGTGAAGCACCAGGTACCTTTCAAAGTTTACTTTTCACCAAGACAAACTGATCCCAGCCGACCCTCCACAAGACTTCTGGAGCCCTACCAGCTCCAGAGAAGCGGGAGGAGGTGGTAGAAACTAACAGGATTCCGTGGGACCCACCCTCCAGCTGACTGAGGACTGGCCCGCAGCGGTGAAAAGCCTTTGGGGTCCCTAGCTCCGCATGGACTCCCCTGCGCGCTCCGGGATCCATACCTGGCAAGCTATAGCCCTGCGAAAGCCGCACGCCATGTCCGCTTCCAGGGAAGTGCGCCGCAGTCCGCCAGTCCCTGCCTCGCCCCACCTCCTTAAACGCCCCGCCCCTCGCGCCGGAAGCCCGCCCCGGAGGGTGATGCCAGCCAATCAAGAAGCTGCGTGACTCGCCACTAACCTCTGCACTGCAGGCGCGAGGGCGCGCGGGAAATCCCGAGTGCATCTGGGATCCGCAGAACCAGTAAGGCCATGGCCACGTCCTCGTTGTGTAAGGTATGTGGTGGCCGACGCTCACAGTGGCTCTACCGCTGCCTCATTCCCCCTTTGAAGAAGGGATGAAGCGGAGGTTACGTAGGCCTCCGTTCCCTGGCTGGAGGGGAGGGAGGGAGCGGCGTACTGAGCTGAGGCGTCCTTGCTCCAGATCAGTTGAGGCCAACTTTGCTTGGGGAGCGAGGACGCGGATCTGCCTTGTGGTGCGGCTAGGATTTTTAAGTTCTGGTTGTTGGAGGTCGGATGTCCTGATGATGTGGCCCAGTCTTTCATTTTTCCCTCTCACAAATACAAAAAACGGAATACAAAGCATTACGTTAGGTACCGAGATGCTGTGGTAAACAAAATAGATTCAGTTTCTGCAGTCAAGAAAGTCAGTAAACATAGATAAACTGATGATCACAAATTTTAAGTGTTAGCAAGGAAAAGAGTTCTAGACAGACAACAGAAGAATGGGAAGAACCTAATATAGGTTGCCGGGGGTTAGCGGAGGCTCTTTGGAGAAAGTAACGCTTTGACTGAGACCTGAAAAATTAGAAGTTAGGCTAAGGATTAGGGCGAGGAGGGCAGAGAGAACAACATGTTCTTCGGCCCAGAAGATAGAAATAAAGTGGCATATTAGAGGAATTTAAAAATCATAATCAGAAAGTAGACAAAGAGTGGGAGCGTCATGAAAAATGAGAATGCAAAAGTAATGCGGATGCGGGTGTGTGTGGTGGGGGTATCTTACAGACCTCATCTTGGCTACCTAGATGGCAAGAAATTGCAAAACATAGTGTAGTTGGTAAGAAGATAAGCCCTAGAGCTATATTTTAAGCCCTAGAGCTATATTGTCCAATGTGTTAGTCACTAACCACATGTGGCTATTTAAATTTGAGTTAAAATAAAGTAAAATTAGGTAAAAATTCAGTTCCTCCGTTGCACTAGCCACATTTTAAGTGCTCAATCATCACATGTGGCTGCAGCTACCATTTTAGATAGTGCAGATACATTTCTATCATTACAGAAAGTTCTGTTGGACAGCGCTGTTCCGGACCACGAAAAGTAAGACATTTAGTTCTATTGTAAGTGCAGCGGGAAGCCCCTAAAGTTAAGCTGTCTGATAAAGCTGAAGAATGCAGATGAAGAAGCTACATTCTCCCTATGTTAAAACAATGGATTAATGAAGAAGGCTATATCATGGATCTGATTTTTTATTTTGATTAAAATGGTTTATGAGAAGCAGTGCTTTTAAAGACTACGTCTCAAGGAGAAAGTACAAGTCTTGGGGTTTAAGGTCACACTAGTAGAGATTTAAAAGTAGTATTTTTATTAGAATTGGTACTGGTTTTATTTTGTCCTGGTTATAATGTTCTGTAGGTTTTGAATGGTCTATCCCTTAATCCTGTTGATTGCATAAGCACCTCTTATTTTTATGTATCTTGCAGAAAGTAAGATTTTTCAGGAAAGCGTTTTTGGTATTATAACAGAAACGTCTGTATTGGGATGAGACCTTACATGAATAAGAAGCTTTAAGAACTATTTCATGAGTTGATGGAACTGCAAGCTTTTTTTCTTTTTCTTTCTTTCTTTTTTTTTCTTTTTTTTTTTCTTGAGACGGAGTCTCGCTCTGTTACCAGGCTGGAGTGCAGTGGTGCGATCTCGGCTCACTGCAACCTCCACCTCCCCAGTTCAAACGATTCTTCCACCTCGGCCTCCCGAGTAGCTGGGATTACAGACACGTGCCACCACATCCAGCTAGTTTTGTATTTTTAGTAGAGACAGGGTTTCACCATGTTGGCCAGGCAGGTCTCGAACTCCAGACCTCAAGTGATCCCCCGGCCTCAGCCTCCCAAAGTGCTAGGACTACAGGCGTAAGCCACCATGCCCGGCCCTTAAACGTATCAAAACATTTTAATGTCTGTTTCCTCATGAAATTTTCTGGCTGTTGGCCTTCCTCTATCTCAAACACCATCACTTGACCAGCAGTTCCAAATGGTTAACCATGTTACTACCACTGCCCTATGTTAAGATCCTTTCTGGTCGCTCCTCATACCGTGTTCCTTTGAAGCTCCTTTCTTCTTTACTGAATTGCAGGTGGATTTGGAAAGAAGGCAATGACAGGTTTATCATGGTACCAGGTGATTTTTCTAAATATGTATGTTATTTCACAAACTTCTGCTAGTTGCAGATATAAGAATATAAGGCACAGGGCTGTGTGCGGTGGCTCATGCCTGTAATCCCAACACTTTGGGAGGCCGAGGTGGGTGGATCATCTGAGGTGAGGAGTTTGAGACCAACCTGACCAACATGGTGAAACCCCATTTCTACTAAAATACAAAATTAGCCTGGCATGTTGGTGGGCACCTGTAATCCCAGCCTCTCAGGAGGCTGAGGCAGGAGAATCGTCTGAACCCTAGAGGTAGAGGTTGTAGTGAGCCGAGATTGTGCCATTGCACTCTAGCGTGGGCAGCAGAGGGAGACTGTCTAAAAAAAAAAAGAGTCTAATGCACAGGTCTTAATTTGGAACATGTAATCCAAATGACTACTTTATATTTTCACAGCTGTCTTTAACACTATCCTGAGACAACTTTGCCTAGGTATTGTTCTTTCATTATGTCTTTTATTTTCCATAGATATAGAAAGCTTTAAGAAGTTGTCCATCAGGCCAGGTGCAGTGGCTCATGCCTCTAATCCCAGCACTTTGGGAGGCCGAGGTGGGTGGATCACGAGATCAGGAGTTAGAGACCAGCCTGGCCAACATAGTGAAACCCTGTCTCTAATAAAAATACAAAAAAATTAGCCAGGTGTGGTGGCAGGCACCTGTAATCCCAGCTACTCAGGAGGCTGAGGCAGGAGAATGGCTTGAACCCAGGAAGTGAAGGTTGCAGTGAGCCGAGATCGCACCATTGCACTCCAGCCTAGGTGACAGAGCGTGACTCTGTCTCAAAAAACAAGAAAAAAAGAAGCTATCCATCATGCATAACTTTAGAATTGGTAAAATAGACTAGGACCAGTAACTTGGGGGCAGTCTACTAGTCAAATAATAGTATGAAACTAAACATAGCTGGGAAATTACCAAGACAATTACTTGGCAAGCATTTATTTATTCCATATACTGATTGCCTAATATATATGTTAGCACTATTCTAAACACTGGAAAAACAGTTATAAATAAAATACAGTTTGTGCTTGAAGGCGAAGGCGCTCACAGTCTACTCAGGGAGACACACCCATAAACAACTATGATATACAATTAAAGTGACTTAAAACAATGCAAAATAAAGATGTTCAAGTACTGTGAGATCTCGAGGAAAGGAGAATTTCTGTAGTGAGAATTGTGAAAGGTTTCCCAAAGGAGATGAATGTTGAGACAAACTTTAATGGATAAATGAGTAGGCATTTATCAGATGAAGAAAAGTATATAGAGTGAAACAGCTGCAATTATCTATTTCCTGCTAAGGTTGTAGATACTTCGAGTTTAAATAAGTTTTAGGTTGGGAGAACATCACTATTTTCAACCTTTTTGATCTTCATTTTTATTTATTTATTTATTTATTTTTTTGAGACAGAGCTTCACTCTTTGTCGCCCAGGCTGGAGTGCAGTGGCACGATCTCAGCCCACTGCAACCTCCACCTCCGGGTTCAAGCGACTCTCCTGTCTGAGCCTCCTGAGGAACTGGGATTACAGGCTCCTGCCACCACGACTGGCTAATTTTTGCATTTTTAGTAGAGACAGGATTTCACCATGTTGGCCAGGCTGGTCTCAAACTCCTGACTTCATGGTCCACATGCCTTGGCCTCCCAAAGTGTTGGGATTACAGGCATGAGCCACTGTGCCCAGCCCATTTTAATGTATAGTATTACTTCCTTTAAGTTTATGAAAATGGAACCTTCCTGGGCTTAAATGTAATCAGCTTTTATTTTCTTTGTCTACCTCCTAGATCAGGTGTCAAAGAGCAAAATAAAAAATGGGCATCTCATGGGAGGGAGGGGAGAGCGTGGATAGTCCCCCTTGTTGTTTTAGAATTTTCCTTCTATAGGTCAGAGAGAAGTGATGTGATTTCTTAGAATCTGAAAGAAATGTGTTCTCTCTCCTGCCATCTTTTTTATAAAAAAGTGCTTACTCATAAAATATTTGGTTAATCAGATTTCTCTGCTCCTTGCTACTTTAACTTTATGCTTTTGTCTTTCTTTCTTTTATAGGGCTGCTTTGTTTTAAGCCAAACTCCAAAAGAGAAAGATCTCTGTGCCAATAGGTAAGGTGTCTGAATATTAAATGTTTTATTCCCTACCTTCTTAAACTATTAAGCACTAACCCTAATTGAATTTAGTAATTCTCTTATCTGAGCTTGGCTTACTTGCCATGTTGATGTAGCGTTTATGTTCCAAGGCATTGGTCAACGAGATAAGAGGACACCCCAGGGCTCTAATTGAAAAGAGAATCCAATTAGATCTTCCAAAGGTAAGTTGGAAGCAAATTTCCTTCAAAGGATATGCTGCCATTCTTTAAAAGAGATTGTCTTTTTGATTACTTCTCTGCCATTGTTTTTTTATCTTCAACTTTAGAAATGAAAGTGAGTTTCTGCTAGAGAAGCATTTTGATTCTTGATGAAGTAATCAAAACAATAAAGGCTGACTGGCAACGCAGGTGTCTAACGATGGAGGAAATGTTATATAGAAAATAAAATGATAATTGGTAACATAAGGAAAACCTAAGAAATAAAATGACTACAAATTTGTATATATTTTCTAATGAAAATTGTATAAAAATTATTTTTGTGTTAAAATACAGTATTCATAGGGAGACTTAAATATGCTTAAGTCATAGGCCAGGCATGGTGGCATCTCTTGGAAGCACAGGGGTCCCACACAGTTCTCAATCACTCTCAACTAAAACAAATTTGTTCAATTATTGGGTTTTAATCACTCATAGACACACATACTCCTGTTATTAAGGGAGTAGATTTTTATCACTCACTCTGACATATGCATACTCACACACTCATATACCCATGTGGGTAAGAGAGGAAAGACATTTCTTTGGTTTTGTTTATTTATTTATTTTAGAGACAGGATCTCAGTCTGTCACCCAGGCTTCAGTTCAGTGGCCTGATCATAGCTCACTGCAGCCTTAAAAAATCCTGGGCTTAAATGATCCTCCCACCTCAGCCTCCTAAGTACCTGGGACTACAGGCATGCACCACCATGCCTGGCTAATTATTTTTTAAAATTTTTTGTAGAGACAGGGTCTCACTTTGTTGCTCAGATTGGTCTTGAACTCCTGGGCTCAAGTGATCCTCCCGCCTCAGCCCTCAAAGTGCTGGGATTACAGGCGTGAGCCACTGTGCCCAGCCTAATTTGTTTGTTTGTTTTTGTTTGGGTTTTTTTGAGACAGAGTCTAACTCTCCGATCTCAGTGTGATCTCAGCACAATCTCAGCTCACTGCAACTTCCGCTTCCCGGGTTCAAGCGATTCTCCTGTCTCAGTCTCCCGAGTAGCTGGGACTACAGGCATGCGCCACAATGCCTGGCTAATTATTGTATTTTTTAGTAGAGACAGGGTTTCACTGTGTTGGCCAGGCTGATCTCAAACTCCTGACCTTGTGATCTGCCCACCTCAGCCTTCCAACATGCTAGGATTACAGGTGTGAGTCACTGAGCTTGGGTTTTTTTTTTTTTTTTTTTTTTTTTTAAGGCAAAAACAACACCGGTTGTCTTAAAGTCCCAGTGGTTTCCTGGGATGAAGTAGGGGGAATTAACTGCAAAAGGGCAAGAGGGAACTTTCTGGAGTGATGGAAATGTTCTCTGTTGAAAGAGTGGTTATGTAAGTATGTACTTGGGTCAAACTGTTAAAATGGTTGTGTTATTTTAAAAGTATACCTCAATAAAATTAAGTTAATGAAAAAGATACTGTCTTCGCTTTTTTCATTTATATCCTGATACCTGTTTAGTGATCAAATTAAGAAGACTTCTTCAATCAAATCCAGTATTACTATCAGAAAGTATTGTACTGGTTCACAGTCATAGCTTCACATTAGAATCATTTGGGGAACTTTGAAAAAGTCTTATTTTAATATAACTATAGATGCACATATAATTACATGTAATACTCTTTCACCAGTAAGTACCCTTTGACCAGTTATCCCCAGTGGTAGTATCTTACGTAACTCTAGTACAGTGTCACAATTAAGAAACTGATATTAATACAATCTACTGACCTTATTCAATTCCAACTTGTGGGACTTTGAAAAAATACAGGTTGAGAGTTCCTTATCCCAAATCTTGGGACCAAAAGTGTTTAGGTTATTGGAAGTTTTTCATGTTTTGAAATATATGCCTGTATATAATGAGATAATCTTGGAAATGAGACCCAAGTCTAAAAATAAAATTCATTCATGTTTCCTATGCACCTTAAACACATAGCCTGAAGCGAATTTTGCATAATATTTTAAATACTATTATACATGAAACAAAGTTTTGGCTGTGTTTTGACTGCAGCCTGTCACTTGAGGTCAGATAACGGAATTTTTCCACTTGTGGCATCATGTTGGTACTCAAAAAGTTTCAGATTTGGGAGGGTTTCAGATTTCTGGATTAGAGATGCTCAACCTGTGCCAATGCTCAGACCCTAATTCAGATCAATTGAATTAGAATCTCAAGAGTGGAGCCTAAGTGTTAGAATTTTTCAAAAGTTCCCCATGGGGTTATTGAGTATTTACATTCAATATTCAGCACTGTGAGAATTAATTCCAGTGGAAAAATTATGATATGGAATTAAGCATACCCATGTACTAGTTTTGAATTGAAAAAAGAAAAAGTGAACTATGCCATTGTTTGACTAAGAAAATAAATGGATAACTTTAATATATATAATAGGATTTTTTTAAAGTAATTATATGTATATATATATACACACACACACACACTGTTTTTTTAAATAGAGATGGGATCTTACTATGTTGCCCAGGCTGGTCTTGAATTCCTGAGTTCAAGTGATCCTCCCACTTTGGCCTCCCAGAGTGCTGGGATTACAGGCGTGAGCCACCATGCCTGGCCACACATTTCTTTAATGTTGCAGATTGCTTAACTTACTAGAAATAGGTCAGAGAAAATTCAAGACTTGTTCCCCCATTATCATTAGGGACACGTAGCATGTGGTGACATCTAATATCATCAGCAATGTAATTGTAACTAATACAGTTGTTAATATTTCTTGGGTGTTTACAGTGTGCCATACTGTTTTGTTTTGTTTTGTTTTGTTTTGTTTTTTGAGACAAGACCTTACTCTGTCACCCAGGCTGGAGTTCAGTGGCACAATCATAGCTCACTGCAACCTTGAGTTCCTGGGCTCAGGGAATCCTCCTGCCTTAGCCTCAGTTAGGAGTACAGGCTTATGTCACCTTGCCTGCTAATTTATTTATTTATTTATTTTTTAAGGCAAGATCTCACTTTGTTGCCCAGGCTGGTCTCAAATCCTGAGCTCAAGCAGTCTACCTGCCTTGGCCTCCCAAAGCACTGGGATTACAGGCCCAGACTGTCTCAATTATGTTATATGTGTTAATTTGTTTAATCCCCTCAGCAAATTATAAGGAATGTATTATCGCCATTGAAATATATAAGGATACTTAGACATATAACTTTCCCAATGTTATAATGTTAGTAAATGATAGAGC
The DNA here is from genome assembly GCF_001698545.2 of Rhinopithecus bieti. Taxonomy (NCBI): domain Eukaryota; kingdom Metazoa; phylum Chordata; class Mammalia; order Primates; family Cercopithecidae; genus Rhinopithecus; species Rhinopithecus bieti. The sequence continues at coordinate 541,606 of NW_016824661.1, read as the reverse complement.
TATGATTTGAGCCCAACCTGTCTAATTCCAGAGCTCATGATTTAACCATAACTTAATACTGCCTCTCATTGTATGAGGCCAAGTTTCTACTTAGAACTTTTTGTATTGAATTTAAGCTATGACTTATTAGGATTGGTTTATAGTGTTTAGTACTAGTAAACCTGATGTGTATAATTGTATGATTTGAACTTTGCTTTAGAAGTTCGTTAGGCTTTTTTTTTTTTTTTTTTTTTTTTTTTTTTTTTTTTTTCATTATGTGGCTCTGAGACCAACAGATAGTGTTATAATATGAAAATCTTTGAGGAATTGACCCTGATTGTAAGGCAGATGGAGCAGGAATGAGGGAAACATACCCAAACTTTAGCACTTGCCTTCACTGGCTTCAGTTATTGAAACAGATTGCCTGAAGAAGTAAGAAGATGCTCTACATTTTGCCCACCATCTGTCCCCTGACTGAAGACACTCGGGCACGTAATTAAGACCGGTAACCCTCTCTCCTCATTATTCTGTGGATGACTGCATAGCCAGCAAAACAACTGGGTAGGAACTGGAGAGAGGGAGACTGGCAGCAGCACTGACACGGTAGGAGATACTCACGCTGAAGTATATATAGCACTGTGACTAGGAGCCAAGGCAAGTAGAAACCTGGCAACAGTGAGAGCTTATATTCTTCAGTGTAGTTTTTATATTTACCTACCTGCTCTGTAACAGACTGAGAGAAATCATGGTAACAGTTTAAAGTATCCTACTTGCTGTGTTTCCCAGTTTCTAAGAGGTTTTTCGTGTGCATTTTGATGTGGCATTATTCTGCACGTAAAAATTGTGTCTTGATTTGCCACTTTCATGTTACAGTATGATTTTACCTATTAATGTAAAGTGACTATTTTTGTTCTTTTTAAAGCTTCCTTGTTCTGCTTCGTCTCTTATTTATTTATTTAGAGACAGGGTTTCGCTCTGTCGCCCAGGCTGGAGTGTAGTGGTGCAATTTCGGCTCACTGTAACCTCTGCCTCCCAGGTTCAGGTGATTCTTCTGTGTCAGCCTCCCGAGTAGCTGGGACTACAGGTGCACGCCACCATACCTGGCTAATTTTAGTATTTTTAGCAGGGACGGGATTCACTATGTTAGCCAGGCTGGTCTCGAACTCCTGAGCTTGTAAACTGCCCACCTTGGCCTCCTAAAGTGCTGGGATTACAGGCATATGCCACCGTGCTGGCCTGCTTTGTCTCTTAATAATTGTGTCTTCTGGCTGGGTGGGGTAATGCATGCCTGTGATCCCAGCACTTTGGGAGGCCAAGGCAGGTGGATCACTTGAGGTCAGGTGTTGAAGACCAGCCTGGCCAAGGTGGTGAAACCCTGTCTCTGCTAAAAATACAATAATTAGCCAGACATGGCCCTGTGTGCCTGTAGTCCCAGCTGCTCTGGAGGCTGAGGCAGGAGAATCACCTGGACCTGGGAGGTGGAGGTTGCAGTAAGCTGAGATGTCACCACTGCACTCCAATCTGGGCAACAGAGGGAGACCCTGTCTCAAATAATAGTAATAATAATAATAGTGTCTCCTTGCTTTCTTTTTTTGTTGGCATTTTAATTCTATAACCTTGTCTGCCACTTTACCATATGATGACTTCGATGTATTCTAAGGCTTTTGATAAAAATCAATAGTTGCTAAAAATTCTGAGTTAACTGTGATTAGGAAAGTAGTTCCTTAACATTAAGTGAATTTCTATTCAAAACTCTCAGTTAACATTAAAACTTGGTGGTAGAATTTTAGCAGCAGAAATTTAGCATCATGAACACTCCAGTTGTTACAATAAAATACAGAGCAGTAAACAACAAGAAACATGAGGGAAAGTAGAAAACTATAAGGAATCTAAAATATTTGATTAAAAGAAGAGACCTATGATACAGGGGTTGGGGATTTTTTAACTTATTAAAGATGTTATTTTTCCCCAAATCAATCTGAATTTTATTTTATCTAGTCAAATACCAATACAACTAGTTTTGAGAAGTGACTGGATTACTGTAAAATTAATTTGAAGAAATGGCTTAAATTTTTTTGAAAAAGAATAACAATGTTTGGGGGCAATGGGAGGAAGACCTGAATGTATTTGATACTAAAATGTACAACATACAAAGCCATAATCGTTTAAACAGTTCAGGACTGGTAGGGGAATAGGGCTGGATTCAGTAGAACAAAATAAAAAGTTCAAAAATAGTTCAAAGTATATATAAGTATTTAGACTATAAGGGCATGCCAAATCAGTGGGAGAAGAATGGATTATACAATAAATGAGGGTTTTTCAAACCAAATGTCATAATCCATGTGTGAGTTATGAAATCAATTTAGTGGACTATGATTATACTTATATAAAACAGGAAAGAAAACATTTGCTATTACGTAATAAGGGTGAGTGTGGTTTTTTGTGACTTTAGTTTTTGTTCATGTGTATTGTGTTAGGTTATGATGTAAAATGTATTCCTTAATGTGGATCATAGTTTGAAAAGTTTGAAAGCCAGGCAATAAATAGTATTTTCACAAATAGCTAACCATTTGGAGAAAACATTCAAAAAGGATATAAAAATATACAGACAGAATAAATGAAAGACTGGACTAAACTATGTCAGTGGAACAAAAATATAAGAATAGTAGTAGTAAGTCATTCAGTAGAGTTCAAAGCAAATTATGAAGCAAAGCATACGAGGTTGTAGAATAACAGCAAATAATGAAAATATTATTAAGTGTATATAACTCAAAGCAAAAAATCACTTAATAAAAACTGTTAGAAATTCAAAAGCAAATGATAAAATACAGTAGAAAGATTGAAATTTTAATCTTAAATATACAATTAATATGGTAAAATAAAAGATTATAAATAAAATGAAATACAGAGGATATTGAATGTTATCTGTCCCCAAATATATATTTTTGATGAATACAAAAAAAAAAAAATTAAGGCCCGGTGCAGTGACTCACACCTGTAATCCCGGTACTTTGGGAGGCCAAGGCGGGCAGATCACTTGAGGTCAGGAGTTTGAGACCAGCCTGGCCAACATGGTGAAACCCCATCTCTACTAAAAATACAAAATTAACTGGGCATGGTGGCACGTGCCTGTAGTCACAGCTGCTCGGGAGGCTGAGGCAGAAGAGAATCACTTGAACCCAGGAGGCGGAGGTTGCAATGAACCAACATCGTACCACAGCACTCCAGCCTGGGCAACAGAGTGAGATTCCGTCTTCAAAAAATGAAAAAATTCCACTTCTGTCACTTACTGTGTAACTTTGCACATAAGATCTATAACTTATGCTATTATAGGAAAAAAGAAACTGACTTATTTCTTTCTGTTTTTAGAGGACTATTTTAACAAAGGGAAACATGAACCTGAGGACAGTAAGCTTCGATTCGAAACTTATCAGTTGATATGGCAGCAGATGAAATCTGAAAATGAGGTGAATACTTTCTTTAATAACTTTTCTGTAACACCCTAAGTCTCATTTTTGTTACCTCTCATCTTCCTTTCTACCAGTTTACAAGAGTATTGATGAAATATAGGAAGTACTGGTCAAGCATAACCTGTGTATCCTTAAAAAAACAACCATAATCCAGCCTGGGCAAGTTGGTGAAACCCTGTCTACAAAATCTGCAAAAACTAGCTGGGCATGGTGGTGTGCACGTGTAATTCCACTACTCAGGAGCCTAAGTTAGGAGGATCACTTAAGCCTGGGAGGTGGAGGTTGTAGTGAGCGGACATAGTACCACTGCACTCCAGCCTGGGCAACAGAGAGAGACCTTGTCACAAAAACAAAAACAAAAAATCATATTTCTTGTGAGTGGAACAGATGTTTATGATAGCTGTTAAGGCAAGGAGCTTTCAAATGGTGACTCTCTTAAATTATCCGTTCAGGTATACAACTGTGAAATCAAGCTGTTTCTAAACTCCTTCACTTTCTCATCTTTATATTCCAGCTCTGAAAAATTTCTTCACCATAGCAAATTGGTAGCTCTAGGGCCAGTATTTTAGGCTGATGGCTTATTTTTTTTTTTTTTTTTTGGCCAACACAGTGTTGTTGCACAGTTTTGGTTTTAATTGCCTTTGGGAAGGTTATGTACTTTCCAGTTTATTACTGCCGTCTACCAGTCCTTACTTATTTACACCTAGTAGCTTTGCTTGTTCTTGTATTCCATGTGATCCTTCAAGGTATTTGAGTTTGTGGTTTCCAGTTTAGGCTCTCTTCATTTCTTAATCTGGATTGTCATAATGCCCTCCTAACTGGCATCCCTGACACCATTGGCCAAATTAGAAAAGACCCTCTTCAAGGCAAATGCAGCCCAATTCCAGGCAACTCCTCCAACACTGTTGTCGGATTAACCCTTCTTAACCCTGATCCAATTATGTCTTTACTTCACATCCCTTCAGTGGTACTCCCCATAGGATAAAATCCAAACCTTTTAATGTCGTATATATGAGACATTAAGTCAGATATGTAAAATATATAAATATATAACATATATAATATGTAATAATGTATATAATATATAAATATATGTAAATATATATATATATATTTTTTTTGAGACAAGGTCTTGCTCTGTCACCCAGGCTGGAGTGCAGTGGCATGATCATAGCTTACTGTAGCTTACTCCCAGACTCAAGTGACCCTCTCACCTCAGCTTCCCAAGCAGCTGGGACCACAGACGTACACCACTGCACCCAGCTAATTTGTCTTTTATCTGTAAAATGAGGTTTCACTTTGTTGACGAGGCTTGAGAGGGAATCTTTAATGGGGGAACCCAAAGCACTAATTACTAGCGATTTAAGGAAAAAACATTTTTTAATTAGGTTCATCTTTTGATCATTTTGCATCATTGAATCCATGACAATTTTCTTCCCAAAACCAGGAAAGACATCAGATTATTATTTCTAATAAGTTTTTGTATGTTCTTTGTAGCGACTACAAGAGGAATTAAATAAAAACTTGTTTGACAGTCTAATTGAATTTCTGCAAAAATCTCATTCTGCATTCCAGAAGAATTCAAGAGACTTGGCCGGTCAAATAAAACTCAGAGAAATTCCAACTGCTGCTCTTGTTCTTGGTATATATGCGTATGTTTGTTCATGCATGCATCTCTGTGTATTTTGTGTTTTTTTAATTTTTTTTTTTTTATTGTTGAGAATAGTGGAAGGACCTGTTTTGATGAGCCTGTTCTGTCTCTTTTATTTATACAATTAAACCAACTATAGTTTATTTTACATATTTTCAAAAACCAATAAAAATTCCTTATATCTTTATAGATGGTCATATGTTTGTAAATTAAAAGGAATTTATCTAGCTAATGTTCTCCCCAACTTTTGGTCAGAAGGGAAAATACATTTGTTTTACTCTTTCTTTGTAGATACAAGAGTATATGAGATTTGGTAATAAAGAAACTACCAGTGTTAGTATATTTGGTTTTCAGACTTTTTTTAGTCATATCTTCAGTGGAATTACTCTATGACCTTAATTTTATTTTCCTGTGCATAGTTTTTCAATCTTAGATTTTTTCATTATATTCATATTAATTGCCTACAAGGAGGTGTTTGGATGAATTGCACATAAATTGCTTTCAAGTTGCAGGTTGTAAATTAAGTACTTAAATAGCCATCATTAATATCTCATCTTTACCAAACATTTGGATTCCAGTACAATGGAAAAAATTTCTTTGTAATGTTAGCAAATTTTCTTCATTCCCTTTGAAAACAAAGTTGAATTTATTTGGATTCCAAACATGCTCTTAATTTCTCCTTCAATTTATTCAAGATTTGTTATGCTAGTTAGCTCTGAGATAAGGAATTAATTCTCAACTTCAGTGTACCCACAAATAACCTCCAGGGATCATATTAAAATGTAGATTTTGGTTAATGGGTCTGAGGTGGGGCCTGAAATTTTACATTTCTGACAGGATACCAGCTGATGCCCATATTGCTAGTTCCAGGACCACACTCATAAGACTCAAGGGAATTATTTTTATGATACTGTGGACCAGCTTTACAATGCAACATCTAAAAACTCCGCCATTTGATGAAAACTGAGGCCCCGTGATGGCCCACTTGTACCAAGCTAATGGAAAGAATGTTTTAAAATCATGGTCTGAGGAGAATATTTTTCTAGTTAAACACACTGTTGATTATCTTGTTTGTGATAGACAAGTTCATTGTTTTATAATATAAATATAACAAATATAATGTTAGTAATAAATAGCTTATAGCCAATCGGTGAAAGACAAGATAAACCAGTGTTTTACGGAACTTCTAAATTTGTTCAGGGATGCATTATTAAAATCATAGACCATAATGCATGCTAGGAATAGTTTTGGTATTTTCTATTTTCAATATCCATTTAAAAAATAGTCTGCTAATATTTTTATTCTTTGGCTCTCCTAGAAAAAAAAAATGGTTTATTATTGCTGGCATGGATGATTCTGAAATTTTTCTTTTTCTTCCAAGCAATGAAAGTTTTGCAACTGTAACTCTTAAGCAGTTTGAAAGTGACTGCTGCTGCCATCTGCCTAAGCACCAAATGACTTTCTAGAAATCACAGATGGTTATGTTAGGGAAGATACCAGTTAACAGAATTTTTTTTCCAAAGTAGTGGGAAAGTTCTCACTCAAAAATTTGATAACTGTATGCGGTGCCCTGAAACTCTGCTTTGCAAAAATGAAAACCAGGGATTCCATAAATAGCAAAAGAACCCATAGTTTTACTTTTTTGAAATTTTTACAGAGATAGGGTCTCACCACGTTTGCCAGGCCTGTCTTGAACTCCTGGCTTCAAGTGATCCTCCCAGAGTGCTGGGATTATGGGCGTGAGCTACTGCACCTGGCTAGTTTTAATTTCCTTAAAGAGCTTATTATGAATTTGACAAAGCAATGAAATTACTTCTAAGATGTTTTCAAGGGTTGGCTGGGCACGGTGGCTCACGGCTGTGATCCCAGCACGTTGGGAGGCTGAGGCGGGTGGATCACTTGAGGTCAGGAGTTTGAGACCAGCCTGGCCAACATGGTGAAACCCTGTCTCTACTAAACTACAAAAATTAGCCGGTGTGGTGGCACATACCTGTAATTCCAGCTACTCAGGAGGCTGAGGCAAGAGAATCACCTGAACTTGGGAGACGAAGGATGCCGTTAGCCAAGATTGAGCTGCTGCACTCCAGCCTGGACGACAGAGCAAGATTCTGTCTCAAAAAAAAAAAAGAAGTTTTCACTTGCACCTCCCAGTAATTTGTTTGAAAGAGGAATTGTGCAAAATATCTTTCCTGACAAATATAATGCATGCCTTTGGATAGCTATTGTTAATGGATATCTCATTTATATAGTGTATTTTCTTGGTTTCTGTCATTAATCATTTTTTTAAATGTTTTTACTTGTGAGTGCTTGATATGTTAAATAGCTTTTGTCATTAAATTATTATTAATAAAAATGGTGATATAATATTGATGTATTATCTCATAGGTGTGAATGTCACAGATCACGATTTAACATTCAGAAGTCTAACAGAGGCCCTTCAGAATAATGTCACACCATATGTAGTCTCATTGCAAGCTAAAGATTGTCCAGGTAAAATATAAATGCCATAATAACCTTGGTGAGATGTTGCGGACTTCTTTCATCCTTTTCTCTCTTTTCAGACTTTCTTTATCCCTTTTTATTGGTGGAAAGAGCACAGTGCTATGTTTTGGGCAGGGTTAGGCTTGGGGGCTCTCAGAGTAATTGTGACTATTATAGAATTCTGCGTCCTTTTGCTGTCTTTATTCTTGACCCATTTCTGCCCTATCAGCTTAACTGCCGGTAGCAGTCCAGGCATTTTGCGAGATGCGTTCTTTAACCTAGTGAAACGTTTAATAAGTAGAAAGACTTAGGGCGGAAAGCTGAGAATTGGGGAATGAGGAGCTCTTGTTCATCTCAAAAGAGAGTAGACTACATGGGCTTATGTTTCAGCCATAAATCATCTTATTGTCCTGCTTTGAAAAGCCACCATGGTAAAAAATAGTCCGTTGACAGAGCTAATCCTGAGCATGTGAACCCATGAAATCATAAAGAGTGTTCACGCTCCTTTTCTTTTCTTTTTTTTTTTTTTGAGACAAGTCTCACTGTGTTGCCTAGGCTGTACTACAGTAGCATGATCATAGCTCAGTGCAGCCCTGAACTCCTGGCCTCAAGCAATTCTCCCACCTCAGCTTCCCTGGTACCTAGGACTACAAGTGCCTGCCATTACGCTCAGCTACACTGTGGGGTTCATTGTTGTTTACAGAGATTGGGTCTTGCTATGTTGTCCAGACTGGTCTGGAACTCCTGGGCTCAAGCAGTCCTGCCTCGGCTTCCCACAGTGCTGGGATTACATCTTGAGTCACCATGCCTGGCCGTAATGTAGTAAAATTTGTTTGAATTTAGATTGATAAAAGAGATTTATGTACTTATATTGCTTTCATATTTATAAACTGATTGAAATTAAGTAGAAGTCCTTAAAGGCATCTTTTAAAATGGCTATATGAAAGATTTATAATCAGTAAAATAATTCATATGACACTTGATTTTTCTTAGGGACCTTGAAAACTGTTTCTTTTTCTGTGTAATTTAAATACATATTCCTAAAATTTATAGTTTGCTTGTCTACACATTTGCTTATGTGACCTTTTTATTATAGATAATATACATAAGTGGCCAGGAGTAGTGGTTCACGCCTGTAATCCCAGCACTTTGGGAGGCCGAGGCAGGCAGATCATGAGGTGAGGAGTTCGAGATCAGCCTGGCCAACATGGTGAAACCCCGTCTCTACTAAAAAATACAAAAATTAGCTGGGCATGGTGGCACGTGCCTGTAATCCCAGCTAGTGGGGAGGCTTGAGGCAAGAGAATTGCTTGAACCCGGGAGGTGGAGGTTGCAGTGAACCGAGATCCCGCCACTGTACTCCCGCCTGGGCGACAGAGTGATTCTCCATCTCAAAAAAAAAAAAAAAAAATATTGATAATATACATAAGCTTTGGTCTAGTCTTAGTCTGAATTAATGCAGGTACTAATGAGCATCGATAGTTAATATGTTAAATGTTATATTAGCTATATTGATGGTAAGTATAAAAAAACACATTCTACCAAAAAAGAGTAATATACTGATCAAGAAGTTTCAAGAGCTTTGGTTTTATTTATAGAAGAGGCAGAGATAAGCTTTCTTACTTTTTATATTCCACAGATATGAAACATTTTTTGCAGAAGTTGGTCTCACAGTTGATGGACTGCTGTGTAGATATAAAATCCAAAGAGGAGGAAAGTGTTCAGGTCACCCAAAGAAAAACACATTATTCAATGGATTCACTTTCCAGTTGGTATATGACTGTCACACAGGTAGATATAAACTGACGATTTTCTCCCCCAAGGAAATTGATATATGATTGATGTGGCTTGGAATAATATTAGACATAGTACTGTTTTGATCTAACAAGGATATGCTTCTGCAGCACTAGGTATTAATTTAAAAGTAGCTATTTTTCTAATACTACTCAAATTAAAAAAATTTTTTTACTAGTATGTAGCCTAATTCCTGGTAAGTGCTTAGGTTTTTACAAGGACATATTTGTGGGAGAATGTCCTCTAATGACAAAAACAGAGCATCAGGAATTGCCTCTGTTGCAGGTTCCATCTCTGTGACAATAGCTATAACTTTAATATATTATCTCTTAGGTTCCTCAGTGTTTGCTTTATCCGATAGAACCATGCTGCTAGTATCCACTGTCAACTTAGTTCAATGAAGAGTAATCATGGATTTTCTAAAATCTAATTTGTTTTATGTTTAGAGTTCTTAGGGAATCAGTGCTCTTTAAGTAAAGTATGTTCAACAAACATAAATAAAAAGAAGTTCCATTCTACCATGACAGTCTGGTGAAAAAGAATAACCTAAGTTAACACTAGGTAACTGCGTCCTAAAACCATAGTCTTAGGTTATGGTGCTATGTACCCAGACAGTATGGGGAAAAAAATACTGTGGTTACATTTTCCAATCAGTATTTTTGCTGAAATCATCATAAGTGAAGTTTCACTTTGCCTTATATAGGGACTAAACTATGTCTAATACTTAACCAGAATACCTTATTTGCTCCACAATTTTAGACTTTCCAGAAATCAAATGCTACTTTCAGTTTGTGTCAGATATCTTTTTAAAAATTGAGATTGGACCAGATGATACCTAGTATCCATTTCAGGCTTGAAATTTCACAGTGACAAAGTAGCAAGTACTACTATTCATTATGTTTTTTTCATTAAAAATACTAGTTCTCACTGTAAAGCAAAGCAGAATATAACTTTCTACTAATCGAAAAATCAATTTTGTAGAAAATGTTCTCTTCTTCCATGTTTTTTTCTGTCATTTCCTTAGCAGAAAATATAAATATTTCATATGAATTATAGAGTTTTGCTGAACCTTTTTCTTCTTGGTTATTATTCCCATGTCAGACACAGAAAGATTCTAGTAACCTGAGTTTCTATTTATCATGTGGTAAGAAAAAAAACAGTGTTCTTGTGAAATTTAAAGAGAGATATGTCAACATGTGGCATTATAACATTGTTTGAGTGATGAGGCTTACCTTTAACTCTTTCTTTCTGCAATGGTTTAAAAGAAGACAGACCCAAAAATGCCAAGCAAAAAGAGGACTACTTCTAGCCAATGGCAGTCTCCTCCTGTTGTGGTTATCTTGAAGGATATGGAAAGCTTTGCCACAAAAGTACTACAAGACTTCATAATCATCAGCAGGTAGATGGTATATCGCCTGGCTTTTATGAAAAATTCCCTTTTTAAGAAAGTGTTACTTTTAACTTGAAAAGTATAATCTTAATTTTAATACCAACTGGATAAAAATCAAAGTATTCAAATTCTTTATAATTGAATATTCAGAGACCTCCTATCAGATTTTCCATTTGCTTTTTGAGCCAAGAATGAGAATCAAAGGCACATTTAGCCAGTTTTAAATTGACATGGTAAGACAGTGTTAAATATGGTTTATCTCACCAAGATTGACTGTCTCTTACTCACCCATTAAGTAGATAAACTACGCCAGTTGAGGTTTTTGTTTTTGTTTTTTTCTTTTTTTTTGAGATGGAGTTTCGCTCTGTCGCCCATGCTGGAGTGCAGTGGTATGATCTTGGCTCACTGCAACCTCCGCCTCCTGGGTTCAAGTGATTCTCCTGCCTCAGCCTTCTGAGTAGCTGGGATTACAGGTGCCCACCACCACACCTGGCTAATTTTTGTATTTTTAGTAGAAACAGAATTTCACCATGTTGGCCAGGCTGGTCTTGTACTCCTGACCTCAGGGGATCTGCCTGCCTCAGCCTCCCAAAGTGCTGGGATTACAGGAGTGAGCCACCGCGCCTGGCCAAGTTGAGATTTTTATTAGGTCTTATTTTCTGATACCCATCCATCCTTAGATGCTGTGAGTTACATACAGTTTTACTAAGCAAAAGTGTCTTCTAAATAACATTATCTTGCATTTATATAATATTTCTAGTGAGAAACTATTTTCATGATTGCATTGCATCTTCAAAGCAATCATGGGAGACTCAGAATTGAAACAATGAACTCTTATTTTAAAATCCAGTGACATGCATTTTCCATGGTGTATTTTTTAGGATGAAATTTATTTTGGCCTCTTCTATATGTCAACTTGCTTTAATAGTTATAGCTACATTTGACTAAAGCTATATATTTTGTTGAATAATTTACTAGTATACTTTATTTTATTTTTATTTTATTTTGGAGACAGAGTCTCACTCTATCCCCCAGGCTGGAGTGCAGTGGCGGGTTCTTGACTCCCTGCCACCTCCGCCTCTGGGTTCAAGCAGTTCTCATGCTTCAGCCTCCCGAGTGGCTGGGATTACAGGTGCCCGCTGCCATGCCTAGCTAATTTTGTATTTTTAGTAGAGACAGCATTTCACCATGTTAGCAGGCTGGTCTCAAACTCCTGACCTCAGGTGATCCACCTTTGTTGGCCTCCCAAAGTGCTAGGATTACAGACATGAGCCACCACACCTGGCTAATTTACTAATGTACTTTAAATTCCTACTTTGATAGGATCTTTTTTCCCTCATTGATTCTAAGAGTTCTAGATTCTAGGAGTTTCCTTTTTTTTTTTTTTTTTTTTTTTGAGACAGTCTGGCTCTGTCACCCAGGCTAGAGTGCAGTGACATGATGTCAGCTCACTTCAACCTCCACCTCCTGGACTCATGCAGTCCTCCCTTCTCAGGTCCCCAAGTAGCTAGGACTACAGGCACATGCCACCATGCCCGGCTAATTTTTGTATTTTTTGTAGAGATAGGCTTTTGCCGTGTTGCCCAGGCTGGTCTCAAACTCCTGGCCTCAAGAAATCTGCCTGCCTCAGTCTTCCAAAATGCTGGGATTACAGGCATGAACCATCGCACCCAGCCCAGATCCTAGGACTTCTCTTAATGCTAGCACTGAACTGCTTAGCATGCTGGGAAAGTACACAGTACAAAATAGTGACAGAAAAGCTGTGTTTTTTTGGAGCTTAGACTTAATGACTACCTTAGCCATCAAAAGTGAGGAGGACTATAGATAGGGCTCAGACTTTGAATGAGAGATTAAATTGAATGGTATCTAACACCTCTTCTAACACTTAAGATTGTATAATCTTCAGCCCAGGCACAGTGTTTCACGCCTGTAATCCCAGCGCTTTGGGAGGCAGAAGTGGGTGGATCACATGAGGTCAGGAGTTTGAGACCAGCCTGACCAATATGGTGAAACCTCATCTCCACTAAAATTAAAAAATTAGCCAGGCATGGTGGCACGTGCCTGTAGTCCCAGCTACTCGGGTGGCTGAGGCAGGAGAATTGCTTGAACCCAGGAGGCGGAGGTTGTAGTGAGCCGAGATTGTACCACTGCACTCCAGTCTGGGTGACAGTGCAGGACTCCATCTCAAAAAAAAAAAAAGAAAAAAGATTGTATAATCTTCAGGAAAACTTTCTGGACCTCTCTGTTCTTCTTTATAAAATGAGAGGATTTATTAAGAGATTAATTTCAGAGCTAGACTGTCTGGGAAGTAATTATTTTTCTGTTTGAAAGAAGAAAGTGAAAGACTTAGAAAATTTTAGTATTTGCAATGATAATCCTTAATAGTGTCTTATAAAGTAAGCATTAAACTAAAGTTTGTCTTATCTTGAAATATGATGTATTGAAATATATTTGCTACATAAATTTCACTTTTGTGTCTTTCTTTCAAAACTAGTCAACATCTCCATGAATTTCCACTAATACTCATTTTTGGAATTGCCACATCTCCTATTATCATCCACCGATTGCTTCCTCATGCAGTATCATCTCTATTGTGCATAGAACTGTTCCAATCTTTGCCTTGTAAGGAGCACCTGACTACGGTACTCGATAAGGTAAAAAGAATAAGTTTTACCAGTGAAATAGGATGAAAAGAAAACTGCCAATAATAGCTTGTTAAGATAACTGTTAATGATAAGCCTCTACAACTCTCTGAGTACTATATTGAACATATTCTTTCACATACTTTAATATTTTTACTTAATAATTTTTGTAGTGTTTTATAGTTTTACAGTGATTTTGTATATTACCTCTTTTGTACTTACCTCTTTTAATCTTTACTCGGTAAAAAATTATAGGTTTATAATGTAAATTTTTACAGAATTTATAGACTTCCTAGTAACAATATATTTTGACTCTTACATTTTAGTTTTTCTAATTTTTATTTTTTTGAGAAGGCACCTAGCTCTGTCACCCAGGCTGGAGTGTGGTGGTGCGAGCTTGGCTCACTGCAACCTCCGCCTCCCAGGTTCAAGTGATTCTCCTGCCTCAGCATCCTGAGTAGCTGGGACTACATGTGCGCCACCACGCCTGGCTAATTTGTATTTTTAGTAGACACAGGGTACCATATTGGCCAGGCTGGTCTGGAACTCCTGACCTCAAGTGATCTACCCACCTTGGCCTCCCAAAGTGCTGGGATTACAGGCACGAGCCACCACACCCAGCCTGACTCTTACATTTTGTATAAAATGATTTGAAATTTTTAATGGACTGTTTCCTAACTGATTTGTCATACTGCTTATGACAACAAATAAATACTAACATTTTCCTAGACCTTAGCAACTAAAGTTAATTAACTATGTTTCTACATAAATGCAAGTATGATTCTTTAATATTGACTGTATTAGTCTGTTACCACGCTGCTGATAAAGACACACCTGAGACTGGGCAATTTACAAAAGAAAGAGGTTTAATGGACTCATAGTTCCACTTGGCTGGGGAGACCTCACAATCATGGTGGAAGGCAAGGAGGAGCAAGTCACATCTTACATGGATGACAGCAGGCAAAGAGAGAGAGCTTGTGCAGGGGAATTCCTCTTTATAAAACCATCAGATTTTGTAAGACTTATTCACTGTCATGAGAATGGCATGGAAAGGACTTTTCCCCATGATTCAGTTACCTCCCACCAGGTCCCTCCCACAGCACTTGGGAATTCAAGATGAGATTTGGTTGTGGACACAGCCAAACCATACCATTGACCTTCCCCAAATTTCTTCTGGACTCACCTCCTTTAAGATGTGCTTTATGCTGCTTATTTAAGGTAAACTAATAACAGCCTGCCCACTAGCCACTTATACATGGATTTTGTATTTTTGTTTTTTTCCATAAAGGTGATTTATAGATACTTTAAGGAAAATGTTTTCAAACTACAATTTTAAATTTGCTTGGCTAGGCTGGAAAGGGTCGCAAGCACCTATAATCCCTGCTACTTGGTAGGCTGAGGTGGGAGGATCACTTGAGCCTAGAAGTTCAAGGTTACAGTGAGCTATGATGCCACCACTGCACTCCAGCCTGGGCAAAAGAGCAAGACCTTTCCTCTACAAAAAACAAAAAACAAAAAACAAAAAAACTTGGTTATAACCAAATTCAATTGGCCTTTTACAACTATGCTTCTGTTTAAGAAGCCTTCTGTGGCTTTTCATTTTCAGATGTAAAACATCACTATAGACTATTGAAAATTAGCTGAATAATACAAATTCAGCTATTCTATACTTCTGTAATAGACATTTGTGTTAATTTTGTGTTTCTCATTCAGTAATAAATAATACGTTACTCCTTAATTTGAATCAGTGTAGGACTGAAAAAAATCTCATCTGGTAATAAGAATTGCCAAAGCCTGCAGCTTCTTCAGTGGTTTCTGGTGGGGGAAAAAAAAAGGATCATATAGTTAATAGGTGGTATTTTTTAAATTAGGAATTTGATGGAAGATGGTACAGATCTTTGGTTCTGAAGATATAGTATAAGTAGCTTCTTTTTGTTACTGTTGTATAAATTAACTTAAAATTTTTGTTGACATTTGAGCTTAAAAAACCCAGCTACTATCACATCTTTCGTAGTTAACTGTGTCATAGTATCATTCTTTGCCTCATTATTAATACTTAATATTTATGAAGAGTGAAGACTAACAAGGAGTGTGTCTCCCTCCCTTTTAATCTCTTTCAGCTACTTCTTACAACTCAGTTTCCCTTTAAAATAAATGAAAAAGTATTACAGGTTCTGACCAACATCTTTTTGTATCATGATTTCTCAATTCAAAACTTTATAAAAGGACTTCAGGTAAGAACACAGTAATGGGTTTGAAAATTCTCAAACTGATTCTAAATAATTTGCACAGTATTACAGGCTGTCTAGTGTGATAGGCATTTTAATGGCAAAGTCTAGAGTAAGTAAATTCCAGTTATTTTATTCTAGGTTCTACCATTCCTTTGTTACCTTGTAGCAAAATGTAGAGAATACATTCATTAGGATGTCAATAATGGGAAAAGACTTCTATTCCAGCAATTCTTAACCATTTTGGGAGTAGGGACAAGGGGATTTTTCTGGTTTGTTTCTGAGACTCTCATGAAAGCTTATGGACTTTTTCTACCAAGGAAATGCTATATATAAAGAGTCAGCAAACTTCTGTAAAGGGCCAAATATTAAACATTTTTAGCTGTTTTTTTTTCCCCCCCCGATATGGAGTCTCACTTAGTTGCCCAGGCTGGAATGCAGTGGCATGATCTCAGCTCACTGCAACCTTCGCCTCCCAAGTTCAAGTACTTCTTCTGCCTCAGCCTCCCATGTAGCTGGGATTACAGGTGTGTGCCACCACGCCTGGCTAATTTTTGTATTTTTAATAAAAGTGGGGCTTCACCATGTTGGCCAGACTGGTCTTGAACTCTTGACCTCAGGTGATCCACCCACTTCGGCTCCCAGAGTGTTTAGCTTTTAGCAAAGCTAAAAACGCCCAGCCCGTTTTTAGCTTTGCTTGCTACATGTGGTCACTGCTATTGCTGCTTCTGTTTCTTCTTTAATAATCCTTTAAAGATATAAAAAACATTTTTAGTTCCTGGACCATGCACGTGTGTGTGTGTGTGTGTCTCTGTAATTTGTATTCTGATACACTGGGAATGCATTTTCACTAGTTTCATGAATTGCCCGAAGCTGATTCAGGAATTTAGCTTCATGATATATGCTGTAACCTAAACAGATCCCCATTCTCCAGTTGTTTAAAAGTTAGTATTATTTCCTTTTCTTGGCAGCTACATAAGTGTAGTCATTGTGAACACATGCCAGTTGTCTAGTGCATTAAAACCTATATATTATGCCAGGCACAGTGGCTCATGCCTATAATCCCAGCATTTTAAGAAGTCAAGGTGGGAGGATCACTTGAGCTTAGGAGTTTGAGACCAGCCTGAACAACATAATGCAGCCTCATCTCTACTAAAAATTAAAAAATAAGGATGTCAGGCGTGGTGGCTTATTTACAAAGTTCCAGGTCCTTGGGAGGGTGAGGTGGGAGAATCACATGAGCCTGGGAAGTCAAGGCTGCAGTAAACCGTAATTGTGCCAATGCACTCTAGCCTGGGCGACAGAGCAAGAGACCTGTATAAAAAAAAATTCTGATTTTAAAAACCTATATATATTAGTGACCTTTGGTGCAAAAGTTCAATTTGATAATACTTCATCTTTGTGTAGTGTCTTGAAGATTATAAATTACCATGTTTTCTTCCTTCAAAAAAAGATTGCAGTGGTTTCTTTGGCTAATATGTATCTTTTCTTCCCAACTTTGACTTTTTAAAGCGTATTTTAAAGGTATAAAGCATTATTTACCTTAGCAATGTGTAGAATTAAATGATATTAAGATAAAACTTCCTAATTATTTCTTTAATTTCATTTCATTCATTTACTCATAAATATTTGTCAGGAACCTATTGTCAACCAAGCACTATGCTGAACCCTGAAGATACAGATCAAAAAAGAAATCTCTGCCTTCAAATTGTTCTTTGTTTAATCATGGAGGCAAAAGAGTAAACCCACAAGTCTGAGTAGTCAATGCTATGAAAGAAACATGCCTTGGGGTTCCATAGCAGAACAGAAGTGTATTCCTAAGGAATAGGAGCTAGCCAGGTCAGAATTTCAGGCACAAGCAACAATAGAGGAAGAGAGATCTGTTAGAATGCTATTGCAGTAATCTAGACAGGACATGACAAGGACTTAAATAAACTAAGGTAATGGTAGTGGAACTAGAGAGGAGGAAACAAATTTGAGGATGAGATTGAATCAGAAAACCTGGTGACTAAGTAGGTGATAGGATTTTTTTTTGTTTTGTTTTGTTTTTTCTTACTTGACTTGAAGCTGAAAGGATGTTTAAGAGAGGAGCAAGATGACACATGCTCTAGCTTGGCAGATTGGAGGTTAGTACCGTTTATTAACTGTACATGTTAATACATAGCAAAGAGCAAGGTTATTATGAGAAAAGGATGAGTTTCTTTTTGTGTATGGTTAATTTAGGGGTGTGTTAGATATAAAGATTTTGTGCTCTAGGAGAAAGATTTGGACTGGAAATAGATATTTAGGACTTATCCTTAAAAGGTGGCAGTTAAAGTCATGTTATGAGGATGAAATGTCACCTAGAAGGACTAAGTAAAGACAAACCGACCTGTAAAAGTGAGCAGTAGAAAAGGAGACTAAAAACAAGGAGAACCAATAGAAAGTGGAGTACCACTGAAGCCAAGGGAAAAAGAGATTCAGGAAATAGAAACTGTACTCTAAATAACTTGAGACAGAAAGTAAAGGACATTAACCAAGTTGCTTAATCTCTCTGGGTCTCAGTTTTGTCATTTGTAAAATAAGGCAATCAGATTAGATGATTTTATGGTTTCATGATAATTTATTAAGCACCTCCTTTATGCGTGACACTTTACTAAACTATTTACATGTTTTTTTTGTTTTTGTTTCTTTCTGAGGTGGAGTTTCGCTCTGTCACCCAGGCTGGAGTGCAGTGGCATAATCTGAGCTCACTGCAACCTCCGCCTCCTGATTTCAAGTGATTCTCCTGCCTCAGCCTCCTAAGTAGCTGAGATTATAGGCGTGCATCACCACGTCCGGCTAATTTTGTATTTTTGGTAGAGATGGGGTTTCACCATGTTGGCCAGGCTGGTCTTGAACTCCTGATCTCTGGTGATCTGCCCACCTTGGCCTCCCAAAGTGCTGATATTTTTGGCGTGAGCCACCTTGCCTGGCCTACGTGGTTTTATTCATGTGTATTGTCCTCAATTTTGCACATGAAGAAATTAAGATTTAAGTTAAGTATCTTGGCCAAGGTCACACCACTGACAAGTGACAGCATCTTTAGACCTCATTTTCCCAGTTTTCCTAGTCCTCAGTGGAAAATATTGGTAAGTCCTGATTTCTACTTGAGACAGAGTCTCACTCTTTTGCCCAGGCTGGTCTCAAACTCCTGAGCTCAAGCAATCTTCCCATCTTAGTTTCCTGAGTAACTAGGACTATGTAATTCCTGATTTCCGTAGGATGTACAGCAGGACATACTGTCATTCTGTGTGTTTTAGCTTTCCCTTCGTTAGGTGGATATATTAACCCAACTTGTTGATTGACCCAGATATTGAAAACACACTTGAACAAAATAGTTAAGTGATAATGGGTTCATATCCTGTTTGTAGCTCTACTGTAACTTCTGTGGCTTCCTCCTATTCCTCTTCCGCAGCAAGCCTCTTAGCCTGTTTAGTTTTTATTTTTCTCATGTCTAAGAAGTAGTGTTAACATTGGGATAAACATTATCAGTTTGACTTAATTAGAAAAGATAAGAACAAAATTATGTTAGTATGTGCAAAAGTAATTTAGCACCTGGCATAAACAGTTGCTTTCTATTTTGTACTTGTTTCGAAGTTAGGCAGGCCCTTTGCCTTACAGCCTTAGAGAATGGACTATTTTGGAAGATTTCCTCTAGCCTTGGGTATCTTGTCCTCAGCATTATAAACTCAGAAATTCATTATCGGTTCCCCCAGGAAGGATCAAGCCCAAGATTATTGATTCATCCCAAACAAATACCTTAAGATGGATATGTAACCTAACATGCTAATTTATTAATTTGTGATGAGGAGCAACCAGTATCAAGGTACCCGAAAATACCAAACTGGTCAAGCAAAGTTTGCTTAGAATCAATATAATGAACATTTGCATAGTCTTGTTAGTTATACCAGTTTCTAGGTATAAAACTCAAGACTATCCAAATGTATACAAGAGTATCCAAATGTTCATTATGTTGATTCTAAGCAAACTGAACGTTAGAATCTGGAAAATCGTCTTCCCTTCTACCATAGAGCCCACAGCATTCTATTATTAGAATACTTATATCTACCAGATAGTATACCATGTTTTCCTCCATGGGAAAAAAATGAATTTGAAAAGGTAAATTTTCATCATTCACTTTAATCCATAGGCACAGCTCCTACCATTGTAGCTTTTTTTTTTGTAACAGACCGGTTTTTACACTGATTTTAGATTGGCATTTTCTTATGAGTATCGGGGTATCTATTAGACCCTTAAGTTAAACCTCAGTTTGGTCCACACCACATTTATAATTATTATGTGTTGCTTTTGCAGATAGCTAGCTGATCTATCCATTTATATTAGTTTACCTTAGTTTGTATTTCAAAGATTACCGTTTTCTGATCTTCTTCCCAAAATTGGAACCTTAAAATATGAGAGTTATATAGCCATTTTTATGTTGTTTGCAGTATTATTGTGACATTATTAAATATATTAGTACCATAAATACTTTGGCTCTTTAAAAGAAAATCCTTAAAATTGAGCAGACATAGCACAATAGATTTAGGGCCAAAATATAATAAATATGTTTAATCTTCACATGTCTTTCAGCTTTCTCTATTAGAGCATTTCTATTCCCAGCCCTTAAGTGTCCTGTGCTGTAATCTTCCAGAAGCCAAAAGAAGAATAAATTTTTTATCAAATAATCAATGTGAAAACATCCGACGTCTTCCATCTTTTAGGAGGTAAAAGAGAAGTACATATTTAACACATATTATACTAGGAATTTGGACTCAAATAAGAGATCTTCAGGAGTCCAGTTTTTTCTGAAGGTAGCGGAAGAGATAGGTAACCTTATTCCGTTGGTTTTAAGGGCGGGATTTCCTTGTGGATTGAAAATTTGGCAAAAAGAAAAAATTTTTAACAGAAGTGGACAGAATTTGCAGGTTCTCGCAGAGTTACTTTTTAGGAAAGTAAACGTCTTTCCTATTCTGGTGGGTTTAGGCGCTTTTAAATGTTTATGAGACTAGTGAGAAGTCCAGCTGGATTTAAGGCCTCCGAGTTTAAAATTACCATTAAACGCGTTAAATGCTACTGGAGATTTGATTTGTTGTGAAGAAATGAAAAAGAAATGTGGCTGCCAAGTTGGGTAGTTGTGATCCCCCAATATGCGTATTTCAATATGTGAGAATCTTTAATTTTCTCTTTTTGTGTATGGAATGGTAAAAATTCTAGGTACGTGGAAAAACAAACTTCAGAAAAGCAAGTTGCGCTCTTGACCAGTGAGAGATGTTTGAAGGTAGGAACGTGAATGTGTTTCAGTTTCATTCTCTTTTTCCTTTCATAAAGAATATGCACATAACATTTATTGAGTTAATAAAACGTATTTGTGCATCTTAATATTTATATATTGAAGTACTGGGTCTTGATAGTCAATTAGGAATGTGAGTTTTAAAGATGACATGAAACCTTAGCTCTAAAAGATGAGGCTTTTTTTAATCAAGAAAAAATATTAACTGAAACACCAAGTTTCTTTTGTGGCCTATTTTGAAAGCACCTTTAGATCTATAGAGATCTGCTATGTGAATCTTTTCCCATCTAACAGTTTTGGAATCTGTCAGCAATTTCATTTTAATGTTCTTTTTAAAGGCTGTGATAAATAAAAGCATTTAGAAGCCAGGCAGCTTAGGTGTCTACTGCTAAGTGGGTATTGATTTGATTTGAAGAAATATTATATATTGATATTATAACTCTAGGAAAGAAGTAATGAGCTTAGAAAATTATCAGTTAGCTGTACAACATAAGGAATATCAAAAGGAGGGCTTTTTTTCTTTGTTGAATAAATAATACTTGGATATATACATAATTCAAAAGGTAAAGATAGTATACAGTGAAAGGCTTCCTTTCACTTCTTGTCTTTCAACTACCTATGTCCCTTCCCTGGATACAGCCAGTGTTACTGGTTTCTTATGTTTCATTCTAGATGTAGTCTCCATACATACAAGTAATTATATTTTGGCAGTTGGCTGCTTCTTACAATATTCTGCACCTTGTTTTATTTTGTACTTAATTTTGGAAATCATTCCATATTAGTACTGAAGAGTGACATAGTAGTCTATTGAATTAATGTACCTTTTTAAAGAACATGTCTCTTACCGATGAGCATTTAGCAACACATAATGTCACATTTATTTTCATACTCCTCATGACTTTTTTAGGAAAAAGTTGTTAGAATATTGTAATGATAGTAAGATGAGATTGAAGGTAAGCCATAGTGGCTAAAGATGAGTTTTGGTAATACATGTGATTTTCAGATTTTGAACAAGAGAATGTTAGATCTTATACGTGCACAATTATATGTCAATTTAAAAAATTTAAAATGTGTTTTAAAAAATGTTAGATTCTAGAGGGTATGTGTTTACCTTCATTGGTAATTTATGCCCATTATAAATGCTCAAAAAATACTCAGAATGGGCCGGGCGCGTTGGCTCAAGCCTGTAATCCCAGCACTTTGGGAGGCCGAGGTGGGCGGATCACGAGGTCAGGAGATTGAGACCATCCTGGCTAACACGGTGAAACCCCGTCTCTACTAAAAATACAAAAATTAGCCGGGCATGGTGGCGGGTGCCTGTAGTCCCAGCTACTCGGAGGCTGAGGCAGGAGAATGGCCTAAACCCGGGAGGTGGAGCTTGCAGTGAGCTAGGATCGTGCCACTGCATTCCAGCCTGGGTGACAGAGCGAGACTCTGTCTCCAAAAATAAAAAATAAAAATAAATAAATAAATAAATAAATAAATAAAATAAGTAAATAAAATAAACACAAAATACATTCAGATCTAAAAGTGAGTTTATCACTGCCTTTGGAAATACGGATGAAGGAGTCCTGCAGATTGGGTAGAACACCTGTTCTCACTCCTCTGCAGCCCAAGCCGTGTAGAACTCAGACGGACTCAGACAACTCAGAGTTTGCTTATAAGGAAATACAACAAAGAGATTGTCTCCGAGGAGGGAAGGAGCAGACTGTAGACACCAGGCATGAAAATCTCTCATGCCAGTTCCACAGAAGTCAAACCCCTCCTGACTTAAGGAAAATTGAAAGTGTCTAAAATATACATTGAAAACAAGTTTGACATTTTGGCATTGCTTAGTCAAAAGGAGTGGGGCCATTCAGAAGGGAAAGTCACACTCCGCACATTACTAGTTTTCTCAAGTGTAAAGAGGAGGGCAGCTCTCCTAAGTTCCAAAGCAGGAGCCACTGTAGGAGCTCATGACTCTAAGCCCCAAACCACCCATTTCTTGGGGTTTAGCCCTTTGAGCATTGATAAAGCAGAAAGAGAGGTTACATAGGGCCCTCTGAGTTTTGTAAAACCAGTCATCTCTCTGCTAACTTGGCAGAATTATATATTTAACCCAGGTAAGTGCATGATGACCCCTTAAGGTGAATTTTGCAATTATTTCTCTGATTTTAGTGATCTTTGATCAGGAATAGGTTATTTAAAAATGACTTTGATACATACTCTAAAAATGTAAGAAAATTATTTTAACATATTGAGCCTCTTGAAGAAGAATATTTCTATGAAAGAACAAGATTTAAACCACTACAGACTAAAAGCAAGAGGACTAAGGAGGCGTCCATTGAAGACGGACCTCAATCCCTTGGGGCAACAGAAAGGCAATACAAGTAAATATTTCTAGCACTCTGGTAAGTTTGCAGTTTCAACATCTGTTCTAAAAGATCAATTTAGGAAAATCCAAGATGGATTTGGGATTGGCCTTTGAGTGTCCAACATCCCCCCAGGCAGGTGTAGTGGAGATGTGGGGAGGGAGCCGCTCAGGGCAGCCTTTGAAAGGGGACAACACCGTGGGGCGAGAGTAATGCTAAAAGAAAAGAAAAACTCAGTGTTCCAATTCACTACCCCAAAAGGAAAATCAAGCTGAAAACTGGGTCATGCAAAAAGCTGCCTTTCCTTTTGTTCCTAAAAAGAAAGCCGCAGATACGAGGTTAAACACCCTCACTGGTAGCTACCACATGTTCACCTTATCGGTGTACAGTGCCGATTTACTGAGTGAGATGAATACTCAGTTGACGATTCCCTGCCTGCTCCTTTTCCCTTGCGACGTGTGGATTCAGTAGTGAGACCATAACCTTACTCTTTCCCCTTCAGTCCACTTCTCCCCCTCTAAATATTGAAGATCTCAAAATAAATCATCTTTGGAGAAAGGCACAAACCACAGACTGTGTTTCTGGGATTCTGTATTCCTTTTTTCTTGCCTATCCTTAACCTTGGCAAAATAAACTTCTAAATTGACTGAGATCTGTCTCAGATACTTTTTACAGTAAACAGGGTGGATTTCTAGAATTCTGATGCTCAGCTGCCTGAACCTCGATTCAACAGATGTGTCCTTGTGTTGGAGATGAGAGTAGAAGTGGAATCTGCAGACGCCTGAGTGGTCACAGGATCCCGCTCCATCTGTGATGCTGGACAAGGCTCAGTTGCAGCTCAGGTGGGACTCAGCGGGTCAGAGACATGCACAGGTGTGTACAGGATTCACAGAGGTTGTGCACGATGACCCAAATCGCTGCACAGTGGAAAGGAGGTGATCTCCCAGAAACATATCACTGTCAGTGTCCCTGAGATAGTAGTGGACCAGCTCTGTGAGCCAACACGTCACACCCAACACAGACACAGGTACCGAGGGGTGGGCAATGATGGGCCCCAAATGTCTCATAGTCAAGGCCTCACAACCACTCCCACCCTCAGGAGGGAAAGCAGCACTCTCTTCTGGATCAGCTTCTGTTTTCCAGCAAATGAATGTCCTTTTAAAAATGGCATTTCCTTTTAAAAATATACATACACATGCACACATTCCTGCCACTCCCAGATTAAAAGCCCATTTTTTTCTGTGTTTAAGCTCTGGACTTCCCAGCCTTGCCCTTCTAGCCCTGTGATGCTGTGACCCTGCCCTGCAAGCTCTTCTATGGTCCTCTGACTCCCCAGGGCCGTCCACCTGCTGTTCTCTCCACCTGGGGTGCTGTCCCCTCCACCTGGGGTGCTGTCCCCTACAGCCATGCCTCTGAGCTTCCCCGGCAGGTTTCTTCTCATCCCTTTCAATCAGACTCAAATACTCGCTTCTTTAGATTCCTTGACTCACTGGTTCTCAAGCTTGAGGGGGTATCAGAGCACCCTGAAAGGGCTCATTCATTAAAACAAGGAGTGCCAGGCTCTGCTTCTAGATTTCAGCTGCAGCAGGTCTGTGGTTGGGTCTTAGAATTTGCATCTCTAACAAAGGCTCAATTGCTACTGCTGATGCTGGACCAAGGACTACCCTTTGAGAAGCATAAGTCTGCTCCGGGCAAACTTAGAAGCCACCATTGATTTCTATTTCAGTTTACCCCGGTGTGATTAGTACACACAGCTCCTAAGACCCCTGGGATCTCTGGAATACAGAACTTTCAGTCCTCACTCCCCAACCTCACCAACATCCAGAGAGGGGAAAGAGGCTTGAGACCTGGCTAATCACTGATGGCTGATGATTTAATCAATCATTCTGATGTCATTCAACCTCTTTAATGATGGAGTTCAGACAGATTGGTAGTTGGTAAACACATCCACATGGTGGGGGTAGCACATCCCAACTCCATGGGGTCAAAAGCTCCTGTGCTCAGGACCCTTCGAGACCTCAAGACCTATGAAACTCTTCGTCATTTGTAACCTTTATAGTAAACCCATGATCGCAAATCAAGTGGCTTCTTGAGTTTTATGAGCCATTTTAGCATATTAGCAAACCTGAAAGGGAAAGCCTGTGGGAACCCCTGACTTTGTAGGCAAGTTGTGGGTACTCATGAGACCCAAGACTGGAAACTGGCATCTGAGAGGAGGAAAGTCTTGGGGAATTGAGCTTTTAACCCTCTGGGGTCTGAGGCTAATTCCAGGTAGTCAGTATCAGAATTGAACTGAATTATAGGACACCCAGCTAGCAGCATCTACAGAATTGGAGAACTGGTTGTTAGTGTGGAAAAACCCACTGATTTGGTGTCAGAAGTGCTGTGAATAAAAACAGTTCATGTCCAGTTAGCTCAGCTTTATGCACATTTGCCCTGAAAAATGGTAGCAGTAACATCTTTTCCTTTCAAAGCATCCCAGTTGTTTGCATTACGTTGTAGTTTGCATTACGTTGCAGTTTGCATTACATCATTACACCCCTGTTTGCATTCCAGTAACGCATTACATGGTGACTCTAATTATAAGGTTCTGTTAACATTTGTGTGTCATCTGTTAGAATAGATTTCTCAGGGGCAGAATGCATGTGTTATTCATTGTTATAATTTCAGTAGCAAGCGTGGATTAGTTTGTCACTTCACTTAGTAAGTAGTTTTTGAGCCACTGGGTAATTCTGTTATATTCATTAACTTCTAAGCATGGACAAGTTACTAGTGGATTAACTAATACTTATCCCCCGAAACATCATCAAAATAGGGGTGTATTCTTTTCTTTATATATTACTTAAGGGCAAACTGGGGCACAATTTCGATGACTGACTCATGTATCAATGCTGAGATGCAATTTGAAGACGTTTTATGAACACACTTTCCATTTGCTAACTAGGGCTGAGAGACTATTAAATTAGAAGAAGAAACAAATGTTTGTTTTAAAATGTTCTGCAGAAAATCTTACGGACTTCCTTAAGTATAATAGTTATGATGATGTAATTTAAATAAGAAGCATACTGAATAATGATACTATTTTTCTAAAACAGTTAGAGGTCTAATGAATACAGGTGAAAATTAATCTGTTCCTCTACTTACACTTACTTTTCAAGTTTAAAGTCCATTTTTAAATTCTTAACCAAACTCTTATGGCTTTTAAGGAGGTGTGATTCTATAAATAATGGCTTCAGTTTGGTTTCCTGTTTTGAAATTAAAAACACGTGAAATTCAAACCTTTTGTTCAAGTCTGAATAATCATGCCTTTATGATCATTGATGATTCTGTGCAAGGTATAGTCTCTTAACTAAGCAAATAAGGAATCTGTTTTGCTTTGAAATAGAAACAGAAGTTGACTTTATTCATGGCCTTAGTTTTTTTTCTTATTGGAGACATTTGTTTGGCTTCACTCTTGAACTGCCTCAGTGTGGGCAAAGTCCCGGGTCCAAGTCCCAGAACTTTCACCTGTTAATTGGATAACAGGGAAGTCTGGATCTAGTAAGTCATGTGATAATTTAGTAACAATGTAGTAAAAATATTTAAAACTCAATGAAAAACACTGTGTTTGTCCAATGTATGTGCAAGTTTTGCCTCCACCAGTTATTTTTTAGCTGTGACTTTAGAAATCTTTTGTTTTCCTTAATGAGACTTTATTAGCATTTTAGGCAACAGCATTCCTTGTTATGTAGCACAGCAGTTGCATATTGCAAGACTTTTAGCAACCCTGGATCCTGCCCACTAAATGTCAGGTGCATCCCTCTCCCAATTATCATGACAACTAAAATACTGCCACGGGTTTCCAAATGCTCCTTATGAGGGACAGTAGAATCTTCAGTTGAGAACACTGATGGAGGACAAGCACATAAGGTAAGTATATAATTAGGAAAGAAAAGAGGAATGTAAAGTGCTCCTTTGAAAGTTTTAGCAATTAATAGAAATAGAGCAAAAAGAAGAGCAGGTAGCAGGCTCCAAAAAAACTTACTTAAGAAAATAATGATGAAAATGCTACAAAAGATAACCCGTGGAATGTAGCTAAAGCAATATTCAGAGGACAATTCATGGCCTTAAATACTTACGTCAATATATGAGTAAGAATAAAAATAAGTGAACCAAATATTTTTAATTAGGATGTTAGAAATAAAGGATAGCCCAAGAAAGCAGAAAGAGGGATCTGATATAGAAACAAAAGTCAATATATTAGAAACAGATGTCAGTATGTTGAACATAATAACATACAACTTTGCATACTTTGTTCTTTCACACTCTCCTCTGTATCACAGGTTCTAAAAATCAGGAGTACATTTTCTAACTCTCTTGTCTGTGAAGCTTTCAGTTAGATCCCACCAATCAGAGGCACTAGCATGAGATTTGGAAGGTGAAAGAGAGTGAGAAGCCACATGCTCCCATCTCTGGAAGCAGTGCATGTAAGGATGGGCTTTGGCAGAGGCAAAGGTCTATGGCCATCTTAAAGCATTTCCTGGGAATCACTTGCTCCAGTACTGGATTATCTGTAATCATCACCGTTGATCTCTAAAAGTTTCTGCAACTCTCTGGCTTTTCAAAATCCAGAGTAACTCTGAAAGCTACAGATGTCTGGCCTTTACTCCTTCAATCTTTCTATTTTGTAAACAACCAATCCTCTGTATTAATTAACTTCTTGCTTGAAATACCTAGAAAGGTTTCTATTTTCTTGGTGAAACTGTCATTGATACATTGACTTCATGAAGAAAATAAGTAGTAAGCACCAATATGCAAGACAAGAAATGAGAATAAGAAAATATTTACATGTAGAAGAAATGAAAATAATCTAATGGAATACTCTTTCCAAATATATAAAATTTAAATTTAAATTATACATTTAAAAAGATGGTTTCCTTAATTAGAAAACTAACTCCAGAAGGGATAAACAATTTAAGTAGTCTAATTATCACACATAATCACATAAAACTTATCAAAGATCTAACTCCTTCAAAAGCAACTGATTCAGCTGCTTCAAATATATTTTACCAAATGCTAGGAGATAGTTAACACCAAAGCTATTAAATTGTTCCAGAGCATAAAAAATATGAAAGATTTCCAGCATTTATAGAAATGAATGTAGTATATTTTAGCACACAAAAGAAAACTACAGCTCAATAATACTTAGGAGTATTAATGTGAAAAATACCAAATAAATTAAGAGAAGGCAAGATCAAATAGCATATTAGAAAGAAATAAATCACCAGATAATGATTCACAGCAGGAATGTAAGGATGGTTCAATGTCAAGAAAATATGTTAATATATTTTACCATTTAGTGGATTAAAGGACAAACATAAACTCCATAAATGTAATAAAGTTCAGCATTTCATAAATTTACCCTCTATTTTTGAAAAAAATATTAATGAAACAGACAACAGATGGATATTTACTCACATCACTATATCTGAATATTTGTATGAGTTTGTGTGTTTATGTGTGTATATCTGTATCTATATATATAAATGTAGGTACTTGTATGTCCATTTAAACCTAAAAGCTAGCATTATGGGAAACACTAGAAATAGTGCCATTAAGGTCAGAAATAAAAAAAAATTAACTATTATTAGTTAAAATTATTTTGGAGATGCCGGCTGACATAATTTGACAAAATAAAAAGAATATAAGGAGTATGAAAGTTATGACAAGGGGAAAGCTTATATGGTATGATTATGTATCTAGGAAGCTCAAGAGAATAGGTGTCAAGATGGATCTGATAACCGATTATTGGAAGTGGGGAAAAGGACTAGAAACAGGAAGAGGGAGATGAATGATCAGAGATTCTTGGGTAACTTGAAAAAAATCAAACCTGCCTGTGAAAAGCCCAGAGAAGTATCTGAGGTAACTGGGAAACTGACCCCTATTGCCAAGACAGTGTGAATTTGCTACAATGGGGCAAACCAAGCAAAGGTGCCCTTCAGGCCACCATAGGTGTAGGACTGACAAGAGAACAGAGATAGAGGCAGAGATTCACACAAAAAGACACAAGCCTCTTCCTGGGTAGTGATGGTGGGGAAAAGCATTCGGCAAGCCATCACTCTAAGGGAGAATACAAAGAAAGGAGGGCCCTGATCTTGTTAGACATCTGCATTCATGGAAATAAACAGGTCTTGGAAATCCAGAGGAAAGAAATTTCAAGGGAGCAGTGGCCAGCTGTTGAAGACTGCAGGGAGGCCAGGGAGGAAGTGCTGAGGAAGAGCCTGTTGATGTGGTGACCAGGTGGGGTCTGGATTGGATGATCTTCAAAGATGATGTGGATTACAGAGATGAAACTGAGGCACTGGGGATGAGTTGGTGGTCCCTCAGTGGGAACGCAAGCAGGAAGTACGGATTGCACTGATGAAAACCTTGTGAGAAGAAAATAAATCTTGGGACTTCAAAATTACTAAGCTAAAGGGAAAAGTCAAGCTGGGAACTGCTTAGGGCAAACCTGCCTCCCCTTCCATTAAAGTCATCCCTCTGAGGCTCACCTGAGACGAACGCATATCTGATTGCTTCCTCACCCCTATTGTTTATGTAAAAATGCAGAACTGCTGAGCCAGACTAAATAGTGTGTTCAGTGGAAGACTGATCAAGGACTCAAAAGAATGCAGCCTTTTGTCTTTTATCTACTTGTAACCTGGAAGCCCCCATTTTGAGTTGTCCCACCTTACCGGACTGTACCAATGTACATGTTACACATATTGATTGATATCTCATGTCTCCCTAAAAATGTACAAAAGTAACCTACACCACCGACCACCTTGGACACATGTCTCAGGACTTTCTGAGGCTGTGTCATAGCAGTGTCCTTAATCTTGGCAAAATAAACTTTCTAAATTAACCAAGACCTGTCTCAGATATTTTGCATTCACAAGGTTCACATTGAAAAGCAAAGAAGGAAGAAGAGGAGTAGGAGAAAGAAGAGTTTAAGATGATGGAGGCCTGAGCACATTTAAGAAAAAGGAATGGTTGGGAAGGAGAGGGAAGAATGACATTGAATGAAAAAAATGGTTTATTTGATGATAAGAAGTGTGGATAACGGGATGAAGAGCACCAGTGGAGAATTTCATTTAGAGAGGAGAAGCATCCCCTCCGGGCAAAAAGACATGACAAGATGAGTAACAGGGGACCCTTGAGAGAAGGTGGTAGGAGCAAACTGATGCTTACATGTGGCACGGCCTTTCCTGCATAGGGGGACGGAAACTGCCTGGTGTACACACAGAGACCTAGGCTGATGGAGACAAAAACATATGGAACCTATTGCAGCATATTCCATCATGGGTTTGGCTTTCAATTTGCTTCTGAGGGTAAAGTGTTGACTTTAATCCATCAAGATCAGTAGGGTTTGGGATTCTGTTAACAGAAATTGTTTTCCTCTTTTTACAAAATTACCATGATTAAAGTCATATGGGGGGGTCGGTCTGCGAATGATCCTCAGGCTTGCTTCCTGGGAGTTCTCCAGGGAAGCCTTTGTCTTCGGTTTTCTCCCCCATGCACTAAGGCATCTACACGTACCTTTCAAAGGTCATAAAGGCGGGCCTTTCCCTATCCCAATGCCTGAGAGGCAATCTTCTGATTGCCACTTTAAAATTAACTGCTGGCCGGGCGCGGTGGCTCAAGCCCTGTAATCCCCAGCACTTTGGGAGGCCCCGAGGCGGCGATCACGAGGTCCAGGAAGATCGAGACCATCCTTGGCTAACACCGGTGAAACCCGTCCTACTAAAAAAATACAAAAAACTAGCCGGCGAGTGGCGGGCGCCTGTTAGTCCCCAGCTACTCGGGAGGCTGAGGCAGGGAATGGCGTAAACCCGGGAGCGGAGTTTGCCAGTGAGCTGAGATCTGCCACCACCCCACCCTCCCGCACACTACTTGCACCCACCTGGTGACAGAGCGAGACTACCTCTCAAAAAAAAATAAATAAATAAATAAAATAAAAATAAAATTAACTGCTGCATTCAATGGAGTTATTGTTTTCCTTAAAATACAGTTTTCCCCTAGGGCAATCATTTTCTCGTTGTGACTTCTGAATGCCAGAGATTCCAGAAATCTCTCTGGGGGCTCCCTGGAGTACAAGCCAGGGACTGGTGAGTGTCCTTTGCATATGATGTGTTTGGAAAGAAGTCCCCTGGTGAAAACACAATGGAAAGTGACTTTCCTGTGCATCGTAGACACTGAGACATAGTATTAAAAGCACCGACTACTTGGCCCCATGCCCAGGGCTTTTGATTCAGCAGGTCTGGGCTAGGGGCCCAAGAATCTGCATTTCTTAGGAGTTCCCAAGTGATGCTGATGCTGCTGGCCTGGGGTCCTATGATTCAGAGAGCATCTCAGTCACTCTTCCACAAGATTTCTTACACAGTGATCTTACCCTGGCAGGCACCCAGGTTCATGAAAGTGAAATCAGAATCTTTACAACTCAATCTCTTTTCAGTCTCTGTGCCACAGAACTAAAAATGTATGTGTATGTGTCACACACACACATATTCGTAGTCAGGATTTCCCCAAGAGAAAAGGTTTTAGACTTTTAGAAACCACCCCATTTAAAACACTCTCCATAAAAGTGAGGCAAATGTTTGTAATTTCTAAGGAACTTTCTTTAGAGTATGGAAGCATTATTTGTTTATAGTCTGTTGAAAGTAGGTATAACACTTGGATATATTAGTAATTGCTCAAGAATGTGAGCTGCCACATTAGAAGTGGGTTGTTCATGCTCATACCTAAGGAGAAACTCTCTGCAAATGAAGGATACAGACGACATAGTGACATAGAAAAAGTTGATCACTAGGCCCCTCCTGAAGGAAGGTATGCATTTGCAGAGCTGTGCATGGAGGGAGAGACGGGTTGGGTGCACTAAGATACTTACAGTGATGTCTTTCAAGGAGGGGTGTCTCAGGAATGATTTGTGTTCTTTACTTTCCATTTATTTATGACACTCGTAATGAAAAACATGCCCAAAACTTGCAAATTTCAGTCTTCATGAAGGTGGATGTCCTGTCTTGCTGACACCCTGGGCAGGCTTGGCTCAAGGACACTGGGGAGGAGGCCCCAACTGCTCTGAACTTTCCTATGTGCCTGCACTCTCTCTGTCCACCACTACTCTGGCCTCTTCTTCCCCTGACTGCCCAGAGGGTTCTGCATCCAAAGGCCTAAAGGGGTGAATGGAGGGAGGAAGGAGCCAGGGGCTACCGGGTGGCTGACATTTGGTTTTACTTTGACTCATCTTATATATTGCTGACTGACCAGACCACAGAACATCAAACTAGAGAGACCTTAGAGGCCCCTTTAAGACACACATCTCTGCCTGTCCAGGAGTGAACACGTGCACACACACACACACACACACACACACACACAGAAGAGACAGACAGGGTGATGAACCAGTTGAAGTACCTTTCTCAGCAGAAGGCAGAATAGAAGTCAGTCCCAAACAGCACCCTCTCCACCACACCATCCATCACACCAGGGTCTTGCTCCTGGACCCGGACCCCAACACTCATACCGGACCTGTCAGGGATCACACAAGTGTCACATGCTTGGGTTACTAAAGAGTGGGTTTGAGTTACGCTTTAAGAAACCATTTCTCATGGTTAATCCAGCACTATTGGGAAACACATGAGATCAGAAGTTCTTTGCTTGACTGGAGAACCTGAGGTCGTAGGCTGGTCAGGGACATTCAGATTTCTTTTTCCATATCTTTGATTTTGTCCCTTATTTTCTGCATGGCTCCTATCAGACCAGTTCCCCTATAGGATTTCTCCCTAAATCCTCTCTCAAACTCTTGCTTTTCTGTTGTCAGTTTGATATGAACAGGAGGCAGGGAAATACTGGGTAGAAGAGGGCAGGGTCCCTGGTGAGGGTTCCACCCTCAAGCCTGGACCCACAGCCCAAAGTGAGAACTCTGCCTGTTTTCTTGCAAGAATGTTGCCTTTTGGCTCACCTTGCCCCCTGTCCTGTGCCCATAAGAACCCCAAACCTCAGAATCAGTGGACACACACATACACAGAAGAGAGAAGCATCTGAACATCGAGAGGAGAAAAGTAGCTGGACATTAGAGACTATGGTTGGAGAGCAGTTCAGTCAGGCATGGTTGGAGAGGAGTTTGGCTGGGGACAGCCAGATTCCAGGGGAAGATTATCTTCCCACTCCATCCCCTTTCCAGTTCCCTTTCCTGCTAAGAGTCACTTCCACCACTCAATAAAGTCCTCCATGTTCACCACCCTTTGATTTATTCCTGTTACCTGATTATTCCTGGACGCTGGACAAGAACTCGGGTACCAAGAGGGCAGGGTTTAAAAGGCTGTCACCTGACCCTTCACTGAGCTGGTTAATACTTAGCAGTCTACAAATGCTAAAAGAACACTGATTGTAACACAGGCCCTCTGGGGCTCCAGGGGTCGCAGACACCCCTTCCTGGATGGCAGAGCTAAGAGAGTATTGCAACACACTTGGATGCTACTGCAGGGCCCATGCAAAGCCTACTTCCACCATACAGGAGCCACCAGCCAGTTCCAATGTTCATTCACTCTGGTTCCTACACCCATCTGCTTGTGTGCTCCTTCTCATAAGGGATTGAGCACAGTGACTGAGTAAATAAGTCACCCCCTTCACGAGTCTCATGCAGGGAGTCAAGGGCACTCTCTCATCTCATATTCAGAACACCGTGCCAATCCATGTTTCCATTATCCAGTAATAAGACATCTATTTCCTACCTGTCCACCTCTCATGTAGGAAAAACTACAAGAGCTAAAAATTAAGCAAAAGAAACTATACTCCAGTTCTTGCACACTCTGTTTTCAAAGGATTTTTCTTGGGTCCTTAATCAGAGACTTTTGATGACAATACACATGTAATTTGCTTGCTCAAGATCTTGGATTAGTCCACTTAGACCTAAAGTATTAAGTTCTTATATGTGACATCAGCAAATCCTCGGCCTTCAGGCTCCAGGACTCACAGCGTTCTTCTCCAGCCATCACCTCAGACTCAGACTGGAAGACACCTCTCTGGTTACCCTGTTTCTGTAGCTTGCATACAGTGAATTACGTAAGCCAATCTCTCCCAATCAATCTCTTTTTCTCTACATAGATAGACAGATGAGTAGATAGACAGATACGTCCTTTTGGTTGTTTCTCTGGAGGACCCTAATATTCCAAGCCATATAAACAGTAATAGACACAAAAGTGAATTCAAATGTTTATTCCATTGACTAATTTCAAATGTCTGAATATTCTGAGAATGCAAAAATATGTACAGACAGCCATATGTCCAACAACAGTATTGAGGCTTTCCAAGGTCTATTATTATACCAGATTTTGGATGATTATGTTTTTAGATGCATCTCACGTGATGGAATGAAGTCTTTTTGGCCGTTTAGCTCAGGTATTACTTCTCTGGACATTTATGGAGACTTAGGTATGATTTCTCTGACTAATGGCACGTCCATGAAGCAACTTCTCAGCAGTACTTACAATCACTTAACTTTGTCAGAAAGAAAAATCACAGAGTCTATGTGAATGCCAGAATCACAGAGGCCAATTTTCTAAATGATCTATATTAATAGATAAAAGAAAGGAAGGGCATAAGCTTCAAAAGGTAATGTAAGAAACTCAGAGAGAACAATCCATTCGCTGTGGAAAGACAAACCCTGGCCATGGGGTGGTGAGTTTGATGAGCAATGTGCTTGGGCACTGCTTTCATCTTTTTACAGAAACCAACTCTGGCCAGGTCTTTGGAAACCACTTAAAAACCATCATGTTTGCCAGACCGTCTAGAAGAAGAGTCTTAAGTCTGAAAGATCATGATTTCATCAAAGAATTGCTGAGTTTTCCATAATTCGAACTATAGAATGAATTCCAGCTGTTGCCAAATGCTTTATCCTCCTTTTATAAAGAAAAAGAAAAAAAAAATCAAACCAATTCTGTAAGCAAAATTACATGGAAAACCAGACGATGTTCCAGAAATGAACACAAGAGATCTCAAAAGAAGCATGCATTGTTTCTATCACATGTGCTAGATATATTACTGATGCCTCATGCATGAGCATTACAGGACCTTGAACTTGGAAGAGGGAAGACAGCTCAAGAGAACTGGTGTATTCCTGGATGCAGTCCAAATTCTGAATGGTTCCCAGTGTATTTAAGTGCCAGGTTGGCCCGGCATGATTGCTGTGGACACATGTTATCTCAACATCTACTAGAGCTTGGAGGCTGAGGCACCTTCACATGTCTTACCAGAGGCAGATTCCCTGCTTCATAGGGAACTGGCTTCACTAGCTGATTTCCCTGACAGCCTTGACCTGTCAATGGCTAAGGGACATGAAGCCCATCTGGATATAGGCAGTAATTACCCATTTTTAAGGCTCCAAGTTTGCAGACTTTAAGACCTGTGGGCAAAAGGGACCTGCACAGAGAAGGTGGAGAAGAACAGGCCATGGCCACATAGTGGGAACGTGGGAGGGACCTTGGCACCCCTGATGAGTGCAGGCTTGCTGGAACTGCACAGACTCTGGCAAAGGGAAAGAATTCCGAGTCTTTGGGAAGATGTGGGCTTCTTTGTTTGACCCTGGAGCTCTGAATACACTTGAAGAAATGGGCCTGGGTGACATCACACAGCCCAGGTCCCTGAAGAATACACCCCACTCTCTGGAAGACAAACTTTTGTTTTTTTCTCTGCTTTTTTGGGCAGAAAGGAGTTGGTGCGGAGGTAATACATTTTGTAATTTATAGGGACTTAGATAAAGAATAAAGAACAGGAGACATTTTTAGTAGATCAGCTCAAAGATGACCCAAGGCAGGGAAGAAGAAACCAGAATCATTTCAAGTTGAACTCCGGGACCCAACCCTTGAGCCAAAGTTTAAAAAAGAAAGAGATACACCAACTCTAGGATTCAGAACATTTTAGCACACAAAGTGAGGATGGGAAAGATCTCATCTGAAGCAGTTCCTGTGACAAAGATCTAGAAATGTTAGCCAATCAGATGGGCAATAGGAACCAAAACCCACTACTGCTCTTTAAAGCCATCTCACAGCAATGGAACTCAGAAGAAGACAGGCGTCCCAACTGCAGCTGAGCTGAGGCTCTTCCTGTGCACAGGCCTGGAGATCCCTCTGAATTCTCACAGTTCTTGGAACGCAACAGACTCTACCATCTTGCATTGTCACACATGGGCATATGGGTAACTCCTTGCTCCCGACTGCAAGTGATTTTGAGGACAGGGCCAAGTATATACCATCTGTCCTTATACAGTCCGAACTCAGCATAGTGACTCACACATTTAAGAAAAAATTGCTGGATCGAAGAACTCGATTCCCCAATTAAGATGCACAAATGTACGATACCTCAACTAGCTATGACACTAAAGAGGCACTAAATAGTTTTCATGTAAAGCAACACTTACTTTGGCATTTCATTGTTCAATTCGGATAGAAAAGAAATCAAGCAAAGGTCTCTTGTATTTCCTCAGGTGGCTTTAAGATGTTTAGGGTTCAGATCCAAACACGCAAGCATTTGCTGACTGATGATCAATGAATGAATGGATAAATGGATGGTTTGATATCAACAAAGTAAGGCAAGTTTGCAAGTGATTTCAATCACTTTTTTCAAACTTAATCCCTAAATGAATTAAAGCTTAAGTCCTAGAAATATCTGTGGGTGGTGAAGAGAATATTATTGAAAAAAATGTAAGAGAGGATGGTTTTCAAGCTAGTTTTAAGATTTGTCTGAGAAATTTTTGTTGTGAATTGGATGAATATTTCCATTTGAATAAAAATGCATCATCCCCAGACATTACAGCATACAAGTTGGACAATTTAAGACATAGGTAAAATTTTAATAAGTATTTTTATTTGGAAATAAATCTGAGGTTGGAGATTAGTGATTTGGAATACATTGAGCCTAGTGAATTGTAGATACTGACTTTAAAAGAGGACAGCATATATAATTTTGAGAAAAAGCTGATGTTTTGACAAGGTAAACAAAAGTCTAGTGGAGTCATTACCACATCAAAAAGTCTCCCTCTCAGAGCCAGACACAATAGGATAAACTGGTTCTGAGCAATGTTGTTGGCATGCTGTTTCCTTATTTGAGTTTTATACCCCATTACCGATGCTCCAGATACCCGCTGAGTGTCCAGTTAGGGCACAACGAACCAGGAACATTGAAATTAAAAAATGCAATTATGTCGTAAAAGTGAGAGGAGAGAAAAAAGAAACAGAAGAAGCTGTCAAAAGGGAGATAAAAGGCATTACCTGGCTGTGTGAAAACCTTATTTCCTACAGAGAGATGGACCCATTGTAAGAGATAAGGAAATGAGATCTCTTTAAATCAAAAAGAATTATCCATCCTCTTTTGATGTGAAGTAGTGTTTCTGGAGTGAAGCAAGAGGTGGGGGAAATTTTCCAGCTATCTTCTTCCCATTCATGAATTCCATAACTGCCCCTTGTAGACCCTTAAATTCTCAAAGAGAGAGCTAAGAAAAAGATGATTTAAAAGTTTCAAATTCAGAACATCAAGAAGTCTATGCAAGTAGAAGCCTTAAAATTTATAAAATATGCAGATAAGATGAAAATGGCATCTATACGTTCCCTTTTCCTTTGGGAATCAGGTCAAGAATTTTCAGGTGATGCATTGACCTAATCTTCTAAGAAATGAGAACAATAATCAAAGGTTATTATTGTTAGGTAGGAATCTAGACCCAACATGGAGGTATCACCTGGCATGGCAGGCCCTTTGTTAGGACTTCCCGCCCTTCACTTCCTGCTAAGACTCTCAGTGCGCGAAAAAAGCCCGCGCCCGCCAAAAACCCCCCACAAGCTCCTGGACACGTCATTCCTCAGAAACTGAAACCTACAAACCCCGCCTACCTCGCCCTATAAAAGGCCCCCTGATACCCGCCCCGAGCGCGACTTCCTCGGCCCTCCTCCTAGGGGATTGGTGAACCTCGCCCACCAGCCCAATAAAGGCTACCTCTGTTCTCATCTGCCTCATGTTTTCTTGCTCGGCTCCCCATTATATTACAATTATATCACTGGCAAAGTTAATTATTCTCTCACAAAATTGAAAAACTGGGAATGAGACTCATATTGGATTTTCAGCCTCCAATATCAATCATCCAAGCAGTTAAAATATGCTATTTTCAGATACCGCAGAATTTAAATAATCTGATTTAACTTTTGAAATTTAGAAGGCTCCAACAGGATACAACTAATGAAGCATTTAATACACTTAAAGTAATTGAGGATTTAGTTTTAAAGGATCTATGTCATCAGATATCAACTCCTGAAATCCTAAAGTTCAGCAAGGCAGAGACAGTAAATTCTGATAAACTGCTTAATCAAAATAACCACTTAAAATTGAGTAACGAAGTCTTGGGATATAAAAGCCCTTATCTCATAAGCAGTCACTGTAATTAACATTCAGTGAATAAACTATCTTAGTTAAGACTATTGGGGGAAATTTTACAAGTCCCCCAAACATAGATCAAGGGAAAATTGAATACGAGAACTGAAGAAGATCAGCTTTCACCCTGAATGGCCATGAAACGTGAACACCGCCTATGTGTGAGGTCGCCTCCTCATTGCTGATATTTCAATCTAACGTTCAATGGACTGCAACGCCCATTGCCAGGTAGAAGCTGTATTATGAAAGGAAGACAGGAAGTCAGAGAACACGTTATGCTTCCCTGACAGAATCATCTTTGTTAAAGAATGTGAACATCAGTAACAAGCTAAGTAGCAGTTTGGCTGTGGTGGGGTGACATAAGAGTGGGAGTCAGTAAACCTGTTTGAACCAAGTTACCTGCTAATGATAATAAGGATTGCTTCCAGGCATTGATATTCATACAGTCTTTTCACTTCACAGACACGAAAGGTGTCAGGCCTCTGCACCCAAGCTAAGCCATCATAACCCCAGTGACCTGGACGTACACATCCAGATGGCCTGAAGCAACTGAAGATCCACAGAAGTGAAAATAGCTTAACTGATGGCATTCCACCATTGTGATTTGTTTCTACCTCACCCTAACTGATCAATGTTCTTTATAATCTCCCCCACCCTTAAGAAGTTTCTTTGTAATTCTCCCCACCCTTAAGAAAGTACTTTGCGAGATCTACCCCTGCCCCAAAACATTGCTCTTAACTCCACCGCCTATCCCAAAACCTGTAAGAACTCATGATAATCCCACCACCCTTGCTGACTCTCTTTTCGGACTCAGCTCACCTGCACCCAGGTGAAAGAAACAGCCTTGCTGCTCAACAAAGCCTGTTTGGGGGTCTCTTCACACGGACACGTGAAACAAAAGGCAGGTTCAAAATTTCTAAGGAATGTGGCCTGATAAAGACAAGACTTGAATCTGATATGGCTGCCCCAAACCTGTGGTCATTCTACCCTTACCCTGTCAAAGGTTTTCACAAGATAATATATGTGAAAGCACATAGTAGGTGCTCAATACATGGCAATAATGTGTTTCTTACTTTCATCTTGGTTGTATAGAAAGTAATTCTGGGGATACTAGGGAAGGAAAGAGAGAGAACAGGAGAGAAAGGCTGTGGTTTTATGCATCTACAAAAACAGAGGAGGATTGACTATAGTTCAAACCCTGCAGTATACCATTTGCAAGTGTTCCTCTTCCTAATAATACAAGCATGGCCAGTGACAGGGTGCCTTGATTAAGTTCTGAGTCTCTGTCCTATGAAGAGGTCAGGTTTTTACCAGGAAGACCATAGAGCATTATCCTACAGGAGGTGGGAAAGTACAGACATCCTGAACTCCATCCAGCTGTTGAATTGAGAATCCCTGTTTTCCACTGAAATTGAAAACAAACAAAACTCACTGGCTCTATAATGCAGCTCTTTAGAAAAGTGATTTGAGAATGGATTTTGGGTTGATTTCCCCCAGAAACTCTCTATTCCTTAGGGATAGTTAGATGAGTTGCAAATACACTAATCATTCCTTCAGTGTTTCAGGATACTGAGATGAGTAGCCTGGTAGTAGCTGAGAAAACTAAGAGTTCCTCTGAATGCTTGATGCTCAAAGGAAAGACACCAGTGAACCTGGTAGATTGAAACAGAATCATTGACTGGCCATTCTCTACTGATGTTTCCGTGGAATTCATCGTACATTTTTTACCAAATGAAAATGTACAAGAAAGAGTTCAAAAATTCATACTTTCCTTACACAAATATGAAGTTTTCTGATTCTATTATTATCCTAACCAATTATTGTTTATTAGAAGATCCTAAATAGGAAGAGGTAAAATCAAGTACATTCAACATAATCCACAAAAACATGGGTATGATTATAAGATCAGAAGGAAAAGGAAGGAAGAATACATATGGTTAGGAATGTTCCATGTCACACAGAGAGAAGAGCATACAATGTCCTTCTGTTCCACTATTTCCTAAATAAAGTAAACTGGTGGCTGACTTGGGCCATATCACTAGTGTGAGATTTCCTTCATATTTCTCTCTGGTCACTATTAGAGCAATGTGCTTGCTATCCTTCTGTGTAGAAGGTAGTCATGTTTTTCCTAAGACAGTATTTCATTCAGAGTCATTAGCTTTGCTAGCATCCATAATTTAACTATTTCATCCTTAGTTCATACTGGGGAGAATGAACATATGTCAAGCACATAGTGTTAACTTTTAGGACTATTTAAGTTTTTTGTTAATCTCTCAGTTTTCCTTTAGTTTCTTCATCTTATTTATTTACAGCAACTATTGAGAATATACACATTTATTTTTATTTATTTTTGTTCATTCATTACCTTATTACTTTATGCCAGTTCTCATTTATGAATCATTTTCTTTTACTTAAACATAATATTGTCAAATTAACTTATTAGTTATTAAAACCTGGATTGCACAAAGCTGAAATCCATTTGGCCAGATGGAAACTTGTGTATTTTATAAATATCAGATAGAATTTACTATATTGTTTTAAGCTTGCAAATATTTACTCGTGGCTATTTATATCAGACAGTCAGTATATATTGGCTCTAGCTAAAAACTTTCTTTAAGTGGAAGTAGCTTTGATGATTTAAATGTGAGCTTCCATTGTTTATGGTATGAAGATGAC
Organism: Rhinopithecus bieti; assembly: GCF_001698545.2. Taxonomy (NCBI): domain Eukaryota; kingdom Metazoa; phylum Chordata; class Mammalia; order Primates; family Cercopithecidae; genus Rhinopithecus; species Rhinopithecus bieti. The sequence continues at coordinate 500,198 of NW_016824661.1, read as the reverse complement.
AAGGCACTCGATTGACACGTGCAGTTCTTTTTGACATGTTTTTTCTTGATGTTTTCATTGCAACTTTCAAAATATTCTTTTATTTTCTGGGCAAATCTGACTATACAACTTGCAGGCAAAGCTCTTTCCAGGAAACGTTTTGAACAAGATTAGTTAGATCAAAAAACCCACTTTAGGACAATGTATTTTCCATGCAAGTGTCTGTTTCTCACCATCAACATGATGTATCTCATAATTACAGTGACTTTCATTTGACTCATCTCAATTAACAAAATCATAAATTAGATGGAAAATAGGAACCAATGCATCTGTTGACTTCCTCAGAGTCACACACTGAAGCAGATAAACTGGAAAAGGCAGCTCAGGCTGACAAGCGACACTCAGGACCACCACTCCCCACCTTGGGAATGTCACTGCTACCAGCAGGAAGAAGCCCGGGCTACTCATTAGGACTCAAGAAAGGCCGGTGCAATGTACCCCATGGCTGAAGGCTCATGTGCTACCTCCAGGAGCAGCATTAGAAGGGACCTACCCCCTCCGCAGGACACGGAGCACTCAGAGCGCATGATGGCCCAAGTGTAGCTGGGCTGGGCAGGGGGTTGCTTCTCGGCCCCCAAGCGAGGCATGGAGTATTCCCAGGCAACACCTGGGTTCCTTCCCTGAAACAGCAGCTACAAAATAAGAAAGGGGAAAAATAAAACAAATTAATGCAAAACCAGCAAATACATGCTAACGTGCTTTAGACTACTTAAAATAACAATAAATCAACAAAAAGTTTATGATGATGATAAAATAAATTCAGACTATCATCCAAACTTTACATAAAATTTTGGAACAGGAATAACCCTCCCATCTAGATTCAAGCTCACGTAAAAAAAAGTCTAGACTTTGTACCCTTCTCCTTACAGTTAGTGTATGCCTACATGTAAAACTTCAAACACTTTTGCAGCTTAGAAAAAGCATTTTTAGGTTATCATTTTTTTTATTGATACATAATAGATACACATATATTGGGGGTACATGTGATAATCTGATACAGCCTAACAAGAGCATTTGACTATCTCCCTTGGTGTTTCTTTGGGATCCTCTGCAAATCCCCACATCTGAGCAAATCAGACAGAGAGACCTACAAAGCGTCATCACACTTCCTGGTGAGTTCAGATAACCCAGGACATTTCAACAGCAATAGATATGATCCATGCCTGACCAAAGTTAAGTTAGAGGACTTTCTACTGGGAGAGATGAAGGAGACTTTTGCCTACTGGCAGGGACCCGTTAAGTCTGCGGGAAAAGGTGTTTTATCAGTAAAGGAGATCACTGAGTCATAGTTTAGGGCATGGAATGGGTTTGGGACTCTACATTTCCTAGCTTGAAACCCAATCATATGGACCAGCCACCATTCCTCTCATAAATGTATTAGATCCTTGAATCTTGGTTAGAAGACTTTTCTAGAAAACTCACCATAACCTGTTGACATAAATCCCATGCCTGCACCTGAGAGTCATGGCAACCTGATACGATGCTCATGTATACCAAGATCTCACCCTCCCCTGAGCACCCTGGCCCCATGCTCCACCCTCTGCCTGATGACACAGCTCCAGTCTCAGTGGTGCTGATGTTGTGGGACAGGTATAAGCCCAGGACAGGGGGTTGCACTGCAAGGTCATTGAGATACTCTCCAGCCCTGACATTCTGATCCTCTGCAACTCTTCTTCCATTAAGAACAGTTTCCTAACAAGCCCCACTTATTTTCAACCCGGAGGCATCTCTCTTTCTCTCTGATTGTTAAAGCTAAAAGCCTTAGATGGTGGGAGACATGATCAAGGAAAGAATTCAGGATAAATATGTTTAGAAAGGGGTAGAATGAAAGAGTTCAGGGGCAGGACAGGAGATGGAAGTAGGACCTGTGGAGATGCAGCAGTTGCTCCACCTAAACCACACCCCGACTGCCAGGGGAGGCATCTCCCAGGAAGACACAAGAGGATGAAATAGGACAGCCAGTCCCAGGGAACAAGTGGGAGTATCCAGGTGGCTGTACCTCCATAGCAACGTGTAGGTCGATGGGGCAACTTTTGAACCAAGAACCTTCTTTCAACTGTGCACAGAAACATAGCAAGGTGGGGAGTTAGAATGTCCACTGCCCACCACTGCCATCTGCACAGTTGCATGTGATAGATGGTGTTGTCAAAATCTGACTATATTTTGCAAGCCTCTGCATTCATGAGTAAAGAGAACTGCTCGGTTCAGGAGGTGAACCACCCACTGGACACTGGGTTGATGTGACTGCAGAGCTGTGGCCAGCCAAGGTCAATGCTGTGACACAGGCAGGTCATCACACAGCAAGGGGCTTCGCCTCTGGGCTCTCTTCTCCTGTTGCCACAGAACACAGCAGAAATGCTGATCCCACCCCAGACACAGGCGAAGTCAGAGCCCACCTCCCTCCCTCAACAGTGGCCACTTCTCACAGCTGTCGAGCTTATAGGACAGAAGAAGACTTCTGCAAACATCTACTGCTAAAACCCCCAAATGGGAACACAGGTGAGCACTTAAATACAAATGTAATCATACACCAAAATGTGAATGATGATAAAAACAAGTCTGCTGCCCCATTCCAGCTATGGATAGATCACTCTTTTTTATAACTGTTTACATTCTTCTTAAAATTATGCCAACAGCCATGAATTTACACAAATACCAGAACACCCCCAAAATCTAAGCCCAAAAACCAAGAGGCTGGACTTTACCTCCACAATCAGTGTTTCATTGGTTGGTCCAGCAGCGATTAAGTTCTCGGGCTCATTATAGGACCGTCTGTAGTCGAAAGTAGTGCCTGAAAATTTGTACCGGCCGGGCCAGTCCACGGTCCAGTGCCCATTCAAGTAGTACCTTCTGAGGGCATTGCACACAGAAATGTAGGAGGTAGAGACATTCATTTCATAGATGCGGATACTCCGGGCTCCAGAAGGAATGGTGACCATGTGATAATACTCTAGATAAAGGAAATGGGGAAGATACAGCTTGTCGTTCCATAAGGCAGAATCTCTAAGCAACCCCAGTCCTCAGTAAACAAAACCTGAGAATCCACATTTGGAACTGGGGGAAGATGTGTTCTGGTGACCAGTCACCTTAGAACCATACCCGACTGCTTTTTATTAATAGGAGCAGAGCTCCTGTGATGTTCACTCTTCTTAAGAACAATTTTATTTCAAATAACTTAGCAACCACTTCCAATCAAAGCAAGAGGCTTGAGAAGCCAAGCGCTAGCTGAGGCAGGAAGTGAGGCAGTGGAAGGTAGGCCTGCTGTTTTCACTGTCGCCTCAAGCTCCTCTGCTAGGAAGCCTCAGTCACAATCTTCTTTGCCCAAGGCTTGCAGGCACCTCTAAAGTACTCACGGTTGGTGTGGTGGTGCTTGGAGTAGAGACCCCTGTGAATTGTGCAGGCTGAGTTATTCCCGTTACACACCCCACAGACATCTTCAACAGCATCAGATCCAAGGACATTGTCACATCCAACTCTCTGGAGGGCCCACGAGGTCACATGTCATTCATGAAAGAAAGGACAACACAGCAATACTGTCACCAATCTCACACAAGAAACCTCTTCCCCACTAGAGTTGAAAATTTCACCAACGTAGGGTAGTTAACAAATATTTATTGGATACCTAATATGTGCACAGCGGGGCTACAGTGTTACCCTTCAAAAATGTAGGAAGCTTTTAAAATGTGAATCGTCACCTGTCCTCTTTAGTATTGTTACACAAGTGGCCCTAAATTAAATCTATAGGTTGTCATGTTGGAGTGATGGGTGAATTTCAGACTGACCTAAAGGGCTTAGTGCAATGACAAGCAATGTGTCTACACAAGGTTCTAACAAAATATGCCATTGTGGGCTTTAATTGTCTCACGCAATGACAGAGAAGGAGCAGATGACACACAGAAATTCTCCTCAGTAGTAATTACATAAAGGGCATATTTATTCACTTCCTTAGAATTTTAGGAGCTCTTTAAAATTTATCTGATGTTCGTTTGTATTACACTTTCTAACAAAGAGAATAGGCTCTATATGTCAAAAAAAGAAATCCACTCAGAAGCAAAATAACTACAATTCTTGGCTTGAAATTCACAGGGCCAGATGTATTTCAGAACTTAGAGTGTTTTTTTAATTTCAGAAAGGTAATAGATGTTATGTATGTAATGCATATGAGAATCCCACAAGGCCCTAGGTGGCATCCCATAATTAACTCATGAATGTTTCCATAGTAAAGCCCTATATATTTACAGTAAGTGAGATAAATAAAACCAATCAATAGTCTCATATCAGTTCAGGAAAGGCTTTGCCACCAAACAAATTCAGGTCCCCCCCCCCATTTTCACAGCTTTTTGGATTTCAGAGTTACAAATAAGGGATTATGACACTGTATCATTAAGAAACCTAAATACAATAAAATAATGAACACATCAATTAACAATTAGACAAAATTGAGGACTGTACAGCTGAGGTACAATGAAAGAGATCTTAATGGAATCATCCAGCCTAACTCTTATGTATTAAAAATGATTATACTAAGGATCTCAGTAGATGACTGAACTTTACCATGGTCGATAATTTAGGGGAAGTGAGAACTAGAAAAGATGTTTTTGGACTCCATAAGATATGCAGATTGAGTAACTTCTTCATTTGAAACCCCATTGTCTACATGCAATGTATTTGATCTGCTAACACCTTTGCTTGGTTTATAATAACATTTTTTCCACCCCTTCCCTCTGCCAGTCAGGGTAAGGGTAACATCAGTCACTTATGTTCATTTAGCCGCCGACACTTCCCCAGCTTGTCTCCTGCATCCCTGTCCGCCTGCCCTCCTCAGCGAATGTGTAGCTGCTGTATGTTGCTGAGGCCTCTGTCTGAGTTGCAAAGTGGCCCAGGCTCTCACCCAGCCCTGCTTCACTGACTCTCCACACTACTGCCCACAAACCGCAACCGAATCCTGTGGCCCCACTGTTCTCAGACTCAATACTTGCTCTATGTACATGGGCACAGGATCCCCATCCAGCCTTGGAGATGGCCTTGAAGACTCTCTTCTCACCCCAACCCTTCCCACAGCTTCCCCCAGTCCCCCACTTTCCCTCTGGGCATTCTGATGACTGAATCAGCTACTAGCAACCCATGCATCTGGCACCACCATGTCCCCTCTCTATTTTCCTGACATCCCTCTTCCAACTCATCCTTTCAGATCTAGCTTGGATGTGGATGTTCCCTTCTCCTAGGAGACCCACAAATGTCCCAGACCCACATCTAAGACAGAATGGGCCCCTCCCTCTACTTATGCTCTGCACACACTTCCACTGCTGCAAAGCAGCGTGTCATCAATGTGTTCTTCTGACTTTCTCCCCACTGGGCTGTGACTTAGAGGGAAAGGCTTGTCTTATACGCCCGGTCTTTCTAGCCTCTACCGGATGCCTGACACAAAGCAGACTGTCTGGAATCATTTGTTGAATGAATGAAGGATCATGATTACCTCACATATCCCATCTATACAAACATTACGGCTATCCTCCGAGCATGGAGTCCCATCTTTGACTTTATTTGACAAAGAAAAGAAGAAATCAAATCCTTCTGCGATACAGTAGAGTTTGCATAAGTCCTGATCTTAAAAAGAAATACACACACAAACACAAATAAGAAAAATACTTAAGCTCTGATCATTTTGCTCTGAATTTTAGATAGACTTTCTTTCTTCCCCCATAAAATAACTCCCACACAATAATACATTACAATGGCATTTTTAATGGTTGGCTCATTATGTTTTGTTTTATTTCTTTAAATTTATTTATTGCTTCACTATTAAATTTTACTCTACAGTGTCCTTTAAGACCTTTGATTTTTATACAGTGTTTGGCACATAGTAGGCATTCAATAAATATTTGTTGGCTACAACATTAATGCTTTACTGTTTCACTAGTATCATTAACTACTACCTTGTAGAAATGCAAAAAATATCACTACCATTTTGTAGTAATACACAAAATTCTTACAGATAAAATGTAATAAAAGAATCAAAAACATCACTGAATTTCTTAATGCATTTGGTAAAATACATGAAAATCAAACTAATAAAAGAGTAACTTAGATGAAATCTCTTGAGAACAATGTTTTCTACAAATATAATAAATTGTTTTAAAATATTGGTACCTAGAGAAATAGGAAGTTTACTTCCTTCCTAAATAATCCATTTCAAGGTTTTTTGGTTTATACTTAATATGAACTTTTTTTTGAAACCATTTTGCCCCTTTTGTTCTCTTCTTGGTGAAAAAGGAGACAATTAATGATGAACGTTTTGTCTGTCTTAGAAATTTTTATAGGCCCGAGATTCATCTACAGGTATTTTCCTTATCATTCAAGATAAAAGGCCCAACTGAATAATTCTAAGAATGAAATTCAGTGTGTGCTTCCATGATGAATGAGCTTATTCACTGAAGACTGGCAGTCAGGAGGAACGCACACACATTTTTGAACCACGATTTCAAAGTTCATTCTACCTTTCTCTCCTCCCTAGTGGCCTGTACCACACTGGCTTCATTCGTACAGACTTAGGAGTAAAGGGACAAGCAAACATGCTTCGGGGAAATTATTTGTAATTTCCTTTCAGAATTTTCTAACTGCATGAACCCGACACCGTGAAAACACTGTATACACTGAGATGATGAATGTGAATGTCAGATGGGACATCTCACTTGTCTACGTCCAAAGGGCTTCTGTCATTTTTTCAGGCAATGTTCCCAGTTTCAAGCAATAAGATGATTAGGTTTTCTTTGAATTTCTCCTTAATTATGCCACTTGAGCTACTGACTTTAAGTTATTTTAATCATGAAAACACACTTATTTCTTTCCCAGTGGGGAGTAAATTCTTACACATGCCACAAATAAACTTCTTGGTTTATAGTTATAGATCAATACTTTCTGAACATGGTATGCTTCAAAATTATTCCATTTTCTAAAATATACTGAAATTTCTCTTTCGTTCTTTGACAATTATAAGTATTCAATGGGTAACTTGCTTATAGCAACAACTACTGTAATTCTTAATTCATCAACTACTGTAATTCTTAATTCAAAAACATACTGATTCAGTTTCCACACAGGATCTATCTTGTATTTTTTATCACTTCTTTGATGAGTTTTATTGTACTATGCACACGCTTTCTATCTGGTGTGTTGATTTCTGACCTCACAGCTGGTCAAGTTTAGATAAGAGGTCATGACAGTGGGGCTGGCAAAATAAAACCAACCTCCAGAAGAGAATATGCAACCCTCACCTCCCAGAGCGATATCTGGTTTATTTGTGCACCACACTCTCAATCATGTACTTCCTTAAAAAGTAAAGGTAGTAAAGCACAAGGCTATTACCCGAAAGCAGTTTGAGATTTACCTTCCACTTGAGTGTAAGGCTTCCACTTGTAGTGCCGGCCTCTGAATCGTCTGCTGTTGTGCTCCGCACACTGAGCGGCGCGGAAGTCAACACTGTCCCGGGGACATTTCTGACTGTTGCAGAGCTTCAGAGTGCGAGTGGAGCCCTCACAAAACTTCCCTCCATGCGACGGCCTGGAATGTGTATTTTGAAGTCAGAATTTTCATATTTTAGTAGCTAACTAAATTATTTCAAATTAGGCTTATTGGAGAGATGAATCTAAGAGTGTTAGAGTGGGTACTTAGGGAAAGTGGATTTCTTTTTTTTCTGAGAGAGCCTCACTCTGTTGCCCAGGCTGGAGTGCAGTGGCACAATCTCAGCTCACTGCAACCTCCACCTCCTGGGTTCAAGTGATTCTCCCGCTTCAGCCTCTCAAGTAGCTGGGACTACAGGCATGTGCCACCATGCCCAGCTAATTCTTCTATTTTTAAAAATTAGGCTTATTGGAGAGATGAAGCTAAGAGTGTTCGAGTGGATAATTAGGAAAAAAGTGGATTTCTCTCTTTTTTTTTTTTTTTTTTGAGATGGAGTCTCGCTCTGTCACCCAGACAGGCTGGAGTGCAGTGGCGCGATCTCAGCTCACTGCAACCGCTGTCTCCCAGGTTCAAATGATTCTCCTGCCTCAGCCTCCCGAGTAGCTGGGACTACAGGTATGCGCCACCACGCTCAGCTAATTTTTGTATTTTTACTAGAGACAAAGTTTCACCATGTTGGCCAGGATGGTCTCGATCTCTTGACTCCGTGATCCGCCCACCTCGGCCTCCCAAAGAGCTGGGATTAGAGGCGGGATCCACTGCACCCAGCTGGAAAAGTGGATTTCCAAGAAGTCGAGAACACATTCTTGCACACGAATGGTGAGGCTGTGCTCCCTTTTCCATTGAGTGAATCCTTTACAAGAGCGGCAGGGCAGGCGTGCCTGTCCTTGTTCCTCTCCGGGCCCAGCGCCTCTGCAGTGGTGAGGCAGGGTGGGCAGCTGTCCTCACCCTGCACAGGGAGGGGCTGACTGAGGAGGACCACACTTTCCCAGGATAGCACATGTGAGAGAATGTGGAACTCAGAGGGAAGTTCAATGACTTTGCTTTCCAGACCAAAATTTCTTTCCACCACCAGTCTTCTGGTGACAAGGCCAGGACCCAAAGACCAATACCAAAGAACCAGTCACCTTTGCTGGTTGGCACTGACAGCTCACCCTAGAGAATTTGCATGTAAACACTGGTAAGTGCAGGCAGCCCAAGGGGTACGGCGGAGGGTGGGGAGCTCATGCTTTAAAGATGGTATTGAAACAAGAAGCCAAATGACACATCTTAAATAAGCTTAAGGGCAAAGGCAGACCTAAAAAACACCAGTCAGAATGGCTACTACTAAACTGTTAAAAGATAACAGGTGCTGGTGAGGTTGTGGAGAAAAAGGAACACTTATACACTTTGGTAGGAGCGTAAGTTAATTCAACCATTGTGGAAGAGTATGTGGCAATTACTCAAAAACCTAAAAAAGAAATACCATTTAACCCAGCAATCCCATTACTGAATATATATCCAAAGGAATATAAATCATCCTACCATAAAGACACAGGCATGTGAATGTTCGTTGCAGCACCATTCACAATAGCGAAGACATGGAATCAACCTAAATGCCCATCAATGTTAGACCAGATAATGAAAATGTGGTACATATACACCATGGAATACTATGCAGCCATAAAAAAGGAAGAGATCATGTTGTTTGCAGTGGCACATACACACCATGGAATACTACGCAGCCATAAAAAAGAAAGAGATCATGTTGTTTGCAGGAACATGGATGGAGCCTGGAGGCTATTATCCTTAATAAACTAACGAAGGGACAGAAAACCAAATACGGCATGTTCTCACTTATAAGGCAGAGCTGAATGATGAGAACACAAGGACATATAAAGCAGAACAATACACACTGCAGCCTGTTGGAAGGTGGAGGGTGGGAGGAAGAAGAGGACTACAAAAAATAACTAATGAATACTAGGTTTAATCCCTGGGCGATGAAATAATCTGCACAACACACACCCATGACACAAGTTTACCTATGTAACAAACCTGTACTCTATCCCTGAATTTAAAATGAAAGTTAGATTAAAAAAATAAAAAATCAAAGCCTCTTTACTTCCCCACATTGGTGATGCTCCTCACATTCATTCTTACTTCTTACAGAAGCTGGAAATTAAACCACTTGCTGTGAAGAGAAATATATTTGATGGAAAACTAAAAATTTGTTTTTTTCTGCATACAAAAATTGTTCTTATTGATCTTATTTATTTGTGTTCTATATACTTTTCTTACGATTTATTTGTTTTAATCAGATCCTGGGTATGTCAAGTAAATGTGATTAAAATCCAATTCCTGAATATTACTGTTGGTGCTGTTATTTTTTGCTGTGGTCAGGTAGTTAGAAGCATCTTAAGTTATAGCACAGAGAGGTAATTAAGAAATGCTTGAGTGAAATACCTTTCCTACTCAGTGCTTCTTACAATCATATGCGTAGCACAGACTTACTATTAAGAGCTGAGACCAGGTGTGATGGCTCATGCCCATGATCCCAGCACTTTGGGAGGTCAAGGCAGGTGGATTACCTGAGGTCAGGAGTTCGAGAACAGACTGACCAACATGGTAAAACCATGTTTCTACTAAAAATACAAAAATTAGCAGGGCGGGTGGTGGCACCTGTAGTCCCAGCTACTCGGGAGGCTGAGGCAGGAGAATAGCTTGAACCTGGGAGGCAGAGGTTGCAGTGAGCCAAGATCACACCACTGTACTCCAGCCAGGGTGACAGAGCAAGACTCCATCTCAGAAAAAAAAAGAGAGAGAGAGAGAGCTGAGACACAGGCATACTGCGTGGAGGGTTGACGGCATGGAACTGAGACACAGGCATACTGCTTGGAGGGTTGACGGCATGGAACTGAGACACAGGCATACTGCGTGGAGGGTTGATGGCATGGAACTGAGACACAGGCATACTGCGTGGAGGGTTGACGGCATGGAAATTGTCGTTTGTACGGAAGGAGGTCAAGGCATACTTACTTGGGGTTGGTGCAGAGGCGACTCCGGTGAGACACTCCCCCTCCGCAGGTCCTGGAGCACGGGGACCAAGAAGACCAGTCTGACCAGTGGCCATGGGTGGGCTTGGGGCCTTCATCACCATATTTCACACACTGTCCTCCCCGGCACCACTAAAATTTTCAACATAAATAAGTTGACTTGACTCAGACAGATAGGTAGATGGGTTCATCTCACCACTGCTGTAAGGCTGAGTAGTGGGAAATTTTGCAAATGATGCAGATGTTAGCCTCCCTACCCTCAAGTAGCCCCTAATATAAATATTGTACATTCAAGGTTGCTTTTTTTTCCTTTCCAAACCTAGCATCCTCCTATAAATTCACATACAGGGAAGATGAATAGAAAAATCATTTTCAAGTGTCTGATCTCCTGGAAACTTAACACATTTAATGAAGGAGTGTTATCTGAACACTCAGTCTCACTGTTTAACTCCTAAGTCAGCCAACTCTGACCTGTCCTGAAAACAAGGTGCTTTTCACATCTCATGTTCAGAACAGAGAGAGTCTCAGGTAGGAAAGCACAGCTGGGGGCTCTGCATGGCTCAACACCTTGTCATTTCAGGCCAGTGCTCTGTGTTTTCACCCCAAAGCACCTGGGCTCAGAGCCTTGGGACGATTAACCGATGCCACGTTAGAGGTCACGCAGCTTCCAGGTCGATGAAGCAATCCTTGTGGAATTTCATCTCTCCCCACAAAGGCTGGAGATGTTATCTGTTCCCCTTTCTCCAGAGAAGTGCTCATTCGTTTTAATTCATGCTAAATTCCACGTAGCAAATTCACGGCACCACATATCAGTGCTATGCACTATTTAACATGGTGTCCAACAGTGGTGGTTCCCTGGGTGGTTTGGTGCGGATTTCTAAGATCTTAAAGGTCCAGACTGTCTGTTGGGAGGAAGAAGGAAGATGTTTGTCCCTTGTCCTGGCCCCGGTGGAGTGAGAAGAACTTGGCCTGTGGGCTGGGGAGACCTGAAGTCAAGTTCCTTTTTACCTCCAAGATTAGAGCCACTAGATTTGTACTGAGAGAGAGAGAGAGAGAGAGAGAGAGAGAGGCTACTTTCACAGGAGGAAAGTAATACTTCTATTATTAAATGATGTATTAGGGTAACACATATCAAGACACTGATATTTGACCAGTGTTGCCACATACTATAGCAGTTTAAATGGCTCCATTTAATGCTATTTAAGTAAGAACAATTCAATTTAAAAACAAGAAATTCTGAGGAGTAAAGCCTCATCCATTCAGTTCTTCAATTATTTTCTTTAAGCACAACAACATCATCTTTTCCACCCCTACCTGCCCTCCCCCCAGGTGTAGAACAAAGTCCACTGTCTTAGGCTCAAGGAGAAGCCCATTGCCGGGAATAGGCTCCTACTCTTGGACAGCCTCCAACAGGCGCGGGGACAGGAGTGAGATTGCACTGGTTGTGCAGAGAGGAAGGAGCTGCCAGGTGTGTGCTACTTGTCATTGTTGTTTATTTTTTTCCCTTTCTTAAAACCATCTGATCATAACTTTCTAATGCAGGAGACATGAAACATGAAAACAGAATTTCAGTAGGTTGAATGACTCTGAAAATATTTCTGGGAAAATCTGTCTTGGTTCGAAGATGAACAGGATTTGAAGCCCCAGAATGAGGTCAGGTTAGTGGAAGACAGGAGTGCTGTCTCGAAAGCAGGATGTTTATCAAAGAACCACTGTTTTTTACCAGGAATCTGTGAGCAAACTCAATGTACATCATAACATCGTTGTTGATTTACTTTGCTGTTGTTACTTGGCGAAGTTCACAGACTCAGAAAGGGGTACTGGCATGGTAATAGCTTTCACTCTTCTGTTTTTGTAAAAAGCTTATTTTTTAATGAAAGATTTAAAGATGCACACAAGTAGAGGAAATAGCACAGGAGTCCTTGAAACCTGCAGTCCTGCCTCAACATTTATTAACTCATGTCCAGCCTCATTTCACCTAAATGCCCGTCCACTTTCTCTCTCCCAACACTGACTCCCTGACTTGAAATCATTTCTTCAAAGCTCTTTCACTAAGGGTTCCCCAAATTAAGAACTTTAAAAAACATAACCACAACACCATTGTCATACCTAGAAACCTACAATCATTCCTTAATATCATCAAATGTCTAGTAAGTGTTCAAAATTCCAATTTGGTGTTTTTATTTTTTCTTTCAGTTAACACAGAATCACAATCAAAACACAGTTCATTTATTGCATTCAGCTGACATGCTCCTCATGTCTCTCTCCACATTCGAACTCTCTCTTGACGTTCTCTTTTTCCTGAATTCACGTGATAAAGGAATGGATCTGTTTGTTGGGAGTTTCCCGTACTCTGGATCTTGCCGGCTGCGTCTCTGCATGCCATTGAACATGTCCCTGGGTTCCTTAGATCTGTTTCAATCAGGCAATTGGATCCAAGGCATTGGTAAGGTTCAGAGTTGGATTTCCGGCAAGACTGAACCATTGATGGCTTTATGTATATGCACACAGAATGCCCTGTAAGGCCTCCAGCGTTGGTGTTAGAATGCTTCAGTGTTCAGGGAATATAGGCTGACTTGCAAAGGTCCCCCGCTTCCCAAATAATGCTTTTAGCAGCCATTAACAATCATTTCCTAGATCCTTTATATCTTTGAGTGTTGCAAGACTAATAATATTCTAATATTTTTCTTTTTCATGATTGTCTGAATTACTTCTCTTAAGGAAAAACAACCTTCATCAAATACCTCGGTACCCTGAGTTTGCGATTGTACAGGAAAACCATGATGCTTTTCTCTAAAAGATAAAGAAAAATATGCTATTGTCATATGTTTCTTTTGGAAATGTTGCTTGAGCTTCCTCTTGACAGGAGCCAGGCATCTTTGGAAGGCTTCTAGCTTTCTGACTCAGCGAGGTATCCCAGGCTCATCTTGTACATTCCTTGTGTGGGGAACGGGTGCTTGGTGTTAAAAAAAAAATCAGCACTCACTGAGACAAAAGATGTCTTAGCAAGGCTAGTTTACTTTCTGCAGAAAGGGTACACTTGCCAGCAGTTTTGCCACCAGAGTACACCGAACAAAGGATACAGGGTCATTTATAACCTGACACATCCACCCTACTGCAGTGTCCAGTTTCCATTGGCTGTAATGGGATCTCACATTCTCTCTTTGTCCCAATTGGTTAGCAACTTAGAACTTCTTAAAAGAGGCAAAGGCAGAGGAGAACAAAGGAAGGAGGAAGTAACTGTGGAATGCTGAGAAAGGCAAAAGTACCTTCAAATAAGGAAGAGGAACAGGCTATGGCCTAATGCTTGCTTGAACCAGTATAAGCATGCCAGGGCAAATATTTAGGCTAAAATGTGGGAGCTAAGAACACAGAGTACATTGATTTCTTTATTACGGCTAGCAGATATCTAAGAATGTTAGCATGGGTCTTTGAATAAATTGTGCTTCTAAGGGAAGTTACTATTTATTCCTAATTAGATGGGGAGAGAAGTCTCTTTGAAGAGGAACTTCTACTACACTTTTTATACTTGTTATAGGCCTGGAATCATCCATTTACATGAGAAGTTCTGGCTCCTTTTATTGAGAAAACTAGATTAAGAGGTTGTAGCCTCTTTAACAATTTTAATTTTAATTTTTTCTTTACATTTTAATTTAATCTTTAAAAATTTTAATTTTAAAGAAAAAATACTTCATTAGTTCTTAGAGATGTATTAATTTTAAATTTTAAATGTTACTTAGCTTCTTTGATTTTATATATGTATCTCTTTTATATATTAAAAATCTTGATTCTTAACAACATAAGCACATTTAGTACTTCCTTTATCCTAGCAAAATAAATCCATCAACAATAACGTGATTACTGAAAACAGTTTAAAATTATTTGTAGCATTTTTTTCTCCACTGAATCTATCCCATTTGGAATGCACAGACTAATTACTGGAGTTTAAAGTCTCTTGAAATAATTCCTCTGTTAGGATTCTGGTTAAGCCAACAATTTGATACATTAGGTCAAAATGTTTCATTCCGCCTTTGATGTTTAGGGATTATTTAATAGCATTTTAAGTTATCTAAAATAATTACAAGCTTTTCAGCATTTAGGGTTTATTCTTTTTAATGTAAGCAAATAGCTATTGATTAGTATTTACTTTTCTTTGATAAATGACAGCATATTACCCAGATGTTTTTCCATCCTACTTTTCCACTTAACAATTTGTTCTGTACATCATTCCACAGAAGTATATAGACATGACCCTCTCACATTTTTACAGACACATAATATTCCACGGGGTGTTTATCCAACTAGTCCTCTATCAATGGACATTTGCAGTATTCCAGTTTTTTGCTGTGATAATGACTGTTGCAATTCCTTGTATTAGGCTGATGCGAAAGTAACTGCAGTTTTTGCAATCAAAAGTAATGAGAAAGGAAATAGCGAAATACATATTTATTAAGTCGATGCAAAAGTAACTTCAGTTTTTACATCTTTTGCTATTTCTGTTAGAGTATACTTAAATGATTTTCCTAATTTTATAAAGTATTAAAACAAAAAATATTTGAGAATCTGATGAGAAAGCACTATATCTTCTGCTAAGGGGGGTGTGGGAAATATAGGGGCATGTAGACACACACATACACACACACACAAACATACAATATTAGATCTAATTTTAGGCCGATAATAGATGGTTGGAGGCATCAGGTCAAGATTAAGAATGCTGTGTTAAATATACACATAGATTTCCACTGAAATACCAATTAGGTTTCTTAGGACTGACTTTATCACAGTTTTATGTCTTATTGACAGATACTGTGACTCATGAAAAAGTCTTTATCTTAGAGAGGAAGATGCCACAACAAAGTGCCTATGCCTGTGGCGATTGCTGTTCACAAAATAAGCACGTCACACCTAACCGCAGCAGATGCAGGGGAGCAGTGTATTGAAGCAGAAAAAACAGCACTGAGTCATCAAACGGGCATCACAGATCAGCTCTGCGAGCTATGTGACCTGGGGAAGGCACCCATGTGCTCTGAGCCCCGTGTCCTCTTCTGAAATCAGGGATGATAGAAATTACCAGAATGAGTTCAGAGGGAGGGTTCAATGTAAGCACTAGGCCAAGTGCCTAGCTCTGGACCTGATGGAATCACACAGTGAGAGCTGGTTTGATTTCACAAGAGGGGTCCCCAGTGACCGAAGAGCTAGAATCCTTCAGGCACGCATCTCAGCTGTGGCCCCTGCCCCTTGCCCTGGATTTCTCCTGGGGTGACCACAGAGGAACCCAGGGCCTTTCCCAGAAGAGGTCTGGAATGTCCAGTGGGGACTGCACTAGGCTACCTGTAGGGCTGCTTTGAGGATGAAATGTACACAATGCACTAAGTTGAGCATTTGGCATTAAAAATGAAATAAATATCAGTCTATGTTACCACCTCATACAACGACTGTGGAGCCTCAGCAGCATCCTTAGTAGCAGAGAGAGGAGACAGGGTCCCATCAAGAAGAACAACATTGGGATACTGACCGCTGGCCACACACACATCTAAACTGATAAACCACAGGGCCACATGCAAACCAATGACAATGACACACAGACACACGACTAATATCAAAAGGGACTGTTCACGTGAGACTTGGATGTCTTACATGGTTTGGCTGTGTCCCTACCCAAATCTCATCTTGACTTGTAGCTACCACAATTCCCATGTATCATGGGAGGGACCCGGTAGGAGGTAACTGAATCATGGGGGCGGGTCTTTCCCATGGTATCCTCGTGATAGTAAATAAGTCTCATGAGATCTGATAGTTTTATACATGAGAGTTCCCCTATACAAGCTCCCTCTTGCCTGCTGCCATGTAAGATATGACTTTGCTTTTCCTTTGCCTTCCACCATGATTGTGAGGCCTCTTCAGTCATGTAGAACTGTGAGTCCATAAACCTCTTTCCTTTATAAATTATCCAGCCTCAAGTATGTCTTTGTTAGCAGCCTGAGGAAAATACAATGTATGAAACGAAAATAAAATCTCGGAACTTCACACTCACTATACCAAAAGGAAAAGTTAAGCTTGAGAACTGGGTCGTGCAAAAACCACCTCCCATTTTGTTTCTAGAGAGCTGCGAAGATGGAAAGCCACGTGTCTCCACAGGCGGCCTCCCTCACAAATTACTCACCAGGAAATTCTCTGTGGGCCTCCAAATCTTTACCCCAAAACAGAGCTCTGTTGAATTTCACCATGACCATGTGAATTAATGAATTAATTTCACCATGACCATGTGAATTAATGAATTAATTTCACCATGACCATGTGAATTAATGAATTAATTTCACCATGACCATGTGAATTAATTATCTTCACAGATACAGGACAAAGACAAGACTAAAATTCACCTCTCCACCCACCCCAGACAAATGCATATTTGCCTGCTTCCTCGACTCTGTTTTCTTTATCCTCACAAATCCTCAATCTCCACTCACATGTAAAATGTGGATTCAGTGAGTGTTGACTGAAGCTTCAAAAGAATGTACCTGCTGGCCTCATTTGTCTACTCTCCCCTCTTTTCTTCTTTCCTGCTTCCCTTGCTTCTCTTTCCTTTGTTTTTGTTTTTTCTTGTTTTGCTTTTGTTTTGTTTTTTGTTTTTTTTTGAGACCAACTCTCCTTCTGTTGCCCAGGCTGGATTGCAGTGGCACGATCTTGGCTCACTGCAACCTCCATCTCTGCGTTCAAGTGATTCTCCTGCCTCAGCCTCCCAAGTAACTGGGACTACAGGCACCTGCCACAGTGCCCAGCTATTTTTTGTATTTTTAGTAAAGACAGGGTTTCACCATGTTGGCCAGGATGGTCTCGATCTCTTGACCTCGTGATCCGCCTGCCTCAGCTTCCTAAAGTGCTGGGATTACAGGTGTGAGCCACCAGGCCTGGCCTCTTTCCTCTTTAAATATTGAAGTCATCAAGGTCCTCTTTGGAAAGAGCAGGGGTCACTGGTGCCCCTGTGATTTTTGTCCCACCCTCTCCCAGAGCACATCCTCAACTTTGGAAAAGTAAACCTCAACATTCATTGAGATTTGCCTCAGTTATTTGCTTTGGCTTACAGAGTCCCACATTGCCACTGAACAACCAGGTGACCCTGGACAGAACATTTTATTGCTTTGGACCATGGTTCAGCTGTGTAATTTGTAGGAACCTACTCTATCTCAACATAGCCTTTTTTTTTTTTTTTTTTCGGTACAAAGGAAAAGCTATATTTGAAATACAAGGGAAAATAATGTCAAATATCAATGGAAATTAATTTAATGGTGCTTTTGAGATAAATAAAATGTAACCAGAACATACAGGTTACTTTGAACGAACATCACAACTACATTACCTCGGAAAAAGTAGCACCTGACCACAAACAAAGCAGGATGCCTGGAGAACCAGCTCCTGTTTCATGCAGGCAGTAGCTCAAGGGCAACGTCAAAAAGACTGTTGGTCTTTTAAGAAAGAGGTATAATTTTGCAGGTGACCACCTGAAGAATCCATTGTAATCAATGACAGAAGAAAAGTCATGATTATCTGCAGCATAACATTCAAGTAAATTACCTGATGTCCTTGACAATTAGAATTTCCACGCCATATCTCATTATACTCATTTTCTTTCAAGAAACTGAAAGCATTGCTATTACATGACGTATTATGGATTAAACCAACTGTATCACTGGATCACTGGCAGAATTCAATGAATTAGAAGAATTCAATGATCAATCTCATGCCCTTTGAGGAACTGAAAAAAAAGCATATTAGCAATGTGCCCCAGAATGAATGGTGGCTGGGGGCTATTCTCAATAAGTTTATCTTATTTCTGTTCATTTCTTCAGCTGGCACTGCAATAATTTAACCTGAAAACATGTGTTAGCATTGTTGTAAACATTTTAAAACCTTTCTGTCTGTAGTCACATTTGAATATATATAAGATGTGATGTATTTTCTTTGGTATTTAAACATAATAGAACAATGGTATTTAGGCATGTTCAAATACTGTACTAGATCAATGCCTAAATACCATTTCATATTCACTAATGCCACTACAAAACTCAGATACATAAAAAGCAAAAATACTTATAGTGATAATTTGGGTCCAGGATCTTTCTATCTTCATCAATAGTCTTTTACATTTAAAAAATGCAATTACAAGTTAAATCGAAAGAATTAAAGTATTATTATGGAGTATCATGATAATTTTTTAAAGGTTTCATAATGAAGTTGTCATTCTTTACCATTTAGTAATAAACTTGTTATCCTGTATATTTCTTTTTTTTCCAACTTTTATTTTAGGTTCAGGGGTACATGTGCAGATTTGTTACATGGGGAGATTACATGTCACTAAAGTTTGGCACTCAAATAACTTCATCACCCGTGCAGCGAGCATAATACAGGATAGTTTTTCAACTCTTGCCCCCTCCCACCATCCCCCATCAAGTAGTCCCCGGGGCCTATGGTTCCCATCGTTGTGTCCACGTGTACTCAGTGTTTAGCTTCTGCTTATAAGTAACAACACGCAGTATCTGGTTTACTGTTCCTGCATTAGTCTGCCTAGGATAATGAATGGCCTCCACCTGTGTCCACATTGCTGCAACATCTTGTATACTTCTTCTTTTTCTCTACTATAGCTCTCTCTCTTCTCGCAGGGGCAACAATAGGTGAAAATGATGTGCTCCAGGGTCTTCAAACTGATGTTCTGTGACTTTCATAGCAATGTTTAATGTTGTTCCTTTCCATGATAAATGGTCGTCAATGGCTTAATGTTTCCCCTCAATAGACTGAATCGGTCATCACCTATTGTCTGATTTCTGTGTCTATGAATTCCAGGTATCTCATCAATTTTATTTTCACAAAAGTGAGAAAAGGATTCCTCTTCACATTATCAATATAAAATAAACACAGTGTTTGATAGGAGCATGGCTATGCATATGTATATGAGAAATACGTGTTTTAAAAATACCTATGCAAGAGGAGGAAAGATGCATGGGTTGAAAGACTAGCATCTGAATACGATGCTGTACCTACAGTTAGCTTCTTACCATGTCATGCCCACAAATAGTGCCTTCTGCTGCTGGCATAAATTTAGTCTCGCATTTCCTTCCAATGCGATGGCACCACAGGGCTTTACAGATGTCCTAAAGAAAGTTTTTAAAAGGTCATTAGGATTACATCATATTGTCCATTCTTCTATAACAAAAATATCACCGAGAGATTTAAGGCGAAAACAACAGATGTGATTTACAAGCAAATGCCTACTTAGCAATATGATAGCATAGAATAGAGACTCGTGCTCTAGACTTGCTTCAAATTAATTCCATGTCTTATACTTTATTTGTTTTATTGATATATTATCTATTTAACAAAATTATATTTTCTAAATTAAAATGTAAAATATGCTTAATTCAGACACTGCAGAAAACTATGAAAAGTTAAAAAACCTAAACTTAATATTTAATAATGTATCCTTCTCAACCCCACCTTCCATGAATCTCTCCAAGTCTGAATTCTTATTTTTAAATTAAGAATGTTTAGGATGCTTTTTGGCTTGTCCATCCATCCATCTGTCCATCTATTCATCCATCCATCCATCCATCCATCCATCCATCCAACCATTTAACCATGCATCCACCATCCCCAAATCTGTGATTAAAGCTTAAAATATGTGAGGCATCTTGCCAGGCAAGAGGTTCCATTGTGAATATGACCCTCTGTGCTTCTTGGTTTTCATAGGGTAAAGAAGGAATTTGCTGTAAATCACCAATTAGCGCATACAGAAAGAGATGCCCCAGTGATAAAGATTTATAAACTATAAAAGACTCTCCAAGTGCAAGGAATTGTTTTTACTGAGTTCAAAGGAATGTCTCAATGAAGGGCAAACAGTAGGACTTGTGAAATGATGGAACCTTGTGGAATGTTGGTGGTAGACTCAACTGGACATGTTGAAAACATTTCTTAAATTGTCTGCACAACTGTTCAGAATATTTAAACAAGTGCTGCATTATTCCCCAATAAATTAAATGGCTGCATCTACTGGGTGATTCATGTTATGAGGAAAATGCAGGCAGTGAAGCACATCAACGTAGTGCAGCTGGGAAGATGGCATTTTGCTGCATGGTGATCTCACTCCATATTTCAACTATGTGAAAAGAAGGTTTTCTGCATTGTGTGAGTCATCTCATGAAGGGTTTTAACACTAGTTCTTAAATCTCCTGCATGTATTTCATTATATACTTAGAAGTTAAGGTACTTATTAAAGACACAGCTTCATATTTTCCCTGGCTGTATCTCCTTCACTAATAAACCAGAGTTTGGAGCTTGAAATATTAACAAGTAAACGTTCAGTGTTTTAATTCAGATATCAATTGCTTTCATATTGTGCTATGGTTTAAAATCTCATATCGTTATAATCACTGTATAATTAAATGTCATGATCTTTTGTATCCCCTGGGATCCTCTCCCTTGTGGTAAGTGTGTTGTGTTGATGGCCAGGGCTTTGCCTGGCTGAGGTCTTTGTCAGCAGGGAATAGACAGCGATGGTCCTATGGCTGCTCCCATGAAGACTGCTGCTGAGCACCCTGGTTTGCTCTCCTTCAGACAGGCTTTAATTATATTCATTAGTGTATGGTGTCAGGGGCCTCTGTTGTTGGCCAGAATGGTGTTTAGAGATAAAAAGTGTATGCAGAACCCAAGGAACCCATGAATTTAAGGGCCCTGAATGTCATTCTCCAAACAGACAAGTGGACAGTTCTATTTGCTTGCAAGAATGACAACTTAATAGAATGCCAGGATAAAAATAAACTCCCTTAAAACCACAGCCTGTGCACACTGGCTCTATGTCTGGGTGGCAGTATGATAGGTCAGAACCGGAGCTAGGGAGAGAGGTGGGGCAGCCCCTGGGTGGCTCACAGAGACCTCCTGGACTGATGGGACATAGAGACCTCCTGCTTCAGGAGGCTGAGCACGCATACCTAAGGAATGAATGAATGAGTGTGAAAACAGATTCCTTCATACTGAATGAATGAATGAATGAATGTGAAAGCAGAAGCTGCTCATGTGGTTGGGTGATCTGGGAGATGGCCACAAAGGTCCAGTAGAGTTTGGGATTCCTAGGTAGACAAGCAGATCCAGTGTGGATTTTGCAGGCAGATCTGGGCAGGCAGGACCCCTGAGTCCTCAGTGTGCACATGAGGTTAACAAGAGTGAATCGTCGACTTGTCCTGGGGGCCAAATGCAGTGGTTATAGGTAATGTGTTCGGCTCAGGGCCTGGCACCCAAAGTAAAGGCACGAAGGCACCTCACATTTCCTTTCTCACTTTAAGGGCTCAAGGAGACAATGGCACAGGTCTCCATCTGCGTTCAGGGCTCTGCCGTGTGACTGCTGTGACCTTAGGGAGCTAGGGTCCTCATTCACAGGGCTGTTGCTAAGACTACTCAAGATAATACAAGGTAAATTGTGTTTTAAAATGTTAAATTTTTTTACTATGTTCCTTATCATTATCTGGTACAGTGCTTGCTACTCGTCTTTCAATAAATGCTTTCTGGACACATTGAATATGTACTCATTTGCTCCTGTGAAAACCAGTGACAGAGGACCAGGAAAGCTTTACATACAATAACATTAGCAAGAATCAGGAAACTGTGATCATAAAAAGCCAAAGATGACTTAAGATGACCATGATTCAGACTACCATTCAGAGTAATTTCAGAATATGCTTATGTTGTAGTTTTGGGGGAGCATTTTACAGAATAAATACTGACGAAGATATTGTTAAAGGGATGGGCTTTCGATTTTTTAAAGTATAAAGCCTTCAAATATAGGATGCCGGTGACAGCTCACTGCCAAATCATGTGGCTCTCTAATTCAGTCTGTGACTTGGCTCATGCCATCTCTGTTTTTCAGCCTCATTTTGGAACCTGCTCAATCCCCAACTCCAGTCCTCAAGGCTGGAATAAATCACAAAGTTAGAAGAAACTTGAAAATCACATAACCTATGGTATTGTCTTTCGACATTTAAAACATCATTTGGGACCTTGATATCCTATAGATGTACTTGCCTGCCATTTAATAAACATGACACTCTGTCCCAGACAAAGAAATGAAAACTATAGTGTCTTAAAGAGTTGTGATGACAAAATAAAAATAGTATACATTCTCACTCACATATGGAAGTGAAAAAATGGATTTCATAGTGGTGGAATGATGGTTACCAGAGACTGAGAAGTGTAGTGGAGGGGGATGGGAGGAATAAAGAGGAATTGGTTAGTAGGTTCAAAAATACAGTTAGATAAAAGGAATAACACCTAATGTTTAGTAGGACCATAGGCTGACGATAGTTAACAACAATTTATTGTATATTTCAAAATAACTAGAAGAGTGTGATGTTCCTTACACAAAGAAATGATGAACATTTAAGGTAAGAATATTCCAGTTTCTTCACTTTGAACATTATACATTATATGCCTGTATTGATATGGGAGGGGGCAGGGAGGTGCTGAGTAGAGAAGGCAGGGTCCCTGGAGAGGACTCCACCCTCAGACCTGTGCCCACAGACCTAAGTGAGAACAGACACTCCTGTTTTCATGCCCAAATGTGACATTTTCCAAGACTACTCTGGCCTGCCATGCCCCTGATCCTGTGCCCACAGAAACCTGAGATCTTAATGGGCACACACAGTGGCTGAACATGGTCAAGAGAAGCAGAGGAACAGACCAGCAGACACCAGCAGACTGGCAGACCAGTGACGGCGGAAAGATGAATGACGCAGCAAAGGAAGAGAAGAGGGATGTCTGGATGCTAAGGGGAATTCAGCTGGAGGCAGCCAGAGAAGGGTCTGGCCACTGGGCAGCCTGACTCCTGGGGAAGACCATCTTCCCACTCCATCCTACTCTTCCGGTCCCCCATCCATCTTGCTGAGAGCCACCTCCGTCACTCAATAAAACCTCACACTCATCTTCGAGGCCACAGGGGTGACTCAATTTTTCTAGTATACTGGGAAAGAGCTTGGGATACAGAAAACTGTCACACTGGCCCTCTGCCCTTGGAATAAGGCAGAGGGTTTATTAAGCTGGTTAACACAAGTCGTCCATAGATGGCGAAGCTGAAGGAGTGCACTGTAACACACGCCCATTTGGGCTTTGGGAGTTCTGGGAGTTGCAGACACCCACTCCTAGAGGTGGCCGTGGGGCTGGAGCCCAAGAGTGCTCCCCATAGTCTCTGTACCTGCCTGTCTGCATGCTCCCACTAGGGGTTTGAGCAGAGGGGTGACAGAGGAGCGAGCCACACCCCTGTCGCATGTCCTGCAAGGAGGAAAAGGGAACTCTTCTCTTTTAGTATCAATGTATTACAAGTACCCCATAAATATGTGCAATTATTATGTATCCATAAATATTAAATAGAAAAAGTTAAAAAAAGAAAGTAAACTACAAATGAACAGCCAAAAACCAATTGTTCCCTCCAACTTTACCACTTTGACTTAACTGCTAACTTCATGGTACGTAACATATCATGATTTTATTAAAGCACTTTAATAAAAGTTGTAGGTCATTATATCCCTAATGAAACTTCAGAGTCTTCTTGGAACAAAGATCCTATTAAATCATGGTTCTAGAGTCCAGGCAGTTGGAATGTAAGAGTTGCTGGGTGTTGGGGGAACTCCCAGTTTAACAATAGTACCTAGGATGCTGAGGTGATCAAATTTCAAAGCAATTCCGGTGACTTATGTTTCAGATTGCAGGGTCAGGCCACCGAAGCAACACTGACAAAGCATGATAGGTACGTGATGAAGACAACATATTTTTAATAACAAATACCTAACTTGGGCAGTAAAGAGCCAAACCCTATGCAGAGTGTTTACTCTTGCTTTATCTTTGCAGCTAAGGTACACTACCTTTAATGAAGCCTCTCTCTTTTCATTCTAGTCCATAATTTAAGAGTTATGTTCACAAAGACCAATTTCAGTAATACAAACTTCGTTAAGGTTTATCATCACAACATAACACCCCAGGTAAAACCAACATTTTCAGATGGCTGGGCTGAAACTGTATTGTGGTGTTTCAATATTGTGAATGGCACACCACCAGATTCACTTCCTCAAATTGTCTGTACTACACTCTTCAACTCGAGATGGATTACGGACTTAAACCTAAGACCTGAAACTGTAAAAATTCTAGAAGATAACATTGGACAAACCCTTCAGGCATTGGCTAGGAAAGAATTTCATGACCAAGAAGCCAAAAGCAAATGCAATAAAAACAAAGATAAATAGTTGGGACCTAATTAAACTAAAGAGCTTTCGCGTGGCAAAAGGAACAGTCAGCAGAGTAAACAGACAACCCACAGAGTGAGAGAAAATCTTCACAATCTATACATCTGACAAAGGACTAATATCCAGAATCTACAATGAACTCAAACAAATCAGTAAAAAAAAAATAAACAATCCCATTAAAAAATGGGCTAAGGACATAAATAGTTCTCAAAAGAAGATATACAAATGGCCGAAACGTGAAAATCTATTCAACATCACTAATGATCAGGGAAATGCAAATAAAAACCACAACACAATATCACCTTACTCCTGCAAGAATGGCCATAACCAAAAAATCAAAAAACAGTAGATGTTTGTGTGGATGCAGTGAACAGGGAACACTTCTACACTGCTGGTGGGAACGTAAACTAGTACAGCCACTATGGAAAAAAGTGTGGAGATTCCTCAAAGAACTAAAAGTAGAACTACCATTTGATCCAGCAATTCCACTACTGAGTATCTACCCAGAGGAAAAGAAGCCATTATTCAAAACAGATACTTGCACACGCATGTTTATAGCAGCACAATTTACAATTGCAAAATCATGAAACCAACCCAAATGGTCATCAATCAACAAGTGGATAACGAAACCATGGTGCGCAATATGAGTGGTCTCAGCCGGCATCTTCCCAAGGCATATTGAGTGCCACTTTGGGAGGCCGATACGGGCGATCCGAGGTCAGGAGATCCGATGACAAGTCGTTGGTGAATCACTCTGGCCTTCAATGCCCGGTTGAAAACCATCCGCCTCACATACTAACTAACTATCTAAGAGAAATATCAGACAGGCGTGGTGGCGGAGCGCCTGTGGGTCCCAGCTTACCTTGGGAGGCTGAGGCCAGGGAAATGGTGGTGGAACCTGGGAGGTCGGTACGCTTGCAGTAGCGCTTGCAGATCCCGGCAGTCGCACGCACTCGTCCAGGTCTCCTGGGCGAGCAGAGCGAACTAGCTGTCCTCAAAAAAAAATAAAAAATAAAAAGAACCATAGGTGTAGCTAACCATGGTGTATATATATGATGGAATACTACTCAGCCATAAAAAGGAATCAATTAGCAGCATTTGCAGTGAGCCAGAGGAGATTGGAGACTATTGTTCTAAGTGAAGTAGCTCAGGAATGGAAAACCAAAGATTGTATGTTCTCACTGATACATGGGAGCAAAGCTATGATAACACAAAGGCCTAAGAATGATACAATGAATTTGGGGGACTTGGGGGGAAGAGTGGGAGTGGGGCCGAGAGACAAAAGGCTACAAATATGGTGCAGTGTACACTGCTCGGGTGATGGGTGCACCAAAATCTTACAAATCACCACTAAAGAACTTACTCATGTAACCAAATACCACCTGTACCCCAATAACTTATGGAAAAAAAGAATGCAGTTACAATTGATGTTACAGTCAGATATACAGTGCATTGTCATTATTTTTCAAGCAGTAAGATGCTTTTATTACTAATCCTGATTATCACTCCACATCAGTGGACAGAAAAATCCATTGTCATATATGTGTCATGTATTATATGTAAGTATGTAAACATACATATACACCAAATACACATTCACATATACAAAAAATGGATGCATACGCATTTACGTTGTCTATTCACTTTTCAAACTAAATAGTGTTAGGTATTTAAAACAGATTTATCCCTTCCTAAAATATCATCCATCCATCATCTAGATTAGCATATTTCTGAGTGAGTCTACTGTGCCCAGGGCTGGTCTGGGCACTGGGTCATTTGTTTCTTATTGTTATTTCTTGTTTTATATCCTCCCATTAAGAAACTTCCTGATCTCTACATTTTGTCTGAACAAAATAGGCCCTTTTAAATAACAATTTAGCAGGTGTTCCTTTAAAAAAATAAGTTTTACAGTTGAAACTGTTCTGAGATGTTTCAATTCACATAGAAAATATAAAAAAATCTCTAACTGCCACACCATATGTAATTTTGAGATTTGGTGACTGAGAGTTACTGGCCACACAAATAGCTTTTAAGTTTTAAAAGAACATACAAAGCTGGGTACAGTGGCTCACAGCTGTAATCCCAGCACTTTGGGAGGCCAAGGCAGGCGGACTGCTTGAGGTCAGGAATTCAAGACTAGCCTGGCCCACATGGTGAAACACTGTCTCAACAAAAAATTAGCTGGGCATGGTGGCATGTGTCTGTAATCCTAGCTACTCAGGAGGCTGAGGCTTGAGCCTGGGAGGCAGAGGTTGCAGTAAGCTGAGAGCTGGGATGGTGCTACTACACTCCAACCTGGGCAATAGAGCAAGACTCCATCAAAATAAAAAATAAATAAATAAATAAATAAATAAAACACATAAAGTTTGTGTTAAAGAACAATGTTATATCATAAGGAATGATCTGACATTATGTGATTTTAATGGATGTATTGCTTGTTTAATTTTAAAAGATACTTTACTTCTACTGTCCACTATAAAGTAACTGGTATCAAATTCACTTTTCTGCAAAACAAAACAAAACTGCCACAAAACTATGAAATTATATACACCACATATACAGACCAATTGTTTCAGGTCTCGACAATAGTCAACACAGTACTGTGATGCTCCAGAGAAGGAAAACATGCAAGGAGAGTGCCACAGTTGCCCACCTCTCTGCCTGGGAGCACTTTGCAGACCCCTGCTGTGGGGAGGTGCATCCCAGGGGATGATAGCAGTCTCACTGATTGGAGGATGCAGAGGTCAGAGTTGAGGCCTGTTCGGTAGCTAATTGAGAGTTGGCTCATACAGAAAATGTCACATTGGGCTGGGGCCCCAGGTGTCTGTCTTAGGATTTGCTGCAGGTCCTAATGGTAAGGGGTGAGCAGCTGCCGCCACATAGGAGGATATTCTGGGTGGCCTAGCAGAGGACCACAGCTGCAGGCTGAAAGCTGATGAGGGCTTCAAGACAGAGGATGCCTAGGGCTGGGAGAAACTAGAGTTTTGGCTCACACAGAGTAGACAGACCTCAATGAGCATCCTGGGCATTCAGTGGAAAGCCCAGAAGTCCATGCCTCATGGGGAAGAACCACACGCGAGAGTACCAGCTACACCACAGGGCCCAGAGAAAACGGAAAGAGACGAGCCCTAATGAAGAATAAAACAAAGTCTTCGGGGATCAAAAGGACTCACCTTATATGTAATAACATAATATAATAGAAATACCTATAACATAAACGAATATACTATTCAAGAAAAGTAGAGATAAGAAATGAATAAATGGGAAAATGCAGAACATAAACAGAAACTATAAAAAATGGAATTCTGGAACCAAAACTTACACTAAGCCAAAGGTATATTTCACTGATTTATCTAAACACTTTTCATCTTCAAAACTGAGGATGAATTCTCGACATTTTCAGATCAAGAAAACTGAAGATAATTTGTGGCTAGCAGCTATGTGCTAGAATAAATACTAAAGGAAGTTCTTTAGGCCTTAGGGAAATGATACCACTTTGAAACAGACCTACAGGAAAACATAGGTACTAAACAGTAAATATAAAAGATGGTCTAATTTCTTGTCCTATTTAAAAGCAGCTATTTTAAAACAAAAGCTACAACATTGCATTTTGTGGCATTTAATTTGCAGAGAAATGAAATACATGTCAATGATTGCAAGGAAGAGGGATGCACGGACTTATTTGTTGTAAGGACCTTGCATTTTGCAGAAAGTAGGCACAATGTTAATTCTGCTGAGGCTCTAAGAATGCATGCTGTAATCTCTAAAGCAACCACTATAAATTAACATAAGGAAGTATAGTTAAAACCAAGTCAAGGTAAAATACTAAATTAAAAAAGTAGTTTAATCTAAAAGAAGGCAGAAGAAAGGGAACAGAAAATAAAATAGAAATGATACTAATAGAAAACAAATAGCAAAATGGTAGATTTAAATCTACTATATAATTTTAACATAATATCATTAAACATAAAGAGATTAAACATGCTGGTGAAGGTCAGAGACTGTTCAAATGAACAGAAAAGCAATACTAGGCAAAAGGATGTTTATAGTAGACACATTTTATACAAACATACACATCAATTGAAAGTAAAAGAATAGAGAAAGTGATCATGCAAAGAGCAATCCCAAGTGAGCTGATGTGGCTATATTAATATCAGAGAAGTGGAATTCACGCAAAGTAATATTACACAACAATAAAGGAGGGTATTTTACAATGCGAAAAGAGTCAGAAGACATAGCCATTCTAAATGTATGTGCACCTAATTATGAAACTTCAAAATATATAAAACAGAAACTAATAGCACTAACATGAGAAATAGAAACATACGTAATCCTTGCTGGAGATTTTAACACTCATCTTTGTGAAACTGGTGGAACAAGTAGGAAATACGATGGACGATGCAGAGGGTGTAAGAAATATTATTTAAAAAATATTTATTTCTTGAATATTCTACCCAACCACTGTAGAATTTATATTCAAGTCTCCACAGAATGTTCACCAACATAGATCATATGCTAAGCNTGAGTCTACTGTGCCCAGGGCTGGTCTGGGCACTGGGTCATTTGTTTCTTATTGTTATTTCTTGTTTTATATCCTCCCATTAAGAAACTTCCTGATCTCTACATTTTGTCTGAACAAAATAGGCCCTTTTAAATAACAATTTAGCAGGTGTTCCTTTAAAAAAATAAGTTTTACAGTTGAAACTGTTCTGAGATGTTTCAATTCACATAGAAAATATAAAAAAATCTCTAACTGCCACACCATATGTAATTTTGAGATTTGGTGACTGAGAGTTACTGGCCACACAAATAGCTTTTAAGTTTTAAAAGAACATACAAAGCTGGGTACAGTGGCTCACAGCTGTAATCCCAGCACTTTGGGAGGCCAAGGCAGGCGGACTGCTTGAGGTCAGGAATTCAAGACTAGCCTGGCCCACATGGTGAAACACTGTCTCAACAAAAAATTAGCTGGGCATGGTGGCATGTGTCTGTAATCCTAGCTACTCAGGAGGCTGAGGCTTGAGCCTGGGAGGCAGAGGTTGCAGTAAGCTGAGAGCTGGGATGGTGCTACTACACTCCAACCTGGGCAATAGAGCAAGACTCCATCAAAATAAAAAATAAATAAATAAATAAATAAATAAAACACATAAAGTTTGTGTTAAAGAACAATGTTATATCATAAGGAATGATCTGACATTATGTGATTTTAATGGATGTATTGCTTGTTTAATTTTAAAAGATACTTTACTTCTACTGTCCACTATAAAGTAACTGGTATCAAATTCACTTTTCTGCAAAACAAAACAAAACTGCCACAAAACTATGAAATTATATACACCACATATACAGACCAATTGTTTCAGGTCTCGACAATAGTCAACACAGTACTGTGATGCTCCAGAGAAGGAAAACATGCAAGGAGAGTGCCACAGTTGCCCACCTCTCTGCCTGGGAGCACTTTGCAGACCCCTGCTGTGGGGAGGTGCATCCCAGGGGGATGATAGCAGTCTCACTGATTGGAGGATGCAGAGGTCAGAGTTGAGGCCTGTTCGGTAGCTAATTGAGAGTTGGCTCATACAGAAAAATGTCACATTGGGCTGGGGGCCCCAGGTGTCTGTCTTAGGATTTGCTGCAGGTCCTAATGGTAAGGGGTGAGCAGCTGCCGCCACATAGGAGGATATTCTGGGTGGCCTAGCAGAGGACCACAGCTGCAGGCTGAAAGCTGATGAGGGCTTCAAGACAGAGGATGCCTAGGGCTGGGAGAAACTAGAGTTTTGGCTCACACAGAGTAGACAGACCTCAATGAGCATCCTGGGCATTCAGTGGAAAGCCCAGAAGTCCATGCCTCATGGGGAAGAACCACACGCGAGAGTACCAGCTACACCACAGGGCCCAGAGAAAACGGAAAGAGACGAGCCCTAATGAAGAATAAAACAAAGTCTTCGGGGATCAAAAGGACTCACCTTATATGTAATAACATAATATAATAGAAATACCTATAACATAAACGAATATACTATTCAAGAAAAAGTAGAGATAAGAAATGAATAAATGGGAAAATGCAGAACATAAACAGAAACTATAAAAAATGGAATTCTGGAACCAAAACTTACACTAAGCCAAAGGTATATTTCACTGATTTATCTAAACACTTTTCATCTTCAAAACTGAGGGTGAATTCTCGACATTTTCAGATCAAGAAAACTGAAGATAATTTGTGGCTAGCAGCTATGTGCTAGAATAAATACTAAAGGAAGTTCTTTAGGCCTTAGGGAAATGATACCACTTTGAAACAGACCTACAGGAAAACATAGGTACTAAACAGTAAATATAAAAGATGGTCTAATTTCTTGTCCTATTTAAAAGCAGCTATTTTAAAACAAAAGCTACAACATTGCATTTTGTGGCATTTAATTTGCAGAGAAATGAAATACATGTCAATGATTGCAAGGAAGAGGGATGCACGGACTTATTTGTTGTAAGGACCTTGCATTTTGCAGAAAGTAGGCACAATGTTAATTCTGCTGAGGCTCTAAGAATGCATGCTGTAATCTCTAAAGCAACCACTATAAATTAACATAAGGAAGTATAGTTAAAAACCAAGTCAAGGTAAAATACTAAATTAAAAAAGTAGTTTAATCTAAAAGAAGGCAGAAGAAAGGGAACAGAAAAATAAAATAGAAATGATACTAATAGAAAACAAATAGCAAAATGGTAGATTTAAATCTACTATATAATTTTTAACATAATATCATTAAACATAAAGAGATTAAACATGCTGGTGAAGGTCAGAGACTGTTCAAATGAACAGAAAAGCAATACTAGGCAAAAGGATGTTTATAGTAGACACATTTTATACAAACATACACATCAATTGAAAGTAAAAGAATAGAGAAAGTGATCATGCAAAGAGCAATCCCAAGTGAGCTGATGTGGCTATATTAATATCAGAGAAGTGGAATTCACGCAAAGTAATATTACACAACAATAAAGGAGGGTATTTTACAATGCGAAAAGAGTCAGAAGACATAGCCATTCTAAATGTATGTGCACCTAATTATGAAACTTCAAAATATATAAAACAGAAACTAATAGCACTAACATGAGAAATAGAAACATACGTAATCCTTGCTGGAGATTTTAACACTCATCTTTGTGAAACTGGTGGAACAAGTAGGAAATACGATGGACGATGCAGAGGGTGTAAGAAATATTATTTAAAAAATATTTATTTCTTGAATATTCTACCCAACCACTGTAGAATTTATATTCAAGTCTCCACAGAATGTTCACCAACATAGATCATATGCTAAGCTATATTCTCTGAACAAAATTATGAAATTAGAAATCAAAACTAATAAGTTATCTGGAGAATTATTTGGCAATTAAATGATATTTAGTAGATTTCTAAGTAATAGGTTGGTTAATGAAGAAGTTACTAGTTAAATTAGAAGATACGCTTAATAATATTAAAAACCCAATATGTAAACATTTTCAGAATACAGCTAATGTATTCTTAGAAAGACACGAATAGCTTTACATACATTAACTGGTTATATTAGGAAAGTAAGAAAAGGTTGAAAGTCAGTGAATCAAGCTGCTACTTCAAAGAGCACGAAAAAGACACGCATACTCAGCCTTGGAATATAATAAAGACAAAACAGAACTTAGTGAAATAGAAAAGAATCCAACAAACAAATTTGAAAAATTAACATTAAGCCCAATATTGATGTTTTTGAAAGGAGTAATATGATAAACTCCTAACTAGACTGATAAGAAAAAAAAGATTTTAAAATACATATTATCATTATGAGGAATGAAAGAGGATATATCATTATAGATCTTACAGTAATTAAAGGAATTCATAGTCATTTGTTGAAAAAATATCTCCTTTAATGTCACTTTTAATGATTTCTTTACTTTTTCCAATGAATTTGATCAGTCTAGCTAGGAGGGTCTTCGGAATAACGCTTTATCTGTTAGTGTAGTTGAATCAGGAATTACAAAAACCTTTTCATACACAGAACTCACTGGTGAATTCTAATCAACATTTAAGGAAGAAACAACAGCAACCTTTTTCAAACTCTTCAAGAAAACAGAAGAGGAGGGGATACTGTCAACTGATTTTATTAGGTCAGCACAACTCTGATAATCAATTCTTGAAAAGAAATTATGAGAAAGAAATTTCCCAATAATATCAATCAAGAACACAAATGTAAAAATCATGAGCAAATATTAGCAAATCAACTCAGCAGATTATAGAAATGAACACTAGATCACGACCTAGTGAGGTTATCCCAGGAATGCAGATTGACTTAACATTCAAAGTCCAATGGAAAAAACTAAAGACCAATCAATGTAATTCACCACAGTAACAGAACAAAGGAGGAAACAATGTAACTATATCAATAGATGTAGAAAAAAATTTGACAAAATTCAACACAATTGTGTGATAAAATCTCTGAACAAATTGAGATTGGAGATGAACTTCCTCAGTTTGATAAGGGGTATCTGTATGAAAACCAACAGCTAACATCGTACTTATTCATGGCGAAATATTATACAATTTACTTTTAATATTAATATATGGAGCAAGGTAATTATAACGTTCAAGAGCAGGCAACATTTAGCAATTGTGATAGAAATGAGAATAACTGTTACTTACTGGAGTCGGGGAGGGGTTGAAAGAGGGGGCACAGGGAAGATTCTGGTTTTATGTAAATAAAACGTGTCTTGATTAAGATGCCAGTAACATGGGAGAATACATTTGTTAAAATTCAGATTGTGCATGTAAAATGAATGTGTTTCTCTGCATGTAAATATTTCCTCAATAATAAAAATGCACCTTGCATTTAACTTTTCATTGCCTATGTTTTCCAAATGACACCAGGGCACCATGAATGACACAGTCCGTGGTCACAAAGTTAACTACCACAGAAACCAGAAGCATGATCTAGAAGATCCTACCTCTGAAAAAAAAAAAAACCATTAGTTTTATGTCCATTCTCCTTAACAAACAGAAGAGTAACACTCAAAAGAAAATTTCTTAGGGAATTCACATCTTCTGCCCACAAGAAACGGCACTACTGAGAATGGCTGCTGCTGCTGACGGATTTACAGCTCTTGTTCCAGTCTGGGACTCCCCAGCCGAGGAGATAAGGACCCAGTTCTGGCACAGAGCTGGAATTGATCTCTGGGGGAGCCCTGCTTGACTTTAGAAGAAAGAAGATTATCACGTTAGATTTAAGTTGGGAGTATTCCCAATGCATTTTGAAATCTGTGGAAGTTTCTGGAGGACTATATTTTTCTCTAATTTCTTCTTGATTTTATTATAAACTAGAATAAAAGAAACCTTAAAATAGTTACTTTTATTTAATTTTTGGGTAGCTTTTCCTGTGTTTGATAGAGCAGTTTCCTAAATCTCAATTTTCTCTTTCTAGCAAGAGCATATGTCTCTGTGTTACATGAGGAATTTCTGTTAGTAAATCACTCTGGTAAAGTTCCTGGGGTTGACGGAGTAGATACTACCTTCTATAAGAGACAACTCTATAAATACCTTGTTTGAGGGAAATTTATTAATCAGTAGCCCTAGGTAGGCTGCTGCTTTATAATAAAATATGCCTATATTGGGAGAGAGGAGGGGGACTTTGTTTTTTTAAAACCATTTAAAAAAATGCAGAGTATTAATTTGCCAACTTACACTGACTAAATGTTATTGCTGAACTCCCACATGATAAATCAGAAAGAAAGATCCAACTTAACAGGCCAAGTCGGCTCTCAAATGAAAATTGATACCCACAACAGTATCTCCTGTCATCTTCTTTGCCAGTGAAACATGTGTTCCCTGTTATACAGGACCAGCCTTAACATACAGGATTTGACATTTGGTAGGTACCCAATAAATGCAGAATACATCAACATCAGTTACACTAAATAAAAGTCTTATGAATCATGTTACATTGAGCATGTGCCAATAATCACTTGCCTTTTTAAAGTCCAGCATGCAGAGCTTGGCTTTCTCTCCGAACTGCCACTTGCACTGTGTGTTTGCATCATATAATTCTCCTGGCAATTTCTCAGGATACTTATATTCCTTCACAGGCTTTGGTTGATCAGCAAGGCAGATAGCTTGAGCAGTGCTGAAATGAGGAGATGAGCTACTAGTAACTGCCCACAGAGTAACCAAAGGACATACAACTAATTATGCCCTTTTCTCCCATGCAATTTTACAACATATATTGTGTATACAAAGAGGAGAACTTTTTGTCTCCTGAGGTACAATATAATGTTTATCTTAATTATATTTAAATACAGAGACTTCAATTTCTGAAATTATTTATTATACATTGTACTTGTTCCAGGAAGACGATTTATACTTATTAAATTTCTTAAACTTATGAGGAAAAGTGCAACTGAATAATTACAGCCAGTTTTCAGTGTGAGAAGCTCTTATGATGGACACCACACCTTTTATGCACGCTTCTTGCCAGAATCAACCAAAAGATGGGCATTACAAAATAAAGCACAGCTTTTCAAAGACTGGAATTTTCTTTCTTTCTTTGCTTTTATTCTTTTTCTCTCTAGGGTAAGGGACACCTGTATATTATCTTCCAGATTCTAGAGGTTCTTCATGGAACACTGGATTTCCACCAGCAATGCTCTATGTTCAGGATGATTTCTGATGACCCCCAAGTCAAGCAGAAAATTAACCTTGCTAAAATTCATTGGTAGATAGCTAAAGACCAACTAATAATTTCTTTTTCCATAAATAGATTATCCTCTTCTCTGCCAGGATGTTCTTTGGTATAATTTATGCATTTGGTGAAGAGTATTTAAATATTTTTGTGTTTTCAAATAGCAACTAAATCCCTCCTATAAATTTCAATAGGCCCTTCCCTGAGAAAACCAAGAAACAAAAACCTGTAATCACAATATAATGAGCAATGGCAGATCATCCTCCAAAATTGGCTCTGCATGGTTGTCCACCTTGATTGGAAGATTTCTGGCTCATTTCTAGGACCCCAGTCCCACGTTCCACTGCTTCAGAGCTCAGGACTCTGTGCATAAAAAGCAACAAATAGCCCAGATGGGTTCTCTGTGAATTACACCAGAGATTAGGGAAGAAATTACACTAATTCTCTACAATCTCTTCCAATAAATCAGAGCAAAGGGAATACTTCCTAAATTATAAGATGAGGTCAGCATTATCCTAATATCAAAACCAGACAAACATGTCACAAGAAAAGAAAGTTTTTCTTATCTCTCATAAACATAGATAGAAAAATTCTCAACAAAATGTTAGCAAATTGAATCCAACAATGCATGAGAAGAACTATACACTATGACCAAGTGGGATTAATCCTAGGTCTGCAAGGCCTGTTCAATATTCAAAAGTCAATTAATGTAACCTATTACATCAATAGTCTAAAGAAGAAAAAACACATGATCATATCAATAGATGAAGAAAAAAATCATTTGATAAAATTTAACACTCATTCATGATAAAAAAAAAATTCCAGCAAACTAGGAATAGAGGAGAATTTCCATCTACAAAAAATACACAGTTAACATTATAATTAATGGTGAGAAACTTAAAGCTTCTCCACTAAAATCAGGAACAAATAAGAATGACTCCTCTCACCACTCCTTTTCAACACTGTAATGGAAGTACTATCTAGTGTAATAAAGCAAGAAAATTACATAAAAGGTATACAGATTGGAAAAGAACAAATAAAACTATCTTTGTTCATAGACGACATGATTGTCTATGTAGAAATTTGAAAGAATCCACCAAGAAATTTCTGGAACTAATAAGTCATGGCAAAGTTGCAGGATAAAAGGCTAATATGCAAAAGTCAATTGCTTTTCTATATGCCAGTGACAACCATGACAACCAAACAGAATTTATTGAAAATTAAAAACATGTCATTTATATTAGCACCCCAAAAATGAAATAGATATAAATCCAGCAAAATATGTACAAAACCTACATGAGAAAAATCTACGAAACTCTGATGAAATAAATCAAAGAAAAACTAAGGAGAGATATTTCAGGTCCACGGATAGGAAGATTCAATCTTGTCAGGAGATTAGTTCTTCCCATTTTAATCTACAGCTTCAGTGCAGTGCCAGTCAAAGTTAAAGGAAGTCATTTTAAGGATATAAACAAACTGATTCTAAAGCTTATATGGAGAGGCAAAACACTTAAAATAACCAGAGCAATACTGAAGGAAGAGAACAAGGACTGACAACACTCAATTTCAAGCCTTACTATAAAGTTACAGGGAACGGACAAACAGATCAGTGGAACAGTATAGAAAGGCCGATAATACACCCACATACACACAGTCGGCTAATCTTTGACAAAGGAGCAAAGGCGGTGGAATGGAGAAAAGATAGCCTTTTAAACTGTCATACTGAAACAACTGGGCATCTACACGCAAAAAAATTAATCTGCCAGGCACAGTGGCTCACACCTGTAATCTTAGCCCTTAGGGAGGCCAAGGACAGTGAATCCGTTGAGGTCGGGAGTTCGAGGCCAGCCTGGCCAACATGATGAATTCCCGTCTCTACTAAAAATACAAAAATACTAGCCAGGCATGGTGGTGTGCATCTGTAATCCCAGCTACTCAGGAGGCTGAAGCAAGAGAATCACTTGAATCCGGAAGGCAGAGGTCACAGTGAGCCGAGATCACACCACTGCACTCCAGCCTGGGCAACAGAGTGAGACTCCATTTCAAAAAACAAAATAAGATAAATAAATAAATTTTAAAAATGAATCTAAATGCAGACCTTATACTCCATACAAAAACTAACTCACAATGGATCATAGAGCTAAATATAAAATGCACAACTATAGAACTCCTAGAAAATAACATAGGAGAAAATCTAGGTGACCTTGGATATGACAACGGCTTTTTTGATACATCAAAGGCACAATCAGTGAAAGAAATAATGACAAGCTGTACTTCATTAAAATAAAAAATGTCTGCTCTGTGAAATAAATGTCAAGAAAATGAGAAGACAAGACACAGAGTGGGAGAATATATTTGTAAAAGACATAGCCAATAAAAGACAGTTACACAAAACATATAAATAACACTTACAATCCAAGAATAAGAAAACAATAAAAATAACAATAAGAATAACAAAAAGTGGACTAAAATCTGAACAGACACCTAATCAAAGAACAGATATAGATGGCAAATAAGCATATAAAAGATCTCAACATCATATGTCATTAGAGAATTGCAAACTCAAACATCAATGAGACACCACTACACACCTCTTAGAATAGAGAAAATCCAAAACACTGACAATGTCAAACGCTGATGAGAACATGGAGAAACAGGAACTCTCATTTACCTCCAGTGAGAATGCAAAATGGTCCAGACCCCAAAAGTGTGGGTGCAGAAAGGAAAATAACAATAAGAATAACAAAAGTGGACTAAAATCTGAACAGACACCTAATCAAAGAACAGATATAGATGGCAAATAAGCATATAAAAGATCTCAACATCATATGTCATTAGAGAATTGCAAACTCAAACATCAATGAGACACCACTACACACCTCTTAGAATAGAGAAAACCCAAAACACTGACAATGTCAAACGCTGATGAGAACATGGAGAAACAGGAACTCTCATTTACCTCCAGTGAGAATGCAAAATGGTCCAGACCCCAAAAGTGTGGGTGCAGAAAGGAAAATAACAATAAGAATAACAAAAAGTGGACTAAAATCTGAACAGACACCTAATCAAAGAACAGATATAGATGGCAAATAAGCATATAAAAAGATCTCAACATCATATGTCATTAGAGAATTGCAAACTCAAACATCAATGAGACACCACTACACACCTCTTAGAATAGGGAAAATCCAAAACACTGACAATGTCAAATGCTGATGAGAACATGGAGAAACAGGAACTCTCATTTACCTCCAGTGAGAATGCAAAATGGTCCAGACCCCAAAAGTGTGGGTGCAGAAAGGAAAATCTTTTCAACCATTTTAAAAACAATCGACCACAATAACCACATGGATAAAATGAACGTTGACTTTTTTCCATGCCATATACAAAAATTAAGTGGTCTACATGTGATAAGCAAACAATACAATTTGTAGGAGATCATGTGGAAGAAGACCTTTGTAACTTTGGGATGAGTAGAGGTTTTTGGTTTTT
>NW_016824661.1:455125-458466 GCF_001698545.2 Rhinopithecus bieti | reverse complement strand
TTTTTTTTTTTTTTTTTTTTCTAGCAGAGTACAAAAGCACCAACCCTAAAGACATATCAATAATTTGGACTCCATTAAAAAAATAAAAATTTCTGTTTAGCAAACCACCATTAAAACTGTAAATAAAAAGTCACAGAGTCAGAGAAGATTTTATAATACATATATGCCAGAATGGGACAAAATGTTTACATTCAGAATGTATACAATACTCTCATCAAGAGAGAAGAAAAACAACAGGGTCTCTTTCTTTTACATGCACAAAAGATTTTAGCGCTTTACTAAAAAGGTATGTTCAAGTGGCCATTAAACATATAAAATGTATTCAATCTTATTAATACATTGATATGAAATTTCACACTACCAGATACCTAAAATGAAAAATATCAACATGACCAAGTGTTGGGAAGGATTTGAAACCATTTTGAAAATTTCACAAACACTTCTGGGAGTGTAACTTCACACAGTCACTTTGGAAAGCTGATTAGTACTGTCTATTGCACCTGTGCATATATATTTATGACTCTGAAAATTCCATTCCCATATATACTCAGAGACATATATGCAAACCAAGAGAATATTCACAGTGCTGTTCCTTGTAATAGCCAAAAATTGGAAACTCAAATGTCTATTACAAATTGAATGATAAATTTTAGTATATTTATATATTTAGTACGTAAGTTATATGTGACAAACTAAGTAGACTAATGCTATATTTAGATGCAGCAACAAGGATGAATCTCACAACTGCACAATGGTGCATAATTCCTGATTCCAATATACAGTGTTCCATGTCAGGATGGTGGTTGAATACCTTTGGGGAGGACAGGAAGCCCTTGGAGTGGGGAGAAGCAGCTTCTAAAGTCCTTACCACACTGTGTGTCTTGATCTGGGTAGAAGTTACACTACTGTGTTCATTGTGTAAAAATTCATTGAACTGTATGCACTCTTACAATTTTGTACTTTTCTGTATATATTTCGTACCACAACAAAAATAATGTTAATGAACACATTAAGGCAGGTCAAAAGTATCAGTACAACATTTCAAAATCCCTTTCCCACTCTAAGTGGTGGACCAAAAAAATGTTAAAGAGCTTGAGAGATCTTTTAGTTATATCCCATCATTTTTCAGTTAAGAAGACTGGGGGCCTCAGAAAAGGTTATATTACCCGCCAAGGTTAAGACCTTCCCAGGCATGGGTGAGCAAGACATGACCTGATTCCTCGGTCCTTCTCTCCTCCGCAGGAAAGTGCCTACCCTCCAGTCTTAGAGTCACACTAGCACTGCAGACACAACAACTGGCCATGACCTAAGATGAGCCTTGTATCACAGAGCAGGGTATGAATCAAAATGTATTATTTCCATTATGTGCAAAAACATGCTTAATGGGCTCTCAGGTCAGATCTCATTTCCTATCAACATAAGTAGTATGGGGTATGGCGCCACTTACACTCCCAGTTCCCTGTGATGTTGGTCACCTTTCTCATGCTTTCATGTGTTCAGATTCATATGGTCAGAGAACTGGCATTTTCACTG
Source organism: Rhinopithecus bieti (assembly GCF_001698545.2). NCBI lineage: Eukaryota > Metazoa > Chordata > Mammalia > Primates > Cercopithecidae > Rhinopithecus > Rhinopithecus bieti. Next base: position 456,933 of record NW_016824661.1, on the reverse strand, counting down.
ATCTGCAGAGCGTGACTAAAATTTTTAAAAAGTAAACTGAAGATGAGTCCCTGTTGTCATGAAATTTTAAATAATGAGCTAAAATTTCCCTAAGTCACAGGCCTTCTGGATGCAGACATGAGTAATGTGATGAGGTCTGTGTCTGTTAATGGAAAATGACAAATGACTTTATTGACTAGGTTGATGAATTCACTCCAAAAAAGTATCAAGCCTTCATAACTCTACTAAGAATAGAGAAAAGTTGTGCTGAAAACTTCAGGCCAATTGAGTTCCCTTATAGTTTTTTTCCACTATCAAATGCTAGACTACTAATAACGAGAACAGATTCATCTTAAAAGGTAGCCATTTATCCTTACTCATTGTTGGGATCATATCCAAAGAGCCACCTAATTGGTGGAGAATATAACAGTATTTTGATTACTTAGAAATCAGAAAGTCAGCAAACAATACAAACAAGACAGTCTCAGATTCATTAAGTCAGTGAAAAGTCAAGATTTAACACACTGTAGAAGTGTCCAATTTGCAACTGGTTTTCAAGTAAAATGAATCTTAATAGTGAACCTGACAACAAGAGACTTTCTTAGAAAATTTCACCATTCAAGAAAACAAATTTGTAAGCACGTAAAACCTTACCTATTTATTTATACTCATGTGGTCAGAAAAAATTAGTAAAGTCCCTGAAAATAAATGTTTATTATTGAAATTCTACAGCAGCGTTTTGCTGGATTCACACAAAAACACATCAGCACACTTCAACTTATAGTTCAGCTGTTCCAGTATCATAGAATGAAAATGGCTTTTAATTTCAGTATCTTAATAATCACTCTTACGACTATATTATGTCTTCAAGATGACAATCTATTTTCAATGTCCTCAAAATAATTACTCTCCAAGCATGTACTTTTCTTCTTTCCACGAGTCTGCCTATATTTTTTTGGCAGTTTCAAAACTTTTCTTGGACTTTCATTATGCTGGTTCTCACTGCACACCCAAATTATAATCCACCGAGTTTTTAAGTTGTCAGAAGATATTTCAAAATAGAAAATGTGTTACTGTATCTTCCTCATAACCATTAAGATGAAAAAGAGGGTTAAAAAATTCTGAATCTAGAAAATTATAGAAAGGATCTGGAATATAGAAAACAAAGAGCATAGTGAGCCTAAAGTGAATAATCTTCCTTGTTTCCCAAAGTAGAATTTCTACACACACACAGAGAAAAATTTGAACAGCTGCAAGAAACAGCTAAAAACAATGTTAACAATCCCCAGCTTGACTCTGAGAATACCATGCAGGGAAAAACAAATGCTAAATGTACTCCTATACATCATGTCAGTTGTAGAACAACTCTAACATTGTCTTTTGTGGTAATATAATTTTTTTTTAAAAATGATCAAGTATATATTCCCAGAATATGGGTTGATCTTACCAAGATACACATATCATCCAAACTATTGTCAGTTATCCTGGGTGGCATAAACTATGAAACACAGTTGTTCCTTAATGTACCTTGACTTCGTCTTTGGAGTAGGAACACCAAAAAAGACCAAGCTAGAGGAACACAGCCCCTGGAGGCTGATGATCAAGATTCTGGCTGGGAAGATGGGAAGTCAGGAACCCTAGAGAATGAGGGAAGAGGCAGCCATAGGGGCAACCCAGCCCCAGGTGAGCCCTGGGGCAACAGACCACCAGAAAGTAAGCTGGAGTAAAACCAACAGAAGTACTGGTGTGATCCTACTCAAATAGTGTCCTAGAAATAAGAAGACTTAATCTATGCAACAGAAAAAAAAAAAAAAAAAAAAAAAAAAAAA
>NW_016824661.1:408255-454882 GCF_001698545.2 Rhinopithecus bieti | reverse complement strand
AAAAAAAAAAAAAAAAAAAAAAAAAAAAAAAAAAAAAAAGGAGCTGTATTAATTAAATAAATGAATAAAAAAGGAAGAAAGAAAACAAAAGTAAAAGTAGGACACAAAGAAGTAGGTCAGTGAAAGGAACCAGAGAGGCCAGTTGAACACTGAAGAATCTACAGGATCTAATAGGGTAGGGGAATTTTGTTCTTAGTTCTCAGTTTGGAATAACTAGTTCCTAGTTTTGACTGAAAAGACATGTACTTTACAAAAACTTGGAAGGCAGATAATCTGGTTTCCCAGCCTGGGGACTTCTTGGGTGCTGCCAAGTTATTTTTTTCTTCCACCAAATCTGGTAGAATCTCCGTGGAGACTATTTCATTGGTCATGCAAACAACTAAACTCATCTTACTGTACACATTAAATATGTGTCTTTTTGTGTATTAATTTTAGCTCATTAAAGCTGTTACTTAAAAAAACCTTTGCTTTTGTTGGAAGTATTAGTATTTGTCCTACTTTTTAATAATAGAAATATAATTCCTTTCTTGTCAAATTTCAAACTTTCCTGTCACAACTAGCTAGTTCCTTAGAATCTATACATTTGTGTCCTCTCTGTTCTTCATTTTTAAACTTTTATTTGCTTCTCCTCCTCATCTAACTTTCAACTTTACTAGTAATCTTGTGATTTCTTGTGCAATCTCCTCCAAATTCTTAAGGTGGTTGTGTTTGCTAATGTTTCCCTAGAACATTCCCTTGAATCAAGAATAATTAAGAATAAAGAATGCTTTCTTTGATGAATCTCAAAAATACAATTTTCAAAAACATTGTGAATGAATTTAATTGAGAACTAAACATGACAGCCCATTTCCCTTCAGTATTTTCAAGCATTCGTGTATTTTGAAAATAAGGAAACATTTTTGTGTATCTCCTCTACTAGAATCAGTGAACTACTGTGAGTCAGTATGTTTGTTAAGAGCAAACACAGTCCTTCTATGTGTCTGGCAAAATACATTTCTGGCTAATGAATAAACATATCCTCCAACCTGAATAAGAGTAGGTCTCCCCGCTAGGACTGAATAAACACTATTCCTTAAACAGCAAAGGTGCAAATCAGTGTGTCTTCAATGAGGAGCAAAAACAACAAGCCACAATTTCTCCCCGGTACTGCCATTCAATCTGAGAAGTTGTGTTCAAAAGTGAAGAAGAGGAGTGTTGAGTTTAGGTGGATCCAGCATGTGGTATCCACTCAAAGCTCATGAATGCAGATCCAGCATGTGCCCTGCCTCCGCTGTTTCTCACAGATCAGTCATCTTCAAGACATAAAAGCTGCTTTCTAAACACTCTCATTCATCTTTTTAGTATCTGAAACAAATGATTTTATTAGTACTTAAAGATTTTTTAAAAAATAATAAAGGCTATGATTGCAACAGAGTTGCTTTTCCTCTGCCGGCTGCATCCATTGTCCTTGAGACAAATACAGAGAGATCACCTCTAGGGTCCAGAACGCTGGGTTCTACTCACAATTTGGCCACTGACTAGCTGGTCCCTCCTGGTTTCAGTTACTTTTCTGCAAAAGAATCTGGGGTTCATCATGTGGCACAGATGGCTCTCTGTCACCTAAGCACATGGGTAGAGGACATTTCTCAATGCCCTCTGCACTTTTAGGTGGTCATATGAGTTCCTCCAGGAACACCACCCTTGTCCCGCACACCCTCCTGTGCTCTCTCTGTCCTCAGTCCCCAGATGGCTGCAGTGGGGAACTAGGTCCTGGAAGAGGAAAGGTCACAGGATGGAAGAAACCTGGGTCTCTGAAGGACTGTGTGGAGTAGACACATTCCAATCCACACTAGACTGTAATGTCAGAAATAAAGTTTTGGCTTAAGATTTAAACCAAACTTCAAACTCAAAGCCAAAGAGATTCAGGCAATAGTGTATAAACTAGCAGTTCTAAGAATGTTTCATAAAGTTCCTCATTTCTCTGAAATTTTAAAATCTACTATTTTTCAAGGGTCAAACTCTACCTCCCCAACGTTTTATCTCCTAAATAAGTGTTTAGAGAAAATTTCTAAAAATATTATTGATAATTACAGAATATTACAGCTAGGTTAAAGTTTATATACTCAAGTTTCTTCACCTAATGAGGAATGCATTTAGTAGAAAGAAAGAGAGAGAGAAAGGAAAAAAAAGAAAGGAAGAAAAAATGGAAGGAAGAAAGGAGAAGAAAGAAAAAACTAAACAGAAGGAAGAAAACCAAAAAAAAAAGCTATGCTTTATTATTGTGTATACAGATGTGTACATGTATGATCTTTCTATTCACTTCCTGAAGATTCCTAATTACAGAAGTGAGAATAGTAAAACTTAAATGTTAGTGACAAATATTTTGGTGAGTGTCTTATGGCTCCCTTTTAGTCTCAAGTCACTGATTCCCTTTGAATTAATGTTGGATTAAGCCAGCAGGCCTCCATGCTCTAAGGAGATTTTTAGCAAACTCTTAGGTCAATTGAATGTCTCAAGACACCTTCAAAGGGAACCATATCAGGAAGCACAGCCTGGGGCTGCTTGCACAGGATCTGGCTGACCAGGCAGTGAGCATCAGAGGCACTGAAAGATCACAAGACCGGCTCAAAGAGTTCTTACCTTAGAAATTTGTGTAGATACTGGCGGCTGCAGGGAGACCAGGAGAAGACTCCATTGCGTCCTGCCAACGTAGGGGACATGATGTTGCCCTCGGACTTTTTGCACATGTTCCCTTCTCCATCATGAATCATGCCAAAGCTATGAGAGAGAGAGAGATGTTTCTTTCAGAAAAAAAAAAACAGTTTAAATTATCTAATATCCTCTAACAATTACAAGTCAAGACTGTGAGACTCCCTCACCTCCGTATGCTAGGCAGGCAAAAATAAAAGCCACAACAGCCAATTGGTTGAGAATATTCATGTGTTCAAAGACAGTTTCTGAAGAACGGACCATCCACCAAATTGCCTGAGAGTGTGCACCGATATCAAAGCAGAGCAAATGTCCAGATGCCTGAGTTCTGAATGGGGTGGAGGAACTTGGGATCTTCTTGATTAAGCTAACACTGCTCTATGTTGCTTCTTTTTCTTCACACTCTTTTCTGCTCAGCAGGATTATTAGAGTTTCCATGGGTATTTGTTGGAACTATAGATGCCAGACTTCTACCCAGGAACTGTTGACTCAGAAAAGAGAGATCCAGGTGTTTGAGCTTTCCAAACAAGCGCCCCAGGTGAATCTGATGCTCACTGCAATTTGGGAACTACAAACAGCTGCTGCAACTCACCTGGGCTGACATTCTGTCTCTAGCCCCACCTGGGGATGTTCCAGCTCAAACTATTAGGCCTGCACTACTGGAGGCTGTGATGGGTGGGCAGCACTTGACCTGCATCCCTCTATCTGGAGAGAGTAGCTCCACGGAAACCCAACAGATGACTATGGCTGAATGTATTTGTGGGTGTCGTTTGAAGCAGCACAGGTTACTTTTATGTGAAAACCACAGCACTTTGGAGACCCACACCTGGCTCAGAGTACAGGTACATCTCAAGCTACAGCAGCTATAGGAACCCTTAATAGGGGCCATCAGAGGTGTTCAGAGCCCACGATGCCAATCAACACTCACTTAATAACACCTGAGAAAATGGAGCCGTGCACCTGGGAGAATCACATTTTCCAGGGCTGCTACCTCCCTCACCAGCAAATCTGCTTCTTCTTCTTAACCTGTGAAAGCTGTAGGAGGGCCCTGAGTGCACTCAAGGATCATTTCAATGATCCCATTTTCAATTATCCTAGAAGAACACAGCCTACTTCCTTGGGAGCTGTTATGACTCCAAAGACCTCCCATTAAGGGAAATACATTCTGGCAGAGCTAAGCCACTATTGCCATTAATGTCTGGCACCTAGCCATTGTATGGATTCCCTGAGCACAGGGTCCCATTGGTAAGATGCAGAGAAAAGGAGGAAGGCAAGAGAGAGGGAAAGCAAAGAAGGACATGGTGGTTTCTAGTTGTGGGGGACATTATGCTGCCAAGAATTCCATAAGGAGTGCACAGAAGGCAGCAGGGACAGGAAGACACCAATGTAGGGGAAAGTCAGCTCCAAATGGTGTCAAGAGAATCTGTACTTGTCTATTTAACTGCATTGTTTAGAGCTATTTAGTAATATATTACTAGAAAATATAGTAATCAACATTTATAAGCACTCACCATTTTACAGCTGTTATGGTAGGCCTGTAACCTATATTCTAATTTAAAACTCAACACAGTTCTATAAGGTGGCTTTAATATAAAGACAGCAAGACTGAGGACTGGAGAGAGACTTCATCCAGGGTTGCAGAGTCAAGGCTGAAGCCTGGACACTTTGGTGTCAGGGCCTAGCCAGGATTCATGTAATAGTGTAACCTGAACGTGATTGAAGACTGTATCCAAGGAAATCTGGCGTGCAAACACTGCTGAATTTCTGCAAAATTCCTGATCAGTACCAAGGATGATGTAGATGTAGTCATTTTAGCCTCCACCCATTCTCTGAAGTTCTATTAAAGGCAATTAATCAAGGCCAGAGGGACCACATGGCAGAGGAAATGTGTCATGGCTGTGAAAAAGATTCAGGCTGAAATCCCAAATAGGAGGCTGCCTTAGGGAGAAAAGGGGGAACACAAAATACCAAACTACCCTTCCCTGTCTGGCCCTTGAGCTGCTAATGAAGAAGACACATTATGGTCCAGAAATTGCCCTCGAGAAATTTGCTACCGCGTCTACCTTTCTTTCTAAGGAATTCAAAATCTACAATGTCCCAAGTCTGAGGAAATCTTGGCCTTCAACTTTTACATCTGAAGTATTTTCAATGATTTTTTTTCTAGTATCAAGTCTCAAATTCTGACACATCAACATCTGAGAGATATACAGCACAATGTAGCTACCCAAGCCTGCAGTGGTATAGTTCTAATTTTGTAGGTTGAGGGTTAGGACCTGGCATTTGGGCATATTCTAACACATCCCCAGGTGATTCTGATGTCCACCAAAATCTTAGCACCACTATTTCACAATTTGTGTCTCTAATCAGTACAATGCCCACATTTGTAATGCAATGAATGCCAGCAGATCAGCATAAAAGTATCACACAGTGATTGCATTTAATACCAACATTAATAAAGTCACAGAAGAATGAATAGAATACATTTTGAAGATAAGGTTGCTATTTGGCAACCAAGAAATATAACTATATTCAAATGATGCAGACCAGAGAATGTAACTTGCTCCTGTGCACCACAGTACTTTAAAATGGTTACCATCCCATTTGCTAAAATCATAAATATATTTTATCTTTTTCTCCCTTACTAGTTCATAAGTTTCTAAAAGACAGAGACTCCTCTTATCTAACCCACTGCCAGTGAACTTGATGATACATAACAGGTCTCTATTCATGTTTGTTGAGTGAAGAAATGACAACCTTTCCAGCCATAACATACCCAGACATAAACCTAATTTCAGATTAAATTGAATTTGGGAATTATATTTCAATGTCATGCTTTTATTGTCTTCTACAATATTTTTGAGTGATTCAATTACTAATGGGAAGTATTTGTTTATTATTAATGACATACTGAGAATGCTGAACAGCCAACCAAGTGTTCATAGAAGCTGTATCACTTATTTCAGGCTGTTCAGGCAGTAGTGGTTAAGGACATGAGACATTCTTTAAAGGAACCATGGGCCAATGTTATCTGGATGGCAAAGTCTACTCTTGGCATAACGATGGCAACCACAGGTAGGACTGAACTGCCCCGAGCCCTGACGCAGGCTTCATGCAGGCATGTGGAGAAGCACAGCTCATCCTCCATGACAGGCAGAAGGCTGAGCTGAAGACAGCAGTTGCAGGGAACTGAGGGACATGGTCAGGGAAGATAATGGGAGAGAGCATGGGCTGTGGAGGTGGAGGGACCTCAGTCAGGGTCTTGGCTCTGTCATTCATAAGCTGCTTGATATTGGGCAAATTACTTGACCCCTTCCAAGCCTCAGTTTCGTCATACATAAAACGGGATAGTAAAACCTTCCTAATGAACTGTACAGAATGCCTGGGACTGTGCACATCACAAAGAAAATTCAAAACTTCTATTCCCTTCTATGATCCAAATGGGGCCTTGGTCAAGTCACATAACACCTAAGTGCCATTCATGGTGGGTATGCGTGTGTGCATGCATGTGTATGGGAAGGTCTGGCCAAATGTCAACGGATTTCAAATACTTGTTGGACACAGAAACAGAAAAGAAATCCTAAGAGGAAAGACAACCGATGTAATCGGTAGGAACTGATGCGCTGACCTACCACAGCTCCCCAGAGAACAGCCTGACAATCCCCAGTGCAGATGATGGTTAGAGGGGCTGGCTTTCTCCAATATTCTTCAAGTCTTTAAAAATCACCCTGTGCCTCCCATGTGCACTGGAAGATGCCCCAGACTGATGACAGAGCGCAGCCACAAACGGGGTGGAGGCACATGTCATCATCAAATACTGAAAAGGGCATCGCTAGTGACTGTGGGTGAGCTGAATGGTATTTTCAAGTTAACTAGTAGTGACACCAATAGTGACACCAATGCTGCTTTTTTTGTTTTGTTTTTGAGATGGGGTCTGTCTCTGTCACCCAGGCTAGTGTGTGGTGGTGTGATCTCAGCTCACTGCAACTTCCACCTCCCAAGTTCAAGCAATTCTCTGCCTCAGTCTCCCAAGTAGCTGGGATTACAGGCACCTGCTACCACACCTGGCTAATTTTTGTATTTTTTAGTAGAGATGGGGTTTCACCATCTTGGCCAGGCTGGTCTTGAACTCCTGACATCATGATCCACCCACCTTGGCCTCCCAAAGTGCTGGGATTCACAGGAGAGACCACCGTGCCCAGCCCAGTGCTACTTCTTTTAAGAAGGCCTCCCTGATCGTCCCTGTGTGGTCTCTTGTAATACCAACAACTCTCATTACTTGATCTCTTGCGTGGCATATCTATTTAATCTTTTCTCTTAAACTTTCAAAGGGCATAGATCACAAGTCTTTTTATAGACTCCTACACAATGCCTTGCTCTCAGAATGCAAACTGTGCCCAATGACTGGGTCCATAAACTAGGGAAAATGCAAGAGACAGACCGATGAATAATGAATACTTTTGAACACAGTTAACACATTTGTTTTAATAGCACCTTAATGGTCTCAAATGATAATGCAACTTAGCTATTTAAGCCTATTTTATATAAGTGGAATGTACAGCTCAAATAATGCAACCTAAATTACACTTGCATATATGAACTATGGAGCAAATAGTGCTCTATTGATTTTGCAGATGGGAAACCTAGGTGAGAGCTGTTAAGGGGTCACTCCCTGGTCACTACCAGGCTGTGGTAGCACTGTGCTGATCCAGAATCTGAATCCCAGAGCACCACCCATCAAATGACATGACTTCCCTTAGCAAATGGGAATTTTTCAGATAGATTCATGCACAGATGACATATTCTCCCAAAGGCGCAGTTCAGCCCTTGGCGTATCTGTGCCAGTGCTTCAGCACCTGCATTACCAAACCACATGTCCTGTGTCAAGTGATTTAACATAATCAGAAAACTCTCCTTGTACCACCAGCTTAATACAAATCCTGATTCAATCCCTTGTACTACAGGAGAATACATATCTCAGTTTTGGTTCCAGTCTCTGCTCCTCTCTTTCCAACACAAATCCAAACACCTGTTCTTGGTAATTTCTATTTTTAGATCACATTCCCCAGAATAAACTACATGACATTTTGAGATTAAAAAACAAATGGAATTTAGGAGGACAGATTGGATGGACACTAACTAAAATCTTTGAGTTAAAGATTAGAAACCTATGGCTTGCAGGCATGCAAAAGTACTCCTCCATCCCAAATAATGTCTTCTGAATACCAACAGCACTGAAAAAGTAAAGTTTACCTTTGAAGTGGGATGTTTTACATGTTTTTTACAGTAAAAGTCATCATAAATACAAAATTGCTTTTTAATTCTTGAATTACAGAACTCAAAAATTTGATTCTGCTTGGAGCTCATTGATAAAAGCAGACTGCTGATGCTCTGATGTTTGCTCCATGCATCAAACTTATCATTCCCTCTTCCAAAAATTAAACTCACTAAATAAATGAACTGAACAAATGTGTTTATCTTCAGTTCAGTTCAACTAAGATACACGGAGTTTTATCATTGAGTCTTACACATCAAAGCTTTCTCATTTGAAGCGGTGGTCACAGCTAACAATTCATTTGAAATGTTTACTCCTCACTTGTTGCTTGCTCATGCCCTGCATCACTCATTCCCCTACTCCATTCATACACATTTGCTGAATATTCCACACAGTCTCCCCTAAGTTAGTGAGGGCAACAGAGGGACTGTCCCCAGTGGTCTCCATGGTTTGAGCTGTATGTGAAATTGTTCGGCGAATTTTACAAAAAGTGCTCCACAAAGAGCAGATATTACTATTATCATTACCATTACTACTGTTACTATTATTACCAATTATTTTGGCATTTAGCACACGATAAATACAATATATTTCCTATTTTCTCAATATGGTTATAAGGGTTTTCGCTGACAAGCTCCAGGTTCTCTGTTTCAGAGAACTTGAAGAAGTCAGGTGTTCAAGAAAGATCTGATACTTTCTGGCAGTTAATCCTATATTAGCAACCGGACTCTCCTTCATCCACATGTAGGGTTTATTTTTATTTTTTTTTTATAAAGGGTCTCATTCTGTCACCTGGGCTGGAGTAGAGTGGTGCAATCTCAACTGACTGCAGCCTCGACTTCCTGGGCTCAGGAGATTCTCCCACCTCAGCCTCCCAAGTAGCTGGGACTACAGATGCACACTACCATGCCTGGCTAATTTTTAAAATTTATTGTAGAAATGGGGTCTTACTATGTTGCCCAGACTGGTCTTGAACTCCTGGGCTCAAGTGATCCTCCCACCTCAGCCTTCCGAAGTGCTGAGTTTACAGGCGTGAGCCACCGTGCCCAACTGAGCTGCTTTCTTTATTCACATCTAGGTTCTGACCTTCCAGGAAAAAACATTATTTTCCTTGTTTGGAGAAAATCTTTTTCCAACTACATCCAATTTGAGTGAGGAAAGGAAATAGTAATAACTGACTTCTAAGAAAAATAAATGCCAACAATGATACTTGTTTGGCACTGAAGACCAACTGAGGGCCTTGTGTTGGATGCCTCACGTTTAACTTAGCTAAGTTCACCACCTGCAATGACTGGCACTGCCAATGCCCATATCTCAACTGCTTATCGAACGTTCACTGGCTCAGCCCTCAGTGACTTAAATATTTCTTGCCTTGATTGTTTAATTAAATTCAGGTATGGTTCAGAGGACAGCAAGAGCCTCATGTTGTTACAATAATGAGGGTTTTTGAAGTTTTAACTCTAGCAGACTATTAAAAATACAACTATGATTCAGCTGAAAGCTTTATAAAGTGAAGGTGTAATTTTCTAAGCAATGAAATAGTCAATCATTACCTGCAATGATGAAGGGATCAGTAATAAGATATGAAGCTTCATTTTTCAGGTCATCAGTTTGCACACAGCCAAAGCGCGCAGAACCTTCGCATTAAACACAAGCACATGTGTATACACATGCACACATACACGTACACACACACACACACACGCACACACACTGCTTTGAACAAGTCTGAGGCCTCAGTCCATTTTCCAATAATGGATAAGTTAGCTTTGCAAAACCACAAATCACAAACACTTGCCTTGCTTTTCCTTTTGCCAATAAAATCAGGTTGAAATTTTAAAAAAATAAAAACTTATAATTCCTGGTTGTAAATTTTCTAGGAGAAATTTCAAGTATTGTTTCAGCATAGCAGGAAAATATTTGCATTCCAGCTGGTGGTTCTGGTATTAATCAGGGTGATTGCAGGAAGTCCCCAGCTGCTTGGGCAAGTGGGCCCTTGAATTTTTTATTTAATAGACGGCACTTCAAGGTAAAGCAACTCACAGAATTCTTAGCCCCAGAAATTGTATTAAGAATAATAGTTTCCACAAATAATTGCTAGAAATTGTTCACTCTACAATTGTAAGCATTTTATGTAAGGTGAAAACACTACTGACCCACTGACCATTGCTGAGGCCACCAACCCAGGACTGGCCTCTGCGTTGAGCCCCCAGGCTCATGGGGCTCCCTGAGACTTTTATTTCAGAACCATTAATGGTGCAGTCAGAGGTGGAGTAACAGAGGCAAATCAGTTCCTAGAGGCCTGCCCGATCTTTGGGCAGTTTGGAAGCAGTACCCATGCTTCTAAACTCTGCTTGGAGTACCAATGAAAAATAGCATCTCTATAAATTGTAAATATATACACACACACACACACACACATACAAGAACACAAACACGAGGGTAACAGCAGGAAGCAATGGGAGGGTTGACACTGTTCTTCATCATTTAGAGTCCCCTGTTAGCAGCTAACCACGGAATGAGATCAGCCCACCAGACCAAGTTCAAAACACAGGACAGAGGAATAGGGGCAGATACAGCTATCCTCAATCTTAGGCATAGGTGTACACAGGAGTGTCAGAGAAAGACCCAGGGACATGGAAACTTGTACATTGCTGTGGCTTTAAAATGTGCATAGCCTAAGCAACATGGTGAAACCCTATTTCTCCAGAAATTACAAAAATTAGCCAAGCATGGTGGTGCATGCCTGTAGTTCCATCTACTTGCAAGGTTGAGGTGGGAGGATTGCTTGAGCCCAGGAAGCAGATATTGCAATGAGTTGAGGTCATGCCACTACACTCCAGGCTGATTGACAGAGTGAACCTGTCTCAAAATAAGTAAACAAATAAAAATAAAATTTGCATGATGTGGCACATAGAAACAGAAATCCTAAGTGACAGCATTTTATAACTGTCAATGTCATTCTCATTGGATATATGTGAATTCCCTTCATGGACTTGACGTGATAAGTCAATATTTCTATGGAAACTATCCAGTAAGGAAAACACTTGGGACGTCATCCTCCCATGGAGATGCACTTACTTGTGTCCAGACTCATGGGCAATGGTGAAGGCCAGTCCAAGACCTGTATCTTCATTAATAGTGCAGCTGCGATATTTACTACACATTCCACTTATGGGTGCAAATCCTATGAAGGACAAAGATCAAAAGAATACAGAGCAGTGTTGTAATAAAATAAAGCATGGTATATTTATTTTCTTCCCCTTAGTGAAATTTAGTTCTTGTGTTCATATGGGGAAATATGTAATGGGAAACACTTAGATAACCATATAAAGGGCATTTGATAACGTAGGGGAAGGGATTCCATTCCAGGGAGCCCAAGGACTCTCTGTATTGTGGAACGCAATTCATGGTTCTATGTAATGTTCCTGGTGCAGGCTCTAACTGGGGCAAAATAGAGAGGGGAATCTATTGCAGATGGAGGAAAGTCTTCGCCTTATTCTAAACATCTAAACATCTATGTTCCCAAAAGGCCAAGTGAAAAAGTGCTGTAGAGAACGGGTGTGCTGGGAGGTCCCCAAGACCACCCCCAGCTTTAATGATTCACATCTGTCATAATGAGCATTTGTCACACTCACAGTTATTGCTTAATATTGCAAAAGGATACAGGGAAATATCAGCCAAGGGAAAACACATGGGCAGAAGTCAGGGGGAAAACAGGCACACACGTCTAGGGGTCCTTTCCCCGCAGAGTCACACAGGATGTGCTCTCTTCCTCAGCAAAGCGTAGTGATAGCGACGGTGAATGTTGTCCATCAGCATCACTCATCAGAAACTCAGGGTCCAGGGTTTTCTCTGGGAGCTGGTCACGTAGGCACCCACTGCCTAAAGTGTGCCAAAATTCTAGACCATCAGAAGGAAACCACACTGTACACACAACGTAGGCACAGTGAGCCACTTGTTGGAGGTAGGGCAGTAGGAGCCATCCTACAACCTGAGTTCTTGCACGCCAGTCAAGAGCCAACTGGGTAAGCAGACCTGTCTAAGGACAAGCAGCCAGGACACCACGTTAACTTGTTTTTGCACAATAAGACTAACTGCTGTTAAATTGGGTTTTATCTGAAAGTTTTAAAAATAAAACCCCTTCCTCCCTAAGAACTTGGGAAGAAATGGAGAGTTAGAAGAAATGTTCAGCAGAGTCCTGGTCAGTAGCACAGTGTTTCACACAGACCATCTGGAAAAAACCCAAAGTGCTGCCTCTAAGTCACACCCAGCCCTGTAAATGTCTAAAACACTGCTAAGATTGAGATACAGACAGAGAAGTGAAAAAAACAGGAAATAAAATATGGTCGTAGTAACTCCACAAATACACATCAATGTACTATTTCCACTAGATAATGAGAAAGCCTTCGATCTATCCACCCCATTCTCACAAACAGTAGAAGAAACAGAAAAAATATATATATTTATTATGTTAGAAGAGATAGGAACTCTGAAATCTGTGAGAGACATTCACTTGTTCAATAATCTCTCTTGATGAATGCAAACATACATCTGTTTGGATAAAGTTTGTACAGGGAAGTGAGTCTTTACAAGTTCACTAAGAAGCCGCTACTGCTTATTAACAAGGAACAAGGGCAAAAATACTCAACACTCTGTGCCACAGCCAGGGGTGCACATTCCACACATGGTCCTCACACTCTGCTGGAGGTTCTCACCCAAAGTGTCACAGGGCTCATTCTTCCACGAACATATATCCAGGCCAGTCAGTAAGATAGCGTGGTCATGACGAGTCCCATCTTTCCCCATCAATCCAGACTGCCACTGGCAGAAGCTACTTAAGGTGTGGTCTGCGTGATGACTTATCACCAGCCCTGGCTGTGCAAGAGACAAGGACCAAAGACCCCATGATAATGGAGAGAAAACATGTTATAATGCATTGCCATCACAGCAAACTATCATTGACCTGGATTTCAAATACATGGCTGGATCTGGATGGCATCTAAGTTAATGCATGTATTTTATGTATTCTATAAAACCTGTACAGATCCAGTGTACACATTTATGGACGTTTCTCTAGTTCCATACATAAACAATTGATTTGTATCTGGCCGATCCTGAATGCATGTTCAATGACCCAAGAAAGATTACTTCTGTGCATGAACTTTTTGTATTCAAAAATCTTTAAAAAATACTTTTCAAAATTAAGTAAAGCCACAGAATCATTTACACCTGCCTTTGCACATACATACACAAAAACACATCTAGACAGCAATATGTTTATCTCATAACCAAATTAAGCAAGTGGGATTTCCAATAAATAAGTCTTTTAATATTTATTATTACAGTGTTCAATGAAATATCTTTTCTACAAAGGCAGTATATTTCTGAGAGGAGGTAGGTCAATTGGTAAAGCTTTATTTCTGGAAAATAAACTGCAACTAAAAGGAGACTTTGCAAGCCATGTTCAACCTGCTCTGTCTCTATCAAGTTCGGATAACGCAACAATGAAGTAACAGGGTGTAGAACATTGGAACTCTTGGGAATGGAAGAATTTGAGACACAGAAGAACATGCATCAGACCAGTCTCCACCAAGTTTTTTGAATCTTATTCACCAGCATGCTCTAGTTTCCTATGACTGGTCAGACAACACCAGGTTTAATTACCTCAACTTCAGGACACTGGTTGTTTAAAGCTTTCACTGTTAGAATGTCATATTGAAAGTTTTGTCTCTCAGTCACTGAATATGTTTTCTGCTGAAATGTTTATTTTGTTTTTCCAGAAAGTCAAATATACCCAAGTTAAATGCTACACATAAACACGGGGGCATGCCTTGCATTCTTTACCGGGTGATTTCCAGGAAAACTGCATTAATTAAAGTTAACACAGGTGTACGATCAAACGATAACCTCGCTTATTCTTTGCAGCTTGGATGAATTCCAAGGTGAAAATGTTTTAATACAAGGAATAATTAACCTGTCACCTGAGAAGCCCGGCATGTTCAGCAGCCCCCTGCCCAACTGCGCACTCACACAAAAGACAATGAGGTCGTATCTTCCCTGACTAGTCAGACTAGAAATAGCCCGTCCACACACGCCCCCACCCTGCACAGAAAAAGAGCAGCATCCCAGAACTTTAACATCGAAGGCATCTTAGATCTTATGAATGATCTCAGGTTTCATCTAAAACATTCTTTGTTTTATAAATAAGAAAACTGTGGCTAAAAGGAGACTCTGAAAATGTCAGCAAGGGTGGAGCTGAGGCTGGGCACTTGGCTCCTGTCCAGCACCCACTCTCCTTCGCCCAGTCAATGATTAGCTTGGGGAAAAATGGAAGTGAGAGGCTTTTGTGCCTAAAATGCCTCCCTATTACTTATACCGCGAGGTGTTCATGTCCATCCTCACTGTGAAGGGACCACCTGTACGCATTTACGGGGGTCACAAATGAAGGCAAAGGATCTTTAACCCACTGCTACCAAGATCCAGTGTAATCTGGGTTTTTGCATGCAGTGAGGGAAACGCACTTGAGAGTCCATAGAAATCTTTTTTTATTTTATTTTATTTTATTTTTTTTTGAGACGGAGTCTCGCTCTGTCGCCCAGGCTGGAGTGCAGTGACCAGATCTCAGCTCACTGCAAGCTCCGCCTCCTGGGTTTATGCCATTCTCCTGCCTCAGCCTCCCGAGTAGCTGGGACTACAGGCGCCCACCATCTCGCCCGGCTAGTTTTTTGTATTTAGTAGAGACAGGGTTTCACTGGGTTAGCCAGGATGGTCTCGATCTCCTGATCTCGTGAAGAAATCTTAATAAGAATAAAAATCTCAGACTGCAAATGGTGAGGGTTAATTGCTGGGAGATAGTCGAATAAAGCGACACAGGGCCACACAGTACAATGTAACTTCAAGACCACAAAACATTTATGCTCTTCTAGCAAGAAGCAGAAAGGGCGCATTCCCACTGGCATCCTGAAAGCTCATGATGGCTAAGATACATTTTGTGCTGTGTATTCGTAGTGTGTGTCCCACCTATATGCTGAAGGCAGCTTTTACACGCCATTTTCTTACAGGCCAATTAAAGGATAATTTCTTACCACTTCTGCACCAAAAAACCCCACAAAAACTCCAAAAAAAGTTTAAAAGAATTGAAAAGACACTCATTTGCAGTAAAACACAAAATATTAAATACTTTTTGCCCTCGAGAGAGAAGAACCCATAGAACAATTATATTAAAGAAAATGCATTATTTTGCATTTACTTTTCTGGGAGTAGAAAGAGTAGATAGTTTCAAAGATAAACTACCTGTTCATCCTCTAGAAGAATCAGACCTACAATTGCAATGTTGATGTTTCCTCCTATTGTTCCATCTTTGAATAAAGCAGATACCTGAAAAAGACAGGAAATCCATGTTAGCCCCATAAATGGCATTTCCCCCCCTACTTACTACTAGTGGGCCTAGAATCCAACATCCTAGTTCTTCAGTGACAGAGCAATGTTAATTTTCTTGTATTTTAGGCAGACAGCTATATTAATCATATCCCTGTAAAAAGCCGAAGCTTCAGGTGGGAGTGGGGTCCACCTCTTACTGTCAAACACCTATGAAAGGATCACAAGACTGTGGGTTGGTAAGTGTTCCTCTTAGAATATAAAGAGGATTTTTAAGCTAATCATGATGACGACAGAAGCCAATCACTTCTCAAGCTCTTCTGGCAAGGAATTCCACAAGTGCAAGAGAAACTCGTGCACTTATGGGATTCCAAGAGGATACAAGAAAGAGAAGGAAAAAATCGTGGTAATGAGATGATGAGAGAAAGACACAAATATTAGAGGTGATGGATCATGGAAGTGGAAATGAATGACCAGAGTGGCATTTGGGGTGGTGAGCAGGAACAGCACGCCCACCATAGAATGCAAACTGAAGTGATTTGGCACTGAGCTGTGGAAATACTGGAAAAGCTCTACAGAAGAGAGGCAAACACTTCTACACATCAGAGCAGTTTGCTGAGGACAACAGGGCAATGCTTCGACCCCGTGCGGTGGGAAGGTGGCTCTATTTCACTGTCTCCTCGGCTTCTTGGGAGACCAGAAACCGAGTGGTTCAGTCGACCAAAAATGACACTAGCCATAGTAATCACATGACATCATGGAAAGATGGGCACATTCAGGGTACTCTGTTTATTGAGGCAGAAGAATGTAAAGACTTACTTTTAAAATATTGTCATTAAAACTATTCTTAAAAACACACTTTGGTGACTCAAGATTTTGTCTTCTGTTATTTAGATTTCACGTACACGAAATGAGGCTTAGTATACCTCTCATCACTCTTCAGTGATTAATACAGCTGACAATTTGAGACACAAACACATTTAACCTGAGACGATATTCTAAAAGGTTGTACTTTCCCCGTTTTTATAGATAAAATAATTTATATTTAGCATTTGAACATTAATATTTCTAAAAAGTTGGGCATTTCTATAGAGCCATCTAAAATCACACATCTAATGCTGATAATCAGATTTACTGCACCACAGTGGCTCAGCATCCCCTTAGAGATTTCCAGTAAATAGACACTAGTAAGCCTAAAACATCTCATAGGCTTACAGAGGCTTATAGAGAGGGTCAAATGATTTTTCCTACTGAATTAGTCTATGAAGTTCTGAAAATGGCTCTTTTCATTGGAGCATAGAAAACTAAATGAGTTATCACCAGTAAAATATTTCTCATATATGAAACATCAATCCACAGGTAACAAGTAAATCCACATGTTTCTTACATGAAACATCAATCCACACACACACACACACACACACCCTATGAAGTGCAATGACACAGATGGCCTCAACTGGAAGGACGATCCTACCATGTTGAGTATCGTGAGCACGTAGGTCGTGATATTTTCATGGCCATGGTTTTGCATCATCTTTTTGTCAACCACCACCAAGGTCTCCACGTTCAGTTCTTCATTTCTATGGGACCTCAGAAGAGAGCGCTTATGCCGTAAGCAAGACTTATACTCATCTGGCAAGATGAAGAGGTCTTCCTTGGGAGGCTGGGGCATGTCTATGGAGGGGCATATGGAGGGCAAATGAAAGCACAAGTCACACACAAAATCAGAGCCATAACTCATCATAGAGAAATTTGGTCTCAAAAATCAACGCTTATGATAAAAACCACATAACCTTTAAAACCTTGTGATGCAGAAGCTTGTATTAAAGTAGCACCCTAAATTTAAGTAAAATTCATGTAGTCTAGGCGTCATGGAAATCGTGGCTGTATTTCCCTTTATATAATTTCATCCTAATTTAAAACAGCAAGATAGGGCACTGTTTGACTTCGACTCCCAGCATCTGGTAGCAAAAGGGTTCAAAAACTTTGAGCATAGGGATTTGTAGAACAGATTCCTCTGCAAAGACAAAGCAATGGAACAAACAATTACAAGAACATGAGCTGGCTGGCTTGCTCTGTTTTCCTACTTGAAGACTTTTAATGACTTGACAATGTTTAAAGTTGATTTCAATGTCTGGACACATAACTAGCTTGTCTACACTGTTTCCAGTGGATTATAAAATGCTTGAGGCAGCTCCACTTCACTGAAGAGCTTAATTTCCTAGAAAGTACCATAAATATTTATGTAATTTGATTAGAAGACAAAGCATACACTTTTCTCTTGAAGTAATCCCTTTAAAAATATTTTTGGCATGTATAATCGTTGGGTTAACACTACACTGAAAACAATTAGGTTTAGTGGATGCCTCAGAAAATGTGGTTAAAATTGTTTCATGTGAAAGTGGACTTCAAAAAGCCCAGATATTTAGGTGGCGTGCACACAAAATCTACGCACACTGTATTCAAGGAGCATACTGTAAGCAGATGCTATTTTGTTTGACTAGTGCATCCAACACATTTTATTTTCCTTTGCTAACATACTTCCAAAACTAAATAAAGCTTTTGGAGAATAATAATGATACTAGCTAATGTTTATTGAGCACTCATCATTTGCCATTAAAGTTTACGCAATGCCCATAGGTGTGAGCCCCACCCTAGGCGATGTCTCTGTGTAACTTGTGCAGTCTGTACCCCAGCCTGAGCATGGGGTTCTAAGGATGAGGTCATAAAGGCAGAGGAGAGGAACATGACTTGCTCACACCCCTTCCTTCGAAAGTGTTAGAAATGGCTATCAGATTTGGACAGTGTGGTCCTAGAGCTCTTATTCTTAATTACCACTGGTGGAAAAGTGTCTTTAGGATGAAAACAACATGTTAGCACAGGACCCAGCAGCTGCAGGTCCTCAGTATTGGGGGCAGGGGTCAGAAATTCCGTGGGGTGGTGATCTCATGGGCCTTGGCTCTGAAAACCCCTCAGCAAATGACTGCCCCTCACTATGGAGCTTGCAACATTGTCCCCAGAACACACAGGCCTCAGCTGCACACCCACCATCACCTGAAGGGCAGCTGGTCCACTAATCAGCCTGAGGTCCAACCTCACTATTGGTTTTCAGCAAATCAACCTGCCTCTGTTTGCCCTTTTCCACCAAAAAATGCCTGAGTGAACACAGAAAAGGCTCCCATTTTCGGAACAGGAGACTCTAATAGGAAAGAACCACTGTAAGTGTGAATTCCACCAAGACAGAAGAGCAGGACTGCCCTGAGTTCAAGGGAAAGTCCAAAAGCCTCAGTGACAACATGGAACTATCAATGCACAGATGGCACAGGGCCCTGACGATGTGTCCATGCACAGGTGACACAAGGCCTTGAGGTGCATCATGCGTAGGTGACACAGTGCCCTGGGGGGTGTATCTGTGCATAGGTGACATGGGGCCCTGGGGGTACAGTGCATTCAAACACAGGTGACATGAGGACTTGGGGGTGCGTCCATGAACAGGTGACACAGGGCCCTGAAGATGCATGCTCCAGTGCGAAGAACTGCCGTCAATTCTGTTGATTCTGCTCACTTTTCCGGGGACTGGGCTGGTCACATGGCCCCTGGCCACTCGAGGCCCAGGAGTGCAGTACTGTCACCAGCATAGCCCAGAGGGGACAGAAATATGTGGCAAACTAAACAGCAGGATATCAATCACCAATGTTCTCCACCTACAAGAGGCATTTTGTTGAGCTTTCTTTCTCTAGTTTTATTATGAAGAGATGGGAACTTCTTTACACTTTTCAAATACAAACTGTATTATAGAGTTTAGTATCCTTTTTCAAATAACTGCCTTTCACTTACCACCACTATTACAATTCTGAAATGTCTCTCAAGGCAACATACACTACACACACACACACACACACTCACATGCCTATGCACACATGCCCAGATGTGGACACCACTCTGTGGGTCATCTCTACCACCTTGCACACAGAGCTGTGCCTAAGCTGTGCCAGCAGCCTGAGTGATGGTGACCACCTTCAGAGAGGAATGAAAGGATCACAGTCCTCTCACAATGGTATGCATTGCTTGATGTTTTCAAGGTCCACTGCAGCATCTGCTTAAGAGCCTGGTGTGTGGTCTGTCAAAGTGGTTAAGACAGCCCTACTATCTCTCCTGCTGAGATCCAGGTGTGTGGGCCACTTTATCTCCTTGGTATATGGAATTTGTCCTGCTCTGACCACACCCACACCACAAGCCCTGGCAGCAGAGTCCTGGCTCTGACCTTGTGGAGGCCTCCACCATGCACCTGGGTCCTGACCTGTCAGTCAAGGCAGCCTCCGGCAGCTGTTGCTGATATGCACACCCTTTTCAAACACTCACCCAACCTCAGGATTCCCAACTCTCTCAGCCTCCTGCTCACCTCCCTTTGTTCTCAGCATGGTTCTTCCTGCTACCTCCCCCACACCTGAGCCCACTAAGCTCATCTGGGGTGTGACGTTTTCAAGTCATCTGAATGCAGCATATGACTTTTGGGGGTAGGATGAAATGGGTTCGGAGGACGCAAAGGCACTGATGGTTTAACAAGCACTGATTCTGTTGTTGTAGGTGCCAAGAGATTTTTGTTCATTCACTCATTCAATGAGATTCACTAAGTACTTGCAACAGGTCTGCCTCTATTCAGGGTGCTGGGTAGAGCAGTCATAGAAACCAACCAAGCAGGAAACGATGGGCTGCGGGGAGCAGGGGCTGTCCAGAGGCTCCTGGGGAAGGTTCACCCAGTGATGCTTGAGGAGAGAGCTCAAGGAAGTGAGGCACATTCCACAAAGCACCCAACTTCGATTCCTGAATTTCTGAGAGGTTTCTACATAAAATGTAAATAACAAGTCATTTCCTAAATGGTCATGACAAAAAAGACTTTGCTAAAGCCTGGGTGATAAATTGTAGGTATATTATGTCACACTGAGTCTGCCCTTTTGATGTGGTAATGTATATAAGTATGCAAATAAATGAATTACCTCAGCAGGAAAACTATGTGGGCTTGAATAAATCAAAACCTCAAAAATATAGAAGGACTGAGTAGTGATGCCAGGGTTCTTTTGAAGATGTCTGGTATTCTTTAATTCTGCACACTGTGTCATTTAATCTGCCCGGGAAGGAGTTCTTAAAAAACATCATTTACCATTATCCATACATCTGCTATGGAGAGACGTCCCGTGCTGAACTTACAGATAAGGGACTCTCTCTGGAATCATTGCTTCAGTTTAGCAACAACAGATCAGTAGATTTCACCTCGTGGCAGACATGCTTTGAAGAAAATGTACAAGGTTCCATCAGCTTACATAAATGTCAAAATCACTAAATACACGCAAAGATTCGCCCTTACATACATTTCTTGCGTCTTCCACAGAAATGCTGTCTTTGTGGCAGTCCCAGGTGAAGGTCACTGCTGTGCAGGGGTTGATGCGCCAGCTCCCATGTCCTGGAGGTCACCAGGACCTCACTGGCCCCAGGAGCATGGGGCTCTGTGGATCTCTTATACAGTATGTGGGATGGGGAGCTGCCCTGGGCAGCGCTGCGGAGTTTCCACAAGAGGTGTGAAGGAAGTGGCTTTAGGAAGTAATCTGCCTCTTCTGTTCGTATCATGCCTGACTGGAAAAAATAAAAGGAAAGAAAGAAAACACAATTAGACTTTCTGTTTGAAGCCAGGGCCGATTCTCCAAGCACCACATTTGTTATCCTTCTCTCGGAAGCATGCTCTTCCCTCCAGTGACAGCGAACACTGGAAAGGTTCAGAAACCCCGGCTGAGAGTTAGCAATGGGAAAGGCCCCACACACAGCCTGAGCTCTCTGGCTCTGCATCCCTCCTGAGCTCTCTGGCTCTGCATCCCTGCAGAAAGGTCTGCGTGGAGCTGCTCCAGGACTGGACTCCAGGAATGAGAAAGGGACAGAGGGTGCACAGCATACCAAAGTCAGTTAATTTACACCAAAAGCAATGACGGTGCAAGAAAGAACACCTGCACACTTAAATATTAAATATTCATATTGGTGAGGGGTCTCAGATAAAGCAACAAAAATTAGAATCCTAATAGGGTAACGTGCAAAACTCTGTTAAAGCAAATTTGAAAACAAAGCAAATGTTACACTTTCTAGAAGAGTGTAACTTAACAAAATTAATCCTGAGGAAAGCATAAAAAATTTTCTTGGGGAATCTGGAAGGTTTTCTAAGCAAGATATTAAAGGAAATAGGAAAGCAGTGATTTTATAAAATACTAAAAATGTCTGCAGAGCAAAACAGACTAAATACAATGTTCAAAATCGTAGAGACAAAATCGACAGATTGCTTTTTTACCTTTTAGGGTGACAAATATTTTTAAGATCTTGGTAGTACGATTGTTGGTGAGCATGAGGACAAACAGGCAATCTTACATTCTGGGAAATGTAAACTGAGGCCCCACTCAGGAGGCAGCCCCAGGGCCAGCCCATATATCTGTGCACTACAGACATTATGAGTTAAAGTGCACAATTCAACTTCAGGGAGTTAACTTCTGGGAATTCTCGCCAAATATTTCCTGTAAGAATTTCTTAAATATCAGTGAACCAGGTGTGAATGTGTATGGCAGCATTGCTTATAATAACAAAACAGCAAAACAAAACTAAAATAATAAAACAGGAAACAATTTAAATGGTTACCAGCAAATTCAGGGTCAATTTTCAAAGTACATTTATTTAATTGGAGGTTATATAGCTACTAAAAATTGGAGTTATGTACTGATGATAATTATAATTAAACATGTTTTTTAGTTCCTGAAGCTGAGGCCCATATTTTCTATATACTACCTATTGATTACTCATCAATAGGTAAGTTCTGTAAGGTATCAGTGTCCCCGTTTTATGGGTGAAGAAATAGAGATGTAGAATGATTCAGTAATGTTTTCAAGGTCAACTGGCTAGGAAATATAGTGTAAGGATTCGAATGAAATCAGAGTACATTCAGAACTTGTAAGTTTAAGGTTTATACTACAGGGTTTCCAAAAGGTATTAATTTGTTAAAAGTGTATAATAGAGTATATAGTGTGCTCTCAATTATGTTCATTTTAAAAGTTGTGTATCTACACTTAAGAATTTTCTTGGATGACTGAAGATAAATTCAAGTCAAATTGGATGGTGGAACAATAACCATCTTCAGGGGGAAAGCCTCTTCAGAAGGAGAAAGTTGAGTAGGAGGGATGCAAAAAGAAAATTATACTTCATTTTATAGCTCTCTGCACTACTCAAGTTCAAGTCTGTGCATTCCTTCTTTTAAAATAATGTCAATGGCATTGCTGGATCATTGGATTACAAATGAATTTTAAAAGTCCTAATAAATGTTATTACATATTGCTCTAATTTTATAATGCAATCAACTCCTATGGTACCCATCAGGGTACCATTTAGAGCTCTCCAACACTGAACTATTAGTATTACTATTGTGCCAATTTTTTCGGTGATTTTGCAAATCTAGTGCTGCACACTGACTGAGACACTCATTAGGTATTCTCAGCTGCTGATCCACGGCTTCCAATGTCCATTCTAAATTTGTCTCTGATGTGGGAAGCCTGTGTCTGATTCTCACTTGGGAGTTGTGGGGAGACTTCCCTTGCATTAATGTCCATGTAGTGAAGCCCTGTGTGGGGCTGGGCTGTCCTGGGTGAGTCTGGGCATTTGTACAGTGTGAACTGCAGGCATGGAGGAGCATTTCCTAGACCTTGAGAAAACGCCAAACACAACTCTCAAGGAAAATAGGATTTGGGGTGGGAGACATAAAAGAAAGAGGAGAGCAGGTTTATCAAATATTGGGAGAGGAAGCATTAGCTGCAGTGTTACCACTCTGGGTGAGAGGAGGCAAGACCAAGGTAAGCTTGATAGACTATTAGAGAAGCCATCAGCATCACTATGGGAGGGAGACCTCCTGGGGCCCAAATACCACATAGCCATGGGAAAGTGAAATTCTTGGAATTTATGCCCAGGATTGAGGGAGGGGGCAGAGGCAGTCTTTCCTGCAGTGCTATTCATGAATGACTTTGGAACCTTCTTGGCCTTCTAGAACTCCAGGAACTAAACGAAGACACGACAACACTTTACCTTTTGCAGTTCTACCAGGGAATGCCAAGTGTGAAATAAATTAAATAATGGTTAGAGCCAATTAGGTTTCAACCTTTTTGCATTTTAACTGAGAAGCGTAAGCAGTCATCGATGTGTTCAACCTTGTATAATGCTACCCAATTAGTTTCTCCATTACCTAAGGTAACCAGTTTAGGTATTAAACCAAAAAAGAAGAAAAGTTCATGCATGGCTTAAAACAATAACAACACTTTTTGGTATGCAACCAATTGCTCACTTTTCAAACCACCCCTCAGAAGATGATTGGCTCTTTAAGAACCTAGAATAGACGTGATTCAGTATCTCCCCTGCAGGTTGCAGCAGACTGATAGAAGGCAATGGCCTGGTGATTGGACACTGCAGAATTTATCATCCCATTCTCATATTTATTAGCTGTGTGACTTTGGATGATTTACTCAGCCTTTCTGTGCTGTTCTGTCATCTAGGATGCAGATATAAGAACAGCTACTTGTCACGAGTTTGTAAGACTTAATATTCTTAAAGTATATGATCTAGTGAACATTCAAACAAGATTTGCTGAATTAATAAAATGAAGGATGTAAAATATCATACTTCACCCTGATGATCTTTGCTCTCCTTCTGATAATTCAGAGAGCCCCTGAGGAATTTTTCACTCTGCAGCTGGAGATCCCTCTGAAGCCCTGAGTGTTGGTGCACCCAGCACCACAATCATCTCAAACACAATATTGTTTCTGATCTGCTGCTTTGCTTTTTACACTCTTTCTGGCTTCCTGGCCTACACACTTGTGATCTAAGACAGCTGTTTCCTATTCAGAACCATCTCCTCCTTTTCCCTAGGCTCAAGGCTACATTCTGGGTGGCCCAGGCTAAGAGGACCAGATCCCCAGGCGAAGGTGTCCGGCAGCAGTTGGCAGATTTTTGAATTTTCATTAACAAAGTCATCAAGCATTATACTTATTTCAATAATAACTTAGTCTGAGTCACAATGTTCAGTATTTAAATAATCTCCAATTTCATGAAATATATAGAGCATAGTAACTGATAAGACTGATATTTCGACATCCCTTGATAAACAACAGATAAAAATACAAAAAAAGTTACTTCATTAGCTTGTTGCATTATTAGTTTGCAAGCTATTCTAAAAGATAAGGTAAATTGCAGAAGATTAATGTTTTCTTCTTATCAGAATGAAGAATATTTGTTTGGAAACTCAAAATGTCTAGAGGAACCTGCCTGTAGCTCACAGTAACCACTGGAATGTCAGGCGTGTGGATTATTAACCAGGCTTCAGAAAAGGCCAAGTCCTTCAGGCTTTGTAAAGGACAGGCTTTGTTCTCACAGGGCCTGCCTCTCTCATGACCAATTCTGGAAACCATTTTACATTAGAAAACTCACCAAACACTTATGTTGCCTTCATAAGAAATGAACGAATATGTGTTGTGTTACTGCTGGGAAACGCTAGTTCTGAGCAATGTAAGTAAAGAAAATATTGAAACTTGGCAGTAGGATGTTTACTGTAGTATATTTGTTGTCATCCATAATTAAAAGTTGGTAGATTTCTATTAATTGTGATCTGTTGAGATTCATAGAAACTGCTCATTAAAGTTTTCATGAATCAAAAAATAAAATAGAAATTAAGAAGAAATGAATAAATGCCCAATCACTGAGATTATCTCTACTGCAGTGAGAGAGACTCCCAGTGAACCAGTTCTAAGCGTGTCTCAGGTGACACTCTGTGCCCTTTTCATGAGAGCTACCTATCAATAAACACAGTAAAGAAGTCATTGGACTCATTATGAGAAAGAGGCATTTTAATTTTCAAGTGATTTCATTTTTACTCTCCTCCATCTTTTCTCCTGAAGTGTCATTCGTTTTGGGAATATTCTATGCATTCTAGGTCTTCTTAGTGATATTTCAGAAACGCTAGACAGTTTCAACTTTTGTCAAACTTTAATCAAAGTGAAACTTTGCTTTTTATTTTCTTCCGACCTCAGAACCAAATAGGAACCTACACCGAAAGCCACAGTGAGTTTTGTGGTGTGATTATATGTGATATCTTGAAAATAAAAATTTGGCTACAATTTTCTAAGAAGTTTAAATAAACCAAAAGCTTCCTTTTTCTCCAAGAAATGTTGTATCTGTTTCTTTTTGCTCCTCTCTCCATTACACCTGACTTAGGCACTGGGCTCACTCAACCTTTCTGTCTTCAAGGACGATGGGGCTGATACGTTGGTCACAGGAATCACGCATCGTCCTAAACCCAAAGAAGTCCAGGCTTCATAAGTTCAGTCATTTTCTCAGCTGTAAACTTGGCCCCAGTCACCTTCCAGTGGCTTATATATAGACTCAAACTGCTAACGTTTTGACACTGGACACTCTGACAAAGTTTCTGGTTAAAGCTGAATCTTGTGAGTGATGAGTTATTCCCATCACCCTACTCCATCAGAGAGGCCTCAGTCCTTGGTTTCTTATAAAGCCCAGTTCCTCCTACAGAGACACCAGCACACATTTGTAAAACATGAATACCTGTTGTTTGTGCATGAGGAGGAGAGGGGGTAAGGGTGAGGCAGGGCTGGATGAAGGAGAAGCAGGACTGGGAAGGCGTCATCTGGAAGTTGACTGGATAAAGGCATAGATGGAATTGCTGAGTTCTACCTGGATCTAGTGGCCTGGCTAAACTGGACCAGTGTAATAACCATCCCAGCGGCAGAAGTGTGACTTGGGTGAAGTGCCAACTGTCTACATGCCCCACAAATACTGTCTCAGATGGCCAACATGCCTCCCATCCATGGTTTCTGCACAGCTGGGCATACCTGAATCATCAGCCAATCAGACTTTGATGAATTCTATGGCAGCAAGAATGCTAGAGAAAGCAGACTATAATTTAATAGTATAATTTAAGAATGCACTATCATTATCCTTAGTTGTTCCAAATTATCATTAACTGTAGATTTACTCAAAACCATTCCTGTATCTATATGGTCCTTGTTCACTAGGAGAAGCAGTGATTTTTTTCGTATGTTAAAATCTCATCACAGAAGCCTCAAGGGTACAACACTGAGAACACTCACATTTCTGGCCTTGTTCTTAGAGCATGAAGAGCTCTCATATTTTTAGAATTTATACTCATTTAATTCACCTGGACATTAATTAAATTTACCAAGATTTCTTGCCAAACTCGACAAGCTAATCTTCATAGTGATATAACTTTTGATTAGAGCTTAGATGAAAATGATATTTGTGACTTCCTCCATCCCTGGCTGAAGAAGGAATCTGGAGTGAAAGGTAATCCTCTGTTAGGGGTAAATACTTTTTACCCATGTCTTAGGGTTTTCTAAGAAGGGAAGGACACAGGCGCACAGGACTTCTCAAACCCAAAGTGCAAGAAGGAAACATTTCAGTGGGAGAGAGGACGTTCTCAGCATTGTCCTTGCCCGTGGTGTCAAGGGGAGGGTCAGGTGGAGGCAACCAGCTGTGAGTGAGGAACAGCACAAGCCTGCTGAGAAGCCGATATTAAGAAGGCAGAGCCAGATGGCCAAACAGAAGCTTCCACCAAACCTAGACTAATATATGCAGAGAAAATATCCCTAAAACGTGAAGGAGAAATAAAGACTTCTAAACAAACAAAAGCTGAGGTATTTAATCAACACCAGACCTGTCATCCAAGAAATGATAAAGAGATTTCTTCAATATGAAAGAAAAGGACATTAGTGAGCAATAGAGAAATCATGTGAAGGTAGAAAACTCACTAGAAATAGTAAATACACAGAAAAACACAGGATTTTATAATACCGTAATTACGTTTGTAAGTCAGTTATATCTTGAGTAGAAAGACTACAGCATCATCAAAATAATAACTATAGCATCAAAAATAATAACGATAGCAACTTTTTGAGACATGATACAGTAAGATACAAGTAAAAACAACAAAAAGTTAAAATGCAGGAGGACAAAGTTAAAGCACAGAATTTTAATCAGTTTTCTCTTTGCTTGTGTCTTAGTTTGTTTATGCAATCCTGATAAGCAGTCATCAGTTAAAAGTAATGAGTTATCCTGTAATCCCAGCCCTTTAGGAGGCTGAGACAGGCGGATCATGAGGTCAGGAGATCGAGACCGTCCTGGCTAACATGGTGAAATCCCATCTCTACTAAAAATACAAAAAATTAGCTGGGTGTGGTGGCGGCGCCTGTAGTCCCAGTTACTCAGGAGGCTGAGGCAGGAGAATGGCGTGAACCCAGGAGGCAGAGCTTGCAGTGAGCCAAGATCATGCCACTGCACTCCAGCCTGGGGGACAGAGTGAGACCCCATCTCAAAAAAAAAAAAAGTAATGAGTTATTATAAGATATTATTTGCAAGCTCATGGTAACCTCAAATAAAAAAAAAAAAAGAGATACACAAACAGTAAAAAGCAAGAAATTAAAACATACCACAGAGAAAATAACTTTCACTGAAAGGAAGACAAGAAGGAAAGAAATAAAATGCCACAAAAAACCCCAGAAAACAAATGACAATATAGCAGGAGTAAGTCCTTACTTATCAATAATAAAATTGAATGTAAACAGACTAAAACTCTCCAGTCAAAAGACATAGAGTGGCTGAATGGATTAAGAGAAAAAAACAAGACCCAATGACCTGTTGCCTACAAGTAATTTCACTTACAGATATACATAGACTAAAAATAAAGTAATAGAAAAAGATATTCCATGCAGATGGGAAGGAAAAGGGCTGGAGTCCTAAACTTATATAAGACAAAATAGATTTCAAGACAAAAACTATAAAAAGTGACAAAGAAGGTCATTATATGTTGATAAGAGGGTCAGTTCAGCAAGAGGATATAACAATTGTAAATATATATGCACTCAATATCGCAGCACCCAGATATAAAAAGCAAATTGTTATTAGAGCTAACAGAGAAATAGATCCCAATGAAAAAACAGCTGGAGATTTCAACGCTTATCAAGACAGAAAATCACCAAAGACACATTAGAATTAATCTGCATTACAGACTAAATGAACCTAACAGATATTTACAGAACATTTTATCCAATAGTTGCAGAATACACATTTTTCTCCTCAGCACATGAATAATTCTCAAGAATAGACCATATGTTAGGCCACAAAAAAAACTTAAAAAATTTTAAAAACCCTGAACTTCTATCAAGTATTTTCTCTAACCACAATGAAATAAAACTAGAAATCAGTAACAAGAGGAATTTTGGAAACTATACAAACACATGGAAATTACATAATATGCTCCTGAATGACCAGTGGGTCAATGAAGAAATTAAGAAGAAAATTAAAATTTATTTAAAAAATGATAACAAAAATACACCATACCAAAATTTATGGGATAAGGCAAAAGTATACTAAAAGAAAAGTTTATAGGTATAACTGCCTACGTCAATAAAATGCAAAAACTTCTTTTTTTTTTTGAGGCGGAGTCTCGCTCTGTCGCCCGGACTGGAGTGCAGTGGCCAGATCTCAGCTCACTGCAAGCTCCGCCTCCCGGGTTTACGCCATTCTCCTGCCTCAGCCTCCCGAGTAGCTGGGACTACAGGCGCCCACCACCGCGCCCGGCTAGTTTTGTATTTTAGTAGAGACGGGGTTTCACCGTGTTAGCCAGGATGGTCTCGATCTCCTGACCTCGTGATCCGCCCGTCTCGGCCTCCCAAAGTGCTGGGATTAGAGGCTTGAGCCACCGCGCCCAGCCACAAAAACTTCTAATAAACAACCTATTGGTGCATCTTAAAGAACTAGAACAGCAAGAGCAAACAAAACCAAAAATTAATAGAAGAGAAAAAATAAATATCAGAGCAGAAATAGATGAAAGTAAAACAAGAAAACAATAAAAAGAATAACAAAATGAGAAGTTGGTTTTTTGAAAAGTTAAACAAAATTGGCAAACCTTTAGCTGGACTAAGAAAAAAAAGAGAGAAGACCCAAATAAATAAGATTAGCGATTACAAAGGAGACAGTACAGAGATACAAAGGATGATCAGAGGCTTCTGTGAACAGCTATATGCTAATAAATTGGAAAACGTAGAAGAAATGGATACATTCCTAGACACATACAAGCTACCAAAGTTGAATCATGAAGAAATCCAAAACCTGAACAGACCAATAACAAATAATAATATCAAAGCCATAATAAAAAATCTCCTAGGGAAGAAACACCCAGGATCTGATGGTTCCACTGTTGAATTTTACCAAACTTGTAAGGAATTAATACACTCCTACTCAAACTATTCTGAAAAACAGAGAAGGGAATACTCCCAAATTCATCCTAAGAGGCCAGTATTACCCTGATATCAAAACCGGATAAGAGCACACCAAAAAAAAAAAAAAAAAATGAAACTACAAGCCAATATCCCTGATGAACACTGATGAAAAAATCCTCAGCAAAACACTAGCAAACCAAATTCAGCAAGACAAAAAAGATGATTCATCATGACCAAGTAGGATTTATCTCTGGGATGTAAAGATGCTTCAACATAGACAAATCAATCAGTGTGATGTTCTGTACATCACATGAAGAGAATGATGGACAAAACCCATCAAATCATTTCAACTGATGTTGAAAAAGCATTTGACAAAATTCAACATTCCTTCATGATAATAATCATCAAAACACTAGGTATAGAAGGAACATACCTCAACACATTAAAAGCCATATATGGCAGACCTACAGCTAGTGAAGTACTGAATGGGAAAAAAGCTGAAAGCCTTTCCTTTGTGATCTGGAACACAATAAAGATGCTCACTTTTACCACTATTATCCAAAATAGTACTAGAAGTCCTAGCTAGAGCAATCAGACAAGAGAAAGAAATAAAGGGCATTCGAATTAAAAAGGAAGGAGCCAAATATTATCCTTCTTTGCCAATGAAATAATCTTAGATTTGAAAAAATCTAAAGACACCACCAAAAAATTATTAGAATTGATAAATTCAGTAAAGTCGCAGGAGATAAAATCAGCATACAAAAATCAGTAGCATTTCTATATGCTAACAATGAACAAGTTGAAAAAAGAAACCAAGAAAGTAAATTCATTTATAATAGCTACAAATAAAATAAAACACCTAGGAATTAACCAAAGAAGTGACATATTTCTACTATTAAAACAATAGGGAAACTCTCCAGAACACTAGAATAGGCAAAGTTTTCTTGAATATACCCCATAAGTACAGGCAACCAAAGCAAAAATGGACAAGTGGGATAACTGCAAGTTTAAAAGCTTCTGCACAGCAAAGAAAATAATCAACAAAGTGAAGAGGCAACCCACAGAATGGGAGAAAATATCTGCGAAGTACCCATCTGACAAGAGATTAACAACCAGAATACATAAGGAGCTCAAACAACTCTACAGGAACAAAATCTAGGAATCTGATTTAGTAATGGGCAAAAGGGCTGGGCGTGGTGGCTCACACTTGTGATCCCAGCACTTTGGGAGGCTGAGGCGGGCAGATCACCTGAGGTCGGGAGTTTGAGACCAGCCTGGTAACATGGAGAAACCCCGTCTCTACTAAAAATACAAAATTAGCCGGGTGTGATGGCATATGCCTGTAATCCCAGCTACCTGGGGACTGAGCCAGGAGAATGGCTTGAATCCAGGAGGTGGAGATTTCCATGAGCCAAGATCGTGCCATTGCACTCCAGCCTGGGTGACAGAGTAAGACTCTGTCTCAAAAAATAAAGAAATAAATAAATAGAAATAAAATAAACTAAAATTTTAAAATGGGGAAAGTTATGAATAGACGTTTCTCAAGAGAAGACGTACAAATGGCAAACAGGTATATAAAAAGGCGCTCAACATCATTAGAGAAATGCAAATCAAAACTACAATGTGATATTCTCTCACTTCAGTAAAATGGCTCTTATCTGAAGAACAGGCAACAAAATGCCAGTGAGGATGTGGAGAAAAGGAAATCCTCGTATACTATTGGTGGGAATGTAAATTAGTACACCCACTCTGTAGAACAATTTGGAGACTGCTCAAAAACCAAAAATAGAGCTACCATAGGATTCAGCAATCCTACTCCTACGTACATTTCCAAAAGAAAGAAAATCAGGATATCGAAGAGATGTCTGCACTCCTATGTTTATTACAGCACTATTCTCAAAAGCCATGGTTTGGAAGCAATCCAAATGTCCATCAAAAAACAAATAGATAAAGAAAACATGGCACAGGTACACAATGGAGCACTATTACATCACAAAAAGGAATGATATCCTGTCATTTGCAACATGGATGGAACTGGGGGTCATTACATTACATGAAATAAACCAAGCACAGAAAGACAAATGTTGTGTGTTCTCACTTATTTCTGAGGAGCTAAAAATTAAAGCAATTAAACTTGTGGAGTTGGAGAGTTGAATGGTGGTTACTAGAGGCTGGAAAGGACAGTGTGTGTGTCAGCCTTGGGAACATAGGGGCTGGTTAATAGGTATAAGGATATAATTAGATAGAATGAATAAGATCTAGTATTTGATAGCACAACAGGGTGATTACAGCCAACAGTAATTTATTATATATTTAAAAATAACTGAGAGAGTAGAACTAGATTGTCTGTACCACAAAAAAACGATAAATGCTGGAGGCGATGGATATTCTATTTACTTTGGTGTGATTATTACACATTGCATCAAAACATCTCATGAATCCCTGAATATATGCACCTACTATGTACCCACAAAATTAAAACAATTTTAAAAGACAAATTTAAAAAATAAAAAATTAATTTAAAAAAGAAGCTGATTTTGATGTATGAAACTCATTTTGAAAAAAATTATTTAAAAATAATCCAAAATTATTACAAAATGTCTATCAATAAGGTATTGCCTAAATCTGTTTCAGAATTGACACTATTCACAGAGACTGAATGTTTCAGGCAATGAGGAATGAATGTGGGGTTCCTCCTAGGTCCTTCCTCAGCCCTGTCTGGACATTTAACACAACTGGAGAGATTGTCTGTCTGTGAGAATTCAGAGCAGCTAAACATGGACATGTTCTGAAGACCAGTATTCCCTCCTACATGAAAGAAGAAACGTTGCCAGAAGCAACACAGTAAAACTTATTAATGGAGCTTCCATTTACTGAGCCTACCATCTATTCAGGGGACTGCACTTCATAGATATCAGTCTATTGTTTTTCACTGTAGATCTGTGAAGAGGCTGCAGGAACTGATGCCTACCAAGGTTAAACAATCTACCGGAGTTCCCAAGCCAGGAAGTGAGTGAATTCGAAATCAAAACCCAAACCATCTAGTCCCCATGCCATGGGGGTATCATGCTATGTATCACTACCTCACATGATGGAGGAAGTGGTACTACACAGCACAGGGAGAGATCCAGGGCTCAGCGTCTAGTCCAGCTTCAATGTGTTAGGATGCTCCTGACTTTGCTTGTTAGCCGCCTGGGTACTGATTTCTCAGAAAGATAACGTCATTGAGCAACATTCTCTTTTTAAAAAATGTGTTGAAATCTGTTAACTCTCTTGCCTTTATCTTTGGTGCTACACAGGTCAAATTCTAATCACTGTTCTGTGAAACATTTTTCAATATATGCAGTTAGTCATGTCTTACTTAACTATTCTTTCTTCCATGCCAAATATCCTTTGGCCAGCCGTCATAACATTTTTACATAAATGTAAACCTATCTTCCTTCAGTGGCTCTCCTGGGTCCAACACCAGTTTTTCAATGTTCTTCTGAACACACATTTCCAAACAGGGAAAACTCAGTGAAAGGATTAGATGTGGAGGGGTTAAGTAATATGGTATGAGATTTTATGATCTGCTCAGCGTCTTACACATCGTAAACTCATCAACTTTTTTTCATATCCATCATTTTGAAAGCTGGCATCCTCAATCCTACTTCTGTAAGTGAAATGTCCCCCAAATTTCAGTGTACACATCTAGGAAATCGTAGTAGCTTGTTAGCATTGCTGTTAAATCGTTTCTTGCCCATTAAAAATATGCAAGGAGAAGATGTGCAACTGGAAGAAAGGTGGCCACAGGTTTGGACCCCGTGGTTTAGAAGAACTTCTGCCCTAAGAGGAAGGCAGTTTTCTTGATGACAAAACCAAAACCATAGACTGAAAACACAATCATTTACTGGGCCCTCTCTGTCCTCTGAGTGGAAGCAACGTAAGCAACCAGAGCTATTAGTAAAGCAAAGGCTGCTTTCCCTGTCAACTCTGCTCATGGTTCAGGCACCACCTGGAGTACAGAATGGGAAGCTGACTTAGTACAACATGGGAAATATTCTCTGATGTGGCCACAGTGGCTGTCCAGCCATTAAATACTCACCTTCTATTAGGCATAATAGAATTCTACTAGGCATAATAGAATTGGCCAGTGATGAGGGAGGAAAAGAGAGAGTGTGGTACATCAGTCCTTGGAAGTATATTTGACCCAAAAATGAAAGTAATGTAAGCGTCGTGCCATTTACAAAATAACCAATGAGTAGAGTGGATTTTCGTGAACAGCTCCCCCCCACTCGCTGATGTTGATTCTCCAGCATAGTCAACGACCCAGTATTTAGAGATGCAGGTGAAGTGCCTCGCATTAGTTCAGCAGAATCAAATTAGGAGGTGACACACATCTCCAGGGAGTAGACATCCATTTCTGCTGTCCACCCAAGTCCAGGCAAGAACCCGAGGGCACATGAGCAGATGAGAACAGGAACTCAGTAAGCACCCTCTCAGCAGACACTGGGCATGGACGACCTGCTTCTCACTCAAAAGGGAGCCACAGAAGAAGTCCGTGATTGGTTTATGAAGATGCAGCAAGTACACCCAGTGAGCAATCATGTGATTAAATGTGAATGATGAGAATCAATGCTGCAGAAAGGCAAACCAGCCATGCGGAGGAAAATCACTAACGGCTCTGTCAGATGCAACAGAGGAGGACCAGGACACGCAAGGCTCAAGGAAGGTGATGATAGTGAAGCCAGCTGAGGCCCACATAGGAATTCCAGAGCTCACCTCCAGTCATGAGAGGTCCCAGATAGTACAACTAACATGCAAAACAAAACTCCAGGAGACTGGATGTGCCGGGCAATGAGGAATGAATGTGGGGGTCCTCCTAGGTCCCTCTTTAGCCTTCACTGGGCATTTAACAAAAGTTGGAGGGGCCTTCTGTGAGAATTCATAGCAGCTAAGCATGAATGTTTTCCAAAGACCAGTATTTCCTCCTATATTGAAACAAGAAATGTTGCCAGAAGGAGCATGGTAACAATCATTAAATAGAACTTCCATTTACTGAGCCTGTCTTCTATGCAAGGAACTGCATTTCACAGATATTAGTGTATTGGTCTTTGCTGTAGACCTGTGAAGAGGCTGTAGGAACTGATGCCTATGAAGGTTAAACAATCAACGTGAGTTTCCATGTCAGGAAGTGAGAAGTCAAATCTCAAACCATCTAGCCCCCATGCCATAGGATACCCATGCTATGTATTGCTACCTCATGCGATCGAGGAAATGGCACCGCACAGTACCATTGGGAGGAACCCAGGGCTCAGGGTCTATCCCAGATTCAATGTGTTGGGATGCTCCTGACCCAGCTTGTTAGCTGCTCCTTGCTGATTAGTAACTGCTAGATCAAAAAGAAAAGAAGATTATAATAATTAGTTAATTACAAAGTGGAAAATAAGGGCTCTGTGTATAATAAAAATGGTGATAGGTACTTATGGTGCAATTAGTGAAATTTAAAGTCCTGAATGCTTTTTTTTAAATTAAAAGTAAAGAAAATAAATAAACTAGGCATTAACCTGAAGAGTTTTTTAAAAGTGCAAAGAATGACCACCCACAAACCAGAAAGGAATTGTAAAATAATAATAATAAATTCTGGATAAGTAAAGATGTAAAAAAGTAAGAAATATAAATATTAAAGGAGTCAAGACAATTCAAGAGCTAATTTTTAGACCAAAATGGACATGCCTCATAAAAATGGAATGAATGAAAATATTAAAAAATCAAGAAAATAGATGATATATGACTGAGATTTAAAATGAGTGATGGAACTTTTCTTGGAGATTAAATGTCATCATAGTAAGCATTCTTACTTTACATTAGTGAATTTGTTGTTACATTTGTAGTTATATTTGTTGTGATTTTCAATTCTGTGACATCTTTCAGGCCAACATACTAAAAGGATCTAAGTCTATCAGAGGAAGCTTTCCAGATCTGGGCTGTTCAACATGGTAGACATGAGCCACATGTGGCTATGCATATTTAAATTTAAATTAATTAAAATCGGATACAGTTAAAAACTCACTTCTCCAGTTGCTGAACAGCCCCACATGGGTATTCAAATTTAAGTTTAAATAAATTAGAATCAAATAAAATTTAACATTTAGACCTTCAACTCCTCAGTCGCCACACGCGGAAGGAGGCTACTATACTAAACAGCACAAAACAGCGCTAGTGGAGAGCAAGGCTCTGGAACCCTGGGTAATTAACACATCTTTGAAAGCTTACTTAAGACTAATTTGCTAGACAAAGGAGAAGTGGCTACAATGTTTTTCTGTAAGTAGCACACAGAGCCCAGTTAGGGGCAATCTAAGAAATCACACTCACTGGCAACCTTGTAAAACTGTCCCAGCTAAAATATTTAGAACACGCCAACCTAGACTGATTAATCAATAAGACTGCTTTGATTGACACAAAAACATCTGAACTAAGAACAATCAAAACTTAGATTCTGAGATCCTGCACCTGTCAGTTCCCAAGACACAAAGAGAGATCTTGAAGGAAATGATCATCAGTCAAAAGGCTGAATATAGTCCTGGGACCTAAGACACCGCATGTCACATTTAGGCGTGAATCTCATTCCATACTGCGGAATAGATTCAGTCTCTCTTACCCAGGGAGTGCAGTGTTTTTGTTCAGTCATTCAGTCACTATTTATGAACTGCCTGTTATGAGACAGGCACTCTACTAGACAATCCAGACACAACAATGGATAAACTAGGCAAATATCCTTATGCTCATGAAGCTTAGGTTCCAATGTGGGTGGGGGAACTGATAATAAACAGTAGTCATCATAAAACGCAAAGCTCTCAAAAGAAGTTAAAAGGTAATGAGCACTACAAAAAAAGAAGAAAAGAAATATACAATTCTGGATGAAAAGGGACATCAGAGTGCAGGAAAAAGGGTTTGACTTTTACATAGGGTCATCAGGTAGGGTCATCATTAAATAGGGTTATTATTTCATCATTAAATAGGTTATTATTCATCATTAAATAGGTTATTAAATAGGGTTGTTATATCATTAAATAGGGTTATTATTTGATGAAGCGAGCAGCTGGCCGTGAGCATGAGGAAGGGAAGGCCTTGGGCCCGGTGGAGGGAAGAGACGCCGCAAGGACCTGCAGCTCCACATGACAGCCACTGACATGTGTGTTCTTTGCAAAATATCCACATATGATACTTTCACCAATTAATAATAATAGCTCAGCAGAGCCTTGTTTTCCGACTGGAAACACTGTCTTGGAAATTATCCTCCAGCACATCATATAGAAGGGACAGTTCAAAGTTTTGGGGTTTTCTGTGCCATCTGGGACATTACCATCTTCTTCCTCAGAGAGCTACACTTGTCATCTGGCTACTATCACTCTGGAACCCCTTACAATTTATTTATCTGCTGCTTTATAAACCAGATCACCCTCTACTTACAACCTTGCAGCAATGTCTCTGGGAATACAGCCCAGCACCCCCCGTCGTGGGAAGGTTCCCAGAAGGTGCACCCCTGGCCAGTGTTGGTTCCCCCCAGGCTCTCTGGGGGCTCAGGACCCTCCAGCCATGCCACGTTGCTCTTAAAGGTGCAGCTCATATTAGACCCAGGTCTGTGGCCCACACAGTGGCCATTGGAGAGCCAGTGGTGGCTTCTGAGGTCGCAGAGCTGGTGCAAGTTCTGACTTTTCCTGTCTTCAAGACATGAGCTCCGTGTGTGTGTGTGTGTGTGTGTGTATGTGTATGCGTGTGTATGTGTATGTGTGTATATGTGTGTGTATGTGTGTGTATGTGTGTGTGTATGTGTGTGTATGTGTCTGTGTGTATGTGTATGTATGTGTGTATGTATGTGTATGTGTGTCTGCGTGTATGTATGTGTACATGTGTATGTGAATGTGTGTGTATGTATGTGTATGTGTGTGTGTGTCTGTATGTGTATGTGTATGTGTGTGTATGTGTGTGTATTTGTGTGTGTATGTGTGTATGTGTGTGTATGTGTGTGTATTTCTGTGTGTGTATTTCTGTGTGTGTGTGAGATGGTGAGTGGGGCAGGGGGACAGGGTAAGTATATGTCCAGAGATCTAGTTTCTATGTTTGCAATTAGAGGATAAATCCATAACTATTTCACAGGATGACTGTGTAGATTAAATAAACAAACTTCAAAGATGGCAAAAAAAAAGATATTTTAGAGCTATCATTCAAGATTATAGGACGTATTTTTAAAGAATACAGGCAGTGTGTGGGGACCTGTGGAAGACAGGAGATAAAGTTGGTGCAAGACTCTGTGCTGTTGAAAATGACCAAAAGGCTAAGGGCAGTGCAAGAGAGTCGCAGCTGATTCAGGAGAGCTATTGCCTGAGTAAGGGCAGAGGAGGTGGCCACACCAGCAGGCGGGGTGAGAGAAAGCCAGGCACGCACATTTGTTTCTCCAGAGGCCATGGGTCCTGAGGGGTTGTCACCTGGACCTATAAGCCATTGCTGAACTCACCCATGTTTTTGCACTTACACTCACTCCATCCCAGTGTGCGCCCCATGGTGCTGTTCCCTCTGGCCACAGCAGGCTGCCAGTCTGAGGCCAATTCTATGCTGAGCTCATCAAGTTGACACTTAGCTCATGAATCAGCTGTTTTCTCTATTTAATTCTGACACTAGTGGTACTTCTCCCCACCGGTTTTGCTGTTGATATGTAGTCTCTCACAACGATGCTCTTCAGGATTCAGGTTGCAGGAAGGTTATATCATATTAATAGTTCTTCTCTTAGTCACACCAACATGGACGGCATTCACTTATTAACCACCTCCTATGCCTCTGCCTCTGTCCCAGGTATTTTAAACCATATTATTATATTACCCATAATCCTTGGAACAGATTTGCAAGGTAGGGATTAGCAGCTGCATTTGTGTAGATAAGAAATTGAAGCACGGTTAATCCAAATGTCCATTAACTGGTGAATGGATAAGCACAGTGGGACACAATGAGGCGCCACTGAGCAGTGGAAAGGCGGGAAGTACTGACAGACACAACGTGGATGAATCCAAACACGTTACACTTGGTGAAAGGAGCCGGCGCAGAGGATCCAACCTTGTGTGATTCCATTTCTACAAAATGGCCAAAAAAGGCATTGCAGGTGGGAAGCAGATGAGTGGTTGCTGGGGCTGGGGTGGGGCTGGAGTGACTGCTAAGGGGTATGTGAGTGCTTTCTGGGTGCTGGAAATAATCTAAGACCGAACTGTGAAGAAGGTAGCACAACTCTATATTTACGAAACCATTACTGAACTGTGCACTTCAAGTGGTGAAGAGTAGTTATGTAAATCATACTTCAATAAAGCATTTAGAAAATAGAACAAAGCTGAAGCCCTGGAGGGTGACCAGGACACGGTGAGCCCAGGGCTGGCGGGCATCTCCTCCAGCCACTCCCTCCACACCGTGGTGCTTCCTTGGTGCCCAGGGCGTTGTGCTCTTGTCATTCAGAGATTGTACCCTAGGAAAAGACTCAGCCTAACAATGCAGCACAAAGACTCAGAAGGCTGACTAAAGGGCTAGATTCCTTATGAAAGAACACACAGGCAACTAAGAAAGCTGAGAGACTGCAGCCAGTGCCAGGAAGGCAGCATGTGCCAAACTCGCTCCCCTTGACTTATGCAGAACATGGCAAGACTGGAAAAATATCTTTCTTTCCTTTTCAGCAATGTCACTCTAAAGGCAGCTACTATTTGAGACCAGTAGTTTCCTGCCTCCTCCACACTGCCACTGCACGGCGCAACCTGAAATGGAAGGTCAGAGAGATTTTCACTTGTGGGTTCCCAGCTGTGGGCATACAACAGGAACTGAATGAATCTTCGCCGAAAACGGGACTGGTAGGTTGAGGGTTATCTGTGGAGTTTGCCACCTTCTGCATATCCACCCATGATTCTCAGAACTCTTGTCTGTGAGAATCATCTCAGAAGATCTTCCTTCCCC
This sequence comes from Rhinopithecus bieti, assembly GCF_001698545.2. Classification (NCBI taxonomy): domain Eukaryota; kingdom Metazoa; phylum Chordata; class Mammalia; order Primates; family Cercopithecidae; genus Rhinopithecus; species Rhinopithecus bieti. Next base: position 415,252 of record NW_016824661.1, on the reverse strand, counting down.
GAATATTCTGCCTCAGCTGGTGTGGGTGGGGTGTGATAAAGGACATGTTTAGTAAGATTCATAAACTCAACACCGGGATACACCACACGGGTCACGAAGGCCTAGGTCCTGTTCACCCTGAGCTCTGTTTGTTGTGTTTGTTTTTCTCCCTGGCCCCACAATCAGGGAGCAGGACACGGCCTCTGCAGGAAAGCATGGTGTAGTGGGGTGTCCACCACATATCCAAAGGACTACTAGGACACAATCTGACTTTATGTGGAGTTTGTTATCACTGACATTTCCTTATTCTCAAGCAAGTTGACCTTATATACCGAAATTTTCTGATGGCAATAGATAAATATCGAAAGCAATAGTGAGTGCAACAATCGTCCATTAAGTTCACTGACCCAGACAGAAGACATGGCCTTGTCATGGCTTTTGCACTGTAGGGCCTGAGGATGATAATTTATACCAATACTCACATTCTACATGACTTCCCTTACACATGGAACACCCCAGGCCATTACCTTAAACATCTGTTGCTGTGGCTACCAAATTTGACCATTCATAAATTCCAGCCCCAGTTGTACATATAGCTGCATATACTCTCATACATGTCAGAATCCCATGGGGATTAGAAAATTATGACTGATCTTTCAGGATGCTAGCTCAAATTGTGTAATCATCAGATGATGTGGTAACTACAGTTCAGATGAGATTTGGGTGGGGACACAGCCAAACCACAGCAGGCAGTGAAGTTATTTATGCTTCGGTTGCCCAATAAAATAATTCAGCAAAACAAAAGGTTTCCAAAATGAATTTTCTGAAATCACTATATAGCAGTGTGTATGCGTGTCATTCATTAACAAGGATGGTTCCTGGCAAGTTACGTATTTTTCTCCACAAAATAAGTAAATAAAATAATAAAAATGTCCCAGCGCCTATTATCTCAGCAATTTGCAGGTGAGACCCTCACCCTTTTTGGTCAGGCAGTGGTGGCTGTTACCACGAAGCTCCCTGAAGTCACCTTTCCATCAATTCTCCGGAAGCATTTTTGGCTTGGCCACATTAAATGGAAATACTGCTGTTGAAACTATTGCTGTTATGTTCACAACAAACACAGAATTCCAGATAGCTGTGAATCAAGCTGAACTAAGGAGACCATCCACTCTCTAGGATTTGAAATCTCTGTAGGCTTCTTTCAATTACTTTTGATTTAAAATGCTTTAAATGTATGTGTTTCTCTGTCTGTCTACCTTATTCATCTCTTCCTCTCCTTCACCCTTCCCTTCCTTCCCTTCCTTCCCTTCCCTTCCTTCCCTTCCCTCCCTTCCCTTCCCTCTCCCCTCCCCTCCTCCTCCCTTCCCTTCTCTTCCCTTCCCTTCCATTCCCTTCTCTCCCTCTCTCTCTCTCTGTCTCTCTCGCTCTCCCTCTCTCTCTGTCTCTCTCTGGTCTTTCATCACCCAATCATATAATCATGGGAGCTGATAATCACCAGAGCTATGAAAGTTAAAGAAGCCCTCCAGAATTCTCTGTAGGAATCCTGAGTTTCTCAGCAAGGTCATGCAGAATTGCAGAGCTGTTCCCCCTGCATGCACCAAAGTGATTAAAAGCACAGACTTTGTACATCTAAGTTCCTCTTTTCCCGCCAATACCCAGTGTTGCCCAAACAATCAATTAGACTCCAAGGATGCTCATGGGAACGTTCCTGGGAGGAGATATGGATGCCTGGTCGAATGCTCAGCCTTTACACTGAGATCCCATAGCCACGGTGTGGCTTCCAGGCTCTCACCCTTGTTAGACGTCAGCTTTTGGCAGGTTAGATAATGGGTCTGATTGCCAGATTTCCCTTAAATAAAATAGGAATAAAAATGTTTTTCATAATGTTAATATAATTAAATGCAATAGTAGTTCCTGTAATGAATCTACCTTAAAAAATTTTTAAATGCCTGGCATATAGTAGGTGCTTTTTTCAATATCAATTATTTTCACTACTTATAATGGGTACATTTTCAGATGTTATTGGAAACTATTCAAATTATATCACTGAAACATACTTTACCATGCATATGTCTATGGTAATAAAGCAGAATTCACCATAGGCTTGCTCCATAACCACCAAACATGGAAATTAGATTACAAGTATGCCTTGGTACTGGGGTACACCAAAGATGAGAAAACGTTTTTCTCCCAAGCTCTGGTTTGGGAGTTGGAGAAAAGGGATATGTATGTTGAAAAAGAACAGTGAGATAAATAATGCCCTTTGCATAAAACTTTCACAGTCCCAATCCCCTGCCCCAGCCATTGTCTAGTTACAGGAAGCAGAAGAACCATTTGTGAAGACCCATATAACTGAAGCAGGTCAAAGCCTAAGAATGTGTCTGCTCTTCTTATGCTAGAAAATATATTATTGAATGTGACAGAAGCTACTCTTCTAGGTAAGTGCTGTGAATGTGGGCTACAAGAATGGTATTAATGTGAAGAGAAAAATAGTGGAAAGGACGTGTGAATGGAAGGTGAATTAAGACATTATGGAAATTTGGAAATTTAGCTCATCACAAAAGAAATTATCCACTAGCATCCAACCTCACACGGCGGCAACAGCAACCAGACTCTTCTGACACGTCTATGTATTTATTGATACTTTGCCCATCATGATAATTAACTGTCCATTATACTTATGGACTCTACAGTTTCACCCATATGTGCATTGGATCTAGGACAGCTGTGTTATGTCTCCTTATCCCATGACAGAGCCTGGAGTCAGCCACATCATTGACAAAGGGTGGATGAACTGCTGAAACTGGAGAAAGAAGTTGGTTGTCATTGACTTTGAAACCAAGATCAAACAAAAATGACCTCTTGAAAGTTTCCAACTCTAATCCATTTTAGAGTTCAGAAGATGAAGGTGAAATCTAAACTGTGAATAATTGCCAAATAAGAGGATTAATCTGCAAACTGTACAATGGAATGTGATACAATGTCAAAATGTAATTAATATGCTTGGCCTTCAGGTTGGATATGTCTGTTGGATAGAACAGATAACTCTTGATTTTATCATAGTATAGTAAATGCCATGTGCATACAAAAATATAGATAATAAACTACTATATATATAACTGAAAGCTGACACTCATTAATGTGATTACTAAGGTATGGGCTTTTAAGATATTTTTACATTTAAATTGCAATCTGTGAGATTAGCAAATTATTCCAAGACAGTTAACACTTTAAGACATATGTGCCCAAATCTATCGAACACTGTGTTTTTTATATACATATAAAGGCACAGAGCTCCCAGGGCACTTGTCCTCTCTGGTGGGTCTAAAAGCTGGGTTTGCCAATTCTCAGCCAATGGTGCACACATGTAACTTAGGCCTGAGGTCAAGTAAAGCTGTTTTTTTTTTTTTTTTCTTTTGGTATATTTTAAGTTTTAAAGTTTAAAGTCAAGGTAAGGAGCACTTTCACTAGTTTAAGTAAATGGAAACTTGTGCATGACCCAGTCAGTATTGGAGAAACAAAATTCAGAGGAAATTATTGATCCCATAAAGATCTTGCACCTACCACAGCCTGGGGCTGCAGTTGTAGGTATTTCAAGACTTTAGACTCAGGTCTATTTCAAATATGTGGGCATAGACAATTCTTCTGCATTTGTATAAACCAAGTAGCTCTGGTTCTTTGTCTAGTAGAGGAGGTATTGCTCTAACTTTTCATGGGGTAATCACAGGAAACTTCAAACTGCTGGGAGTCAGCGGGCTTTAACTAGACTGCATGAGCCCGCAACTATTTCCCAATGGACAATATATTGAACTACTGAAGGCAGAATGATCATGATGGACATTAGATCCAAGAAAGTTTTAAAGTAGTAAACATATAATTATGTTACATGTCAAAGCCACACTAGAAATTCACAACAATGGTGCTGAATGGTGAAAATAAGGCTAAATTAAATTTGGGCCTTCTTAAGGAACAGATAATGACTTTTGCTTTCACATATGGTCTGCCTATTCTGCATAGCCCTTTATTCTTAAACATTCAATACTTACTCACCCAAGTCTTCTACACATACTTGTACATTTCAGCTAGAGATGTGCTATAAAAGATCCTAGCTTCTTTTTGGCTTATGATCTGCAATCTATCATTCTTTATTTATTACCTAATGATAACCTGCAAAGGGAACAGTAAAAACTCCCCCATCTTCAGTTAGGTAATCTCTGCAAATAAAAACAAGGTTTATGGCTCCTTTGCTGCAGGGGGAATACAAGTCAAAATGCTGGTTATGCTGGGCACTTCCCTTGTTTATGATAACTTGTTAAGCACAAGTGATCTCCCAGGTGTTGAGAATAGGCAACTTTCTTCCAAAATGTGGCTCTAAACATTGCAGAAGACTCACATTTTAAATAGCTTGCTCAAATGATTTGTCTTTTTATCATCCTAATTGCTTTCATAAGTCACTCTGAAGGTTCTAATGTAATAAATAATATTCTAATGTAATGTAATAAAACACATTCTAATCCTATTCCCATCCCATCTGTGGGACTTCTCTGAAGGTCAGTATAACTTCACCTCTTGGTTCCTTAACTCTGTTTGAACTGGCTTGCATTACAAAATGTGCACTGATTTTCTGATTAGATTTTATTTGTATTACACAGTTCAATAACGAGTGGTGGGGGTGGGGGGCACTGAGGAGAACAAATACTTGTTCAGTTCTTACTTTTTGCCAAGTCCTGTATTAAGGGCTTTCATATGTTCTTACTCAAAACTCACTCAGCCCTAGGAGGCCACAGTGTTAATTGTGAATTAAGAAAGCTGAAGCCCAGGGTAGTGAGCTAGCTGGCTAGTAAGATAAATCACACTTGACCAAGACCTGTCTGACTCCAAAAGCCATGTTTTTCATCATATTTTCCATTTACTTAAGAAGCATTTTTATTCTGCTTCTCGTTTGAATGTTTGTGTAAGGCAATATCTTTCTTTGCATGTAGAGTTCATGTTTTCCTGCTGATTTATTTTGCAGAATGACTTCCACAGTCCTTCAATTGTAGGTTCTCTGAAGTGCTTGTTGACTCACTTGGTTCTGGATTTTGATAAAAGATATCAATTATTATCTGGTTTATCTTAACTAACCAAATAAGGTAAATGTTGAGCATGTTTCTGATGTTACGAGAAGTGCCAGCTTTTCATCTTTGAGTGTCAGTATAGAAAGTCACTGCATCACTTCTTGTGGAGGACGCAGGGTGGTGAAAGTGTCTGTTCACAAGAATCTTAATACACAATAGGCAATCTCTCCTTGGGGTAAGCTTGGTAATTACATAAGACATGCCTAAGAGTCTGAAGCACAGAAATTAGGACGTCTCTATGCTTAAGCAGTAGATACAAAAGGCTAAGAGCTGGACAAATGCCACTTCGCTGCTTGACTTGTACTTCACATAAATTACATCATATCATGTTACTCAAAGTGTACTGCAACATTTATTATTTAGATTTGTTTAGAGATTTTCTTTATCTGTAACTAGAGAAATGACTCACATGGTTAGGACTGAAAAAGCGCTCACCTCCCACTGGCCTTTCCTGAGACCATCCACATGTGAACAGCACTTGCCCCATTTGCTTCCTTGCTTTTGAGATATACTCCTAGGGCCTCAGAGACACTCCTTAGACCTGCATGATGGCTGATTGGGGAATGCATGCTTCCCAAATGCAACTTAGGGCCAGTTTTAGATTGGGTCTTTTGCAGTCAATGCACTCCCTCTGTAGATACAGTGACTCTCTCCAGCACAGATACAACTAGCATCTTTCTTCCATCCATTTACCCATCCATCAACTTATTTACCGAACCATGCACCCATCTTCTCGCCCATCCATCCAGTTCCTTTCATGGGCTGGGAACACTGCCAGGCAGTGGTGGTACTGTAGGAATCGTAACAATCACGGAGCTGCCCTTAAAATGCTGTTTGTCTATTGAGAGGAAGGGGTAAATGCTGAACTAGTACCTCAAATAAGAATTTAATTGAGATAAGTCTTCTTAAAGAGAAAAATAAGGTGTGGTATGGATGCATAAGAAGGAAGCCTGCCCTGGCTTGGAGCAACAGTGAAACAGTGTGATATTACTTATGGGAGTGACTTTTCAACTGAGACCTAAACAACTAAGTGACATTTAACCAGAAGGAATGGGACGGTAATTGTTTTACAGGCCGAGGCAACGGCATCCGCTAAAACCCTGAGGGGATGGGGAGTTTCTTTATTTTGGAACTTACAAAAAGTTGGTGCAGCCCCCTTGCCCACTTTTGCTGGAAGTTCCGCAGGGCACAGCTTGAAGTGCCTTCTGTGGAGGAAGGCTCAATCAAAAATAACATTCTTTGAAAAAGTTCTCAACAACTGTGGATGTAAGAGGGGTTTACCACATTGAAGCAAAAGCTCTTGCTTTTTTTCACCTAAGAAGAAAAGACTCATACAAATTTAAATTATGATAAAAGAATAAAAGGACCCTAGGGTTATTGAGACAATTACTTTTCACAGATTTTGGATACTAAAAGAAATCACCAACTGCTTAAGCCACATTTCACTTGACATGTTTTGCATCCAATTTCTAATGTATTAAGGGATGTACAAATAACTTTATTCAGTGACAGAAAATTAGAGCCACCAGATACATCATGTCACTACTATTGAAGCTTCCTATTATTTTAATACCATTTTTAAACTAAAGGCAACCAACCATTTAATCTTATGTATAAAGCTAGGGAGTGATCAGCATATGATTTTTTAAAATATTTTATCCCAGTGAGACTTATTTTTGCTTCAAAACTGCTAAGATTTTACATAATGCCAGTACATGCCTTATTTGGTATTTCCATTTGTTATTGATTAAATATGAAGAAAAAATAGAAATTCAACCTATTTTAGGTAGATACTTTTCAAATAAATTATTTTAATTAGTTTCTATATATTTCTGTGAAATTATAGAAAAGAAGATACAAAATTAGCACTGATTTTGCTACCAATTTACAATGCTGATTTA
>NW_016824661.1:348396-408073 GCF_001698545.2 Rhinopithecus bieti | reverse complement strand
AAAAAAACCTAAACTCTCAAGTAGTGAAAAATACATTCAACAAATGACAAATGATGGATGTTGTTATTTTGAAAGGAATCAAAGTCAGTAAAAATGATCCATGCCTGGAATCACTGGGGATGGAAGATCAGCAGGAGAGCAAGTGCAACTAGGAGTTTCTGATTCATTGCTGCAGCTCATGGCACTTGAGTGTTGGTAGGGGATTACTGAGAACAGCTGTTGTCCACAATCACGAAGGACAGGACTCCATTGAGTGTGTAAATTCCCTTTGATACAGAGTCTGGCCTCAGGCCTCTAGATGATGATACCCTAACTTCTTCTTCAGGAGTGATTTAGAGTAGCCAAACTCAGACTGAAAATAGACACACACACAAGCCCCTGAGTGCTAATTTATACCTGAATGAGTCATGAGATACAATTCCCAAGCCTACTGAGGAAACTGTTCCTTCTCCCTCCTGGCAAGCTACACAAGAGGCTTAATTTTAATCAAAGCAATAAAAGAGGTCAAGTGCAGCCTACCATGGGGGAGGAATGTCTGGACACATTGTGCCTGATAGTTTCAGCTCCATACAAGAATAAGCCTGTCACAAGGCCTAGCAAGGTCTAGTTAGTGAGCCAGCCCATTCTTTTCCCTATGTAAGGCTGGAATATTCCTACTTCAGTTTTGGGGTCTCTTTTCCCCATCCAAACCGGTGGTTGTGCAGATGATTTTTTGTAAGGCAACAGAAGTCTTGTTCCTCCACTGTAAAAATCATTCATTATTTGAAGACATTCTTATTGAGGGCTTTACTATATGCCAGGCACTACTGAAAGTGTTGGGGATAAAGAAAGAAAAAGTCAAACATCCCTGGTATTTATCCTCTCAATATTTAGGGTAGTAGGCAGCTTGATTATACAAAGAAATCACCTCTCAACTCAAAGTTTTCCCTTTAAACTCTGTTTCCTGATGTGAAACTGAAACTATACAAATCCCATTTATATTTTGCCACCTGCTCCCTATTCACATCTACCAATAGCCCACACAATGGGGACAGTCTAAGGAAGGTGGAAGAACTGGCTCTTTCCTGTCTAGCCCCTGCGGACAGTCTACCCCTCACTTCCTGTCTGTTCCTTGTGGACTTCCTGTCTGTCCCAGTGGGCTTACTGTTAAGCCCCAGTGGACTTCCTATCTGCCTCCTCACTTTCTGTCTGTTCCCTGTGGGCCTCCTATCCGTCCCAGTGGGTTTCCTGTCTAACCCCTGTGGACTTTCTGTTGGCTCCCGCACTTTCTGCCTGTCCCCCATAGACTTTTGTCAGCTCCTGTGGACTTTCTGTCTGTTCCCTCACTTCCTCTTTGTCCCAGGGGTGGACTTCCTCTTTGTCACCACTGGGCTTCCTCTCTGTCTCTGGTAGGCTTCCTGCCTCCTGTTCCTGTCATTCTGACTTCACCTTTGCAGTGGCAGATCATTCTAGTTGCAGCTGCTGATTCTGGTTTGTAGCTTACTTAAAGAACAAGCTACAGTGTTTTCCCTGAGAGTCCTAGCACCAGCCAGCTCCTACTACTAAGGGATTTGAGGCCCAGCTCCAAATTTCTGAATTTTGAAAATCCTAAACTCTCCCTTAGTTTCCGCAGCCCCAGGGGCAGTATATGCTTCTTGTAGTTGTTGTCTAGGGTGCTTTGATATTCTCTGTTTAATTTTTCAGTTCTCAAGTGCCTACTTAATACATTGTATTAATTCTCTCTCTTCAAATAATTTGTGTGGTTTCTGTCTCCTGACTGGACTGTGATTGATACAGTTAATGATAAATGCCAAACAGAAAAATAAAATAGGAGTAGGAAGTGAGAAACAGGGATAGGAATGAAACAGGGACTGGATGAGTTTAGATGGGTGGGCCAAGGAAGTCCTTAACAGACTTCCTATCTGTTCCTTGTGCACTTCCTGTCTGTCCCAGTGGGCTTCCTCTATAGCACCAGTAGACTTCTTTCTTAAAAGGTAACATTTAAGGAGGAAATAAAGGTCACAAGCATGTTAAGCAGATACAATCAGACTGCTCTCGTTAAACCTCAGGCAAAGCAAGATCCTGCCTTCGAGAGGTTGGTTTCATTTGGACTCTTTTACTCTCTTTGTACTGGACTTTTGCTTGAGCAAGCACTCTCTTTAAAAGCAGATTTCAGACATCCTGTCATTTAGACAGTCCCAGGCCTGTCTCATCCCCGAGAGTCTGGCCACAGGGTTCATCTTCTGTTACACCCAGGGAATCAAGTTTCAGGTCTGAGCATTACTAAGAAGTCATCTCTTAATTGCAACTCTCCTTTTAAACTCTGCTTTGTGAGGCTGAGGTTGGGACTCTACAAATCCCATTTCTGCTCTGCCACCTGATCCCTATTTCATGATGAAGAAGTAATATCATCAAGTGATTCTCGGTGAAAACATTGCTGGACAGAGAATCTGAAGACATACCATAGACGTGTCTGACTCCACATGACTTTGTAATATTGACCAACTGACTCCAGTCCGCTTGGATCTCAGTTTCATCACTTCAAAAATGAGAGAAGTGGAAAAAACCATAGATTTTATAGCTAAAATTCTCTAGTCATCTAATTTTGTTTACAACTAACAGTAAATTAATAGAAAAATCTGTTATCACTTCAAAGATGAAAGATAACCTTATAAAATATTATTTGATCTAATGAAATATATTCATTTCTGTTAATTTCAAAATTGCACTATTATATTTGTTCTTACATAATTAGCAGAAAAGTAAGAAGAAATTATCTACATTTTCGATTAGTTCTTCACAACCACCTTAAATTTCCTAGTCACCACTGGCTTTGGCCATTCTTTATCCAAACACCTAGCATTTACTACATCTGTCTCACATGCCTCCCAAGACTGACATTTTTATCTGTTTATGCCATCAGCAGTCTTCTCAGATAGTGACACCTTTCTTTCAAAACTTATAGTATCTCTTCTGATCATTCCCCATGTGGGTTCTTCCTTTCTATTCCTATTTTATTACCCTGGCTCAAGAACATTTGTTAAAGTCAGTTGAAAATCTGGCAGCATTTCAGACAGTTGCCTAAGATTTATTGAGTGTTTTAGAAAAATCTCTCAGTGACTAGCACTTCCAGGGAATCCCTGGAGTTTGTGGGTAGAAATAAAACCCAGTACAATTCAAACCAGGGCCCTGAGTAAGTTTCAAATCAAGTGAGAATATAGACAGAACTGAGAATTACAAGATTTACAAGTTTTCCAACATTTTGAAAACAATAACTGGACTTTAGGAAAATGATACCTATCCTATGCATTAATGCCTTGACAAACATCATGTTTTATGCAAGAGGAATTAAATTTCATGCAGATTTTATGCCAATGGCAATCGACAGATTATATTAATTTTTTTCTAATCCAAGTACAGAGCTTTCAGAAAATCCTAAGAAAAATCTATTCCCATGATATGCAACAGAAAACATTTTAAACAAACCTCACTTAAAATATTGACTAATGGAGTTTCTAAAATAGTTTTGTTTAAAACCCTAGTGATTGAACCATTTGTTAATAAAGTATACACTTCAAAAGAAAATTTATAGTGTTTGACATTAGTCATAGCAAGAAATCAGATGAAGTGGATTATAAAACTAATTTTACTTTTGTTAATACCCAAAATGGAGGTTGAGAAGATAAAGAATTTCTGTTTGTAAATTGGAAATACAATCACTCATTACAAGAAAAAAATGAATTTAGGTTAATGTTTAACAAGAACTTTGGGATACAAAGATGAATAATAATGGACCCTTGAAGAGTTCATAGTCTGGTATTTAAAAAACTGTAAATAAATAATTATGGAATAAAGTACACATATGTGCTTTAATATTTATACACTGCAAATTTAACATTACACACTGCAAATGTGGTCACTAAGCTCAAACAGCATTAGATGCTGAGGAAGATGGCGCTGAAGTGGAAACCAATGAGAAAGTCATTACCCCTTAGAGAAAGTTCAGATGATACAATGCAAATTCATGCGCATGAGCTCACAGGCCCCTGTAAGGCAGCAACAGCTTCATGATTAAGGGAAGTGAAATAGTACTGTGGCTTCAAGTGCTGGTTCTGGATTCCCATGTTTTGAAGAATTAGCTTTGGGATCATCTGTAACATGGGGATAATAAAGTGGTCTTGTATTATAATCTGTAAAATATGTTAATAATAGTGTCTATTGATGACATACTTCCAGAATGGCAATTTGAGGAGCATGGTGGGATTTCACCCCAGTGAAAGAACTACTTACTTGCTGAAAATTACACACACGCATGCACACATATGCATTAACCATTTAAAGTCCTTGGAAATTATCTTAAGGGCATAAAATATGCAGAAACAATTATTGAAAAACATTTCAACAAACCTTGAACAGAACAGTGAAATTTGGTAGCATTTGAGCCATGGTCTGCTCAAGTCTTTAGCTTGGCCCCAGCTCAACGCGACAGAAGTTCTTCTCCAGGCGTATGTAGCCAAGAAGATAAAGAATCCCTATTTCCTTACCCCCAACAATGTCTATTCTGGGACTCCATTTGCACCACAGGGGAGGCAAGCCACTTGCATCTGAAATTCCTTCAGTTCCCTATTGCAGAAGCTCTACTCCAGGCAGGCATGGCCATGAGAACTTGATTCTCTTCTGCCAAGCAGCCCCTACACATAGAATGGGCACTGCTCTCCAGGCCTGTCAGGCCAACAGCAAGGAAACCCTGAACACCTCCACTGCATCTCTATTGCAAGTTAAAGTTTCAAGACAGGAAGCAAAACCAGGGAAGACAAGGGGTTACCATCCCAACAGCTCTACTCATAGAGTATGGGTGTCACAGTGGGAGAAGCAAGCCACTCTACCACTCCCATGTGCAATTCAGTGTCTTGGAGGTTTTGCCCAGGGGAAGAGACAGGCTGCATGAACAAGGAGCTTGCCTCCAGGTTCTGAAATTATTTGGAACAGAATGTAGGAACTTCATGCCTAAGGGCATTTTCAAAAATAATAAAGATTTTGGTTGTGAGTAATTAACAAGAACCATTTATGACAGCATCCTTGCTGACCCTGGAAGACAATGTACTAAGTGAAATAAGCCAGAGACAGAAAGACAAATACTGTATGGTCTCACTTATATGTGGAATCGAAAAAAGAAGTTGAATACATAGAAGTAATGAGTAGAGTATTGATTAGAATACTCCTTCCCAGTGGCAGAAAGGAGGAAAAAATGGGGAGAAGTAGGTCAAAGAATACAAACTTACAGTTATATAGGATGAATAAGTCTAAAGACCTAACATACAGCATGAGGATTATACTTAATAATACTGTATTGTATACTGAAAATTTGATCAAAGAGTAGATTTTAGGTGCTGTTAACTAACACACACACACACACACACACATACACACACAGGGAACTATGGAAAATAATGGATACATTTGCTTGGCTCTAGTAATGATCTCATTGTGTGTGGTGTGTGTATGTGTGTGTGTATAAACATCATGTTTTCACCTTAAATATATATAATAAAATACATTAAAAATAAAAATGGAACAGGCACAGTGGCTCACACCTGTGGTTCTAGCACTTTGGGAGGCTGAGGGGGGTGGATCACAAGGCCAGGAGTTCAAGACCAGCCTAGCCAACATGGTCAAACCCCATTTCTACTAAAGATACAAAAAATTAGCTGGGCATGGTGGCGCACACCTGTAATCCCAGCTACTCAGGAGGCTGAGGCAGGAGAATCACCTGAACCCAAGAGGCGGAGGTTTCAGTGAGCTGAGATCGTGCCATTGCACTCCAGCCTGGGCAACAGGGTGAGACTCCTTCTCAAATAAACAAAATAAAATAAATAAAAATGAAAAAAGAAATAAAGGAAGCCATGATGGCAATGTCATACAGAGAATTTGAATGAAGATACATTTTTAAAATAAATAAAAAATTTTGAAATTGAAAAGTACAATATATAAAATGTAGAATTCATGATGGGGCTTAATAATATATTTGAACTGCCAGGATAAAATCAATGAATTTGAAGATAAACAAAGAATATAGAAAAAAAATGAATGAAGGAAAAATGAATGGAGCCTCAGGGAAATGTGGGGACATCATTAAACATATCAACATATGCATAATGGATACCAAAGTATACATGCTAACATATGTGTAATGCGATATGCATAATAAACCACAGTGAAATAAACAGTTGACTTTTCACCAGAAACAATGAAAGTCAGAAAGCAGTAGGATGACATATTGAAAGTGCTGAAAGCAGAACAACAAAAAACCATCAACCAATGCAGAACAATTCTACAGATGACTATGGACCAACTGAGTCCTCCCCATTTTCTTCCTTGCCATTGTCAAGAATGACTGCAAAATGTGCTGGAAATGCAACATCATGAGCTAGGAGGAAAGGGCAGAAACAACCTGGACTCTGTTGCAGTCCCTGCCTTGTAGTATGATGTGATGACTGAAATGTAGAACTTGTTGTGATGATTGAACTGCAGAACTTGTCCAGCGCATCATGTGCCCAGGTATAAAATCCAGGGTGGGCTGCTTTCCTGGGTGCCTCAGCCATGTTGCATGCACAGACAAGACTTCATCCACTCAGACAGCTGTATTGAGCCTTGTGTACCAGCCTGTGATTGTTCCTAGACTTTTGCTGTCCCTTGTTGCCCCACCTATCTCTAAGTAATAAACCCACTTCATGTAACTTGTGTGTGGGGGTTGCTGTCTCACCAAACTCAGACAAGTTGCTAACCTCTACACAGTGAACCCTCTTCCAAAGCCAATAATCTCTACCCAGTAAATCAGAACCACAATGGATATTCCTTCATACTCACTGGGATGGCTATTTAAAAATAGAGAACAATAACAAGGTTTGGCAAGAATGTGGAGAAATAGGAACCTTCAGACATTACTGGGTAATATACAATGGTTCAACTAATATGAAAAACAGTTAGAAAATTCCTCAAAATGTTAAGTGTAGAGTTTCCATATGTCCCAGAAATTACACTCCTAGGTATTTACCCAAGAGAAATGAAAACACATATTCATACAAAATCCTGTACACAAATGTTCATAGCACCATTATTCACAGTAGCCAAAAAAAGTAAAACAATAATGTCCATCAACTGATAAATAAATAAATAAAATATGTGGTATACTTTAGCAACAAAAAAGGATAAAGTGCTGATATGTGCTGCAACATGGATGAATCTTGAACACATTACGCTAAGTGAAAGGAGTCAGTCACAAAGGTCACATAGTGTATGCTTCTATTTATAATCAACGGCCAGGTTAGGCAAACCTATACTGTCTAGGATGGGAACGGGGAGATTAGGGGAAGGAGAACTGACCATAAGAGGTTTATTTTTGAGGTGATGCAAATGTCTCCAATTAGACTCTAGTGATATTTGCACATTTCTGTGAATATACTAAAAACTACTGAATTATACAATTTAAAGGGTGAAACTCTATTAAACGAATAGAGCTAATTAACTCTTTCAGGACTGAGTTTGAGTTACATCTCAATAAAGCTGTTTTTAAAATAGTACCTATTTCTTCGACTTATCTTCAAGCTAAGTGAGATAACCATTGTAAAGCTATTAGCAAAGTATAACATTCAATAAGTCATTATTGTTCTTTGTGCTATTGCCATGGTCATTATTGTCTCTTACTTATAACTAGCCCTCTAAGTCTATCCATTATTTAACCAAGTACTAGAAAGTACCTACTGAGTGACACACATTTATGTGCTTGTGGTTGGTGATGACAAACAGATCTGTAACAACAATTTGGTAGAGACATAAATATAACAGGGATCCTTTTTTTCCAAAAATTATCCTTATTTAACTAAATAAGAAATATTTTAAGTCAAGATACTTGGTGGCAATACCAGGGTAAACTCTAGAAATTATTTTAGGGTTTACAGATCTCATTGAATATATTATACTTGGGTTTAATATGCAAATAGTAAGGTCTTAACATTTATAGGTGGCGTTAACAGGATGTGAGCTTGGCAGATGCCAGCAGTCTTCTCCAGGACTGTTTGTTACTCCTTCATTTATGGGCATCACGTTCTAACTTTACTATGGACTTGGTTTCTGGATAGTTTCCGAAATCCTATCCTGACACTCTCCACCTACCAGCAAGGCACGCAGAGGCATCCTCCTCTGGGTTCTTCTGGCTCCCATGTCTGTCCCTGTTTCCTCCCCCTGTAGGGGACTTGCCTGTGTCCTGCTTCTGTCATTAGACAATAAACTTCCGAGGCCCAGGTCTGCTGGGCTGCAGTCTCACACAATTCTCAAGGTCATTCTGTACTCAAATTGTCATTGTGAACATGAGATTTAGTGTACTATGTTTGTTTAGTTTTTCCTTTCTTCTTTGTGAATATTTATTTACTATAGATAGGATAACACCTCAATGATTCACTTTCATGCTATTCCTCAAACCAATCATTAGTGGACAACAGCAAAATCCTTCCAAATGTAGAGTCTGAGAATCAGGGTGAAAAATTATACATCAGTTTGGAAATTGCATTGTCTTACAACTGTAAACCATTTTCTCTAATTAAATGACACAAGATATTATGTGAGAATTAAGCAATATATTTTTAAACCCGAAAGAAGTAATGTTCTTACCCTACAAATTAAATAGATAGAATGGAATATACAGCATTTCCTGCTAGAAGAGATCTTTCCAAAGTGATCGCCTCTGGGCTCTGCAAAGATACCTAAATAAGAACAGGGCTCTTTCCAATGCCTTTGATTTGTCCTGTCTTATGATGAAAATCCTCAACCTCACACTCTTAAGTCTGGTTGAGGTCACATTTGTAGTGACCATCTATGGACAAAATATCAGTAAAGCTGGACTACAAGTATTTGGAAGATTAACGGAGAAGACATATAAATTTCTCTTCCAGCAGCTACAGTCTCAGATACCACTGTTTATTACCCAGAGAAGCATTTTTTCTGTTATTTATAATTTCTTTATCTTTCATTATAATTATACACTTACTTTACTGTTAACTTTTCCTGTTAACTCTGATCAAGCTCAAAAAGCGTCAGAAATCTCAAGCTATTGCAAAGCACCTTGATTGAGGGAACAGACTCCAGGGCACAGCTCAGGGAGATCCAGGGGCCTCAGGAAGCTTGCATCCCTGCTGGGTTAGCAAGAAGTACCTCACCAATTTCCACAACCAAATCCAAAATTACCCAAGGGTAAAGGGCACAGCACACCTCGTTGCCACACAGATGGCTTCCATTTCTGGCTTAAGCCCTTGTGAAAGAAAACCAAGGAAGATGTATCTTCATTTTGTGCATTTCATGAAAAGTTCTAGTCCGTTAAGGAAGACTTATTTTTCTTGGGAGAGTGTGAAAGAAATCAGCCCCATTGTCTTCATGCTTAACAAGAGCACCAAATAACCACCACCCTATCCCTAGCAACTCAACCCAAAAGCTTCTTATGAGTGAAAGAGCAATGAGATCAACTCATATCAAATTTCCCTAAAAAGCAGAATGTTAACATTTAAAAAAATTTTTTTACAGGATTTAGCATTTACATATATTTAGTATTTTAAGGAATTGGTTATGAATTCAGCATCCAAAATTCACACACACAAAATCTTTATGAGATGTGGGGTCTGAATTCCCTCTCCTCAAAGAGGGAAGGAAATTTTAGCACACTGAAAGCTTTTTCTAGAAAAGCAATAAATGTCCCAGACCTGTTAGCCAAACCTTTAACATCCTCAAGACCTTGAACCCTGAACACATTTTCACTCTGCTGTCTAAGTCACACTTCGCTCCTCTGCACCTGAGTAATTCATTTGTTGCCAAGAATCTAAGAATCTCCTAAGATTTTTCTCCCTAATATATGAAAATATTTTAAGAAAAGTAAAAAGCAAGCCATTGAGATTTTGACGTGGGTAGGCCTGAGGGATGCAGGTAGATGCTTAGCTCAGCCAGATGCCCCCCTCTCTAGGGTCCCTGTAAATCGCAGCACCAGAAGCATCAAAGTGATGTGCCATTCCAAACCTGATATGCAGGACATGGGGAATGCACCCTGGATTCATCAGTCCAGGAGGACCAGCAACACCCGGCCATGGATGAATGCCCTAATGTGTAAGCAGATTATCATCATCAGAATGATAGATGTACAGTATTCAAAGTCTTTCAAATATCTGTTCAAATAATCCTCATGGCCAATCTCTTGAATACTGTTGTTCTATTCCAAATGAAGACATTTCTCCAGTTTCTGTCAGTTAGAAGCTGTAAGTTGGAGTAAAAACCTCCCCTAAGAAGCTAAAGAATTCAGATTTGGCCAGAGGTTCTTATACACAATTTTCAAGCTGAAGTGCTCTTCCACAATAATTCTAGAACAGCAGCAGCAGGGTGGGTGTGCGCACTGTTTCCAAATAGGCCAGAGGAGGCACACAATGTTTTTTGGAAAGTTTTACTCGGCAATATTCCTCCTGCTTAATCTGCGCTGCAGTACAAGAAGAACCTCTACGTGAACTCGAGGGAAAGTCCTGGTTACACTCTCCTTTCCACCATCACTAACCCCGCCTCCCTACCTGGGACTTGCGCTGTACTCACCAAGCCTTGGCAGGTTGAAAGGGCCACTGAGGAGTTTCTGTGGGATCGCAAAGAGCCTTGATAGAAACAGAAGTCTTCTGGCGGTAAAGTCTGCACAGACTTAGTGCCTGTCTTTCCCAACGTCTGCACAATAAAGCCGGGAGCCACCAGTCTGCTGGAAGTCCTCAAATCCATGTGGAAGTCATGCCTGGAGCCTTTCAGCCGAAGGTGAAGAGACTCAACCCCTGACATGGTCACTGCTCTTCGCCGCCGCTGATGGTGCATGATTTCGTGGGACACGTAATCGCCCCTGTGGTCAACCTCGTAGGCAGAGACCAGGTCATATTCTGAAATCAAAAGAGTGAGGAGAGGCTGAGTCATTTCAGGATTCTGAGAAGAATCAGGAAGTCTTAAGATATAATATTGTTTTACCACATGATCTTTCCACCCAGTCAAAAATGACGAAGAAAAATGCAACACCTACCTATACTGAATTCAAAGTGTGAAATACGGAACATCACAGTTTCAATAAAAAAATGGTAACTAAAGGCCCCATAATGTGCTATTCCCAAGCCAGGAAATCCTACGACACTTAAAACGGAAAATATATTATTGATCAAATAAAACCAAAACCAAACTTTTAGGATTGCATTTCATAAACTGTACTAGTAACTATCAAATATAATCATTTTATAGTTTTCAAACATTCCTTCAGTCATGTTATTTCTGTTTCTCACTGAGCTGATAAGAAATTTTACCTTGAAAACACCCAGAATTTTCAAAAGCAGTTAAAATAAAATATGATAGGCACACTTTTCTGCTAATTTTCTATAATGTTTATTCATGATATCATGGAACATAGAAGAGAAAAGGCAGGACGCACACACGGTCCAGGTCTGCCAAATGTTGACATTTGGAAATGGTCACATGTGCATTTGTTCCTGATAAAAACTGTTGGTGACCCTCCCATTGGCCTGGGTTCTTGGGACTTGATCAGGTTTCACATAGAGCCCTTCTGAAGACATGCACCACTTCCATCTTCCCACTGAAAGGTAGCGTATGCTGGTCTCAATCATATTCAAGGAAATTATTTATTTTAAAAAAGTAAAGAAAACCCCAAGGAACTATCAAATTTCAGGAGACCCATGTAGGTCTGCAGGGCTGTAGTCAGAGGCGATCTTTCCAGGAATGCATTCGGTGTTCACTGGGTCACCACCTTCTCAGCAGAAAACAGAGGGACACCCTGAAGCTCCATCAGCATCCTGGGCAGTAGTCCTGGGCTGCTTTTCTATAAATATCGTAGTTGTCTTCTCCAAGGAGGTTTCTCTCCTTCTCGAAAATGGTCATTGAGTTTTCATGGTTACAAGTAGGATTTGTTCTCTCATTACCACCATAACAATATCATCTCAGCTCTCCACAGTTCAGGGGGAGGTTGTTTCTGTCCTGGACAGGTCAGAACTTGGATGGGAGGAGAAGGAGTAGTGCCTGCCCCAGCCAGATGTTGCTGCGTGCCACCTTCTCAACTTAGACCTGGGCTTTTAGGTTATGTGAAGGTAACTTTATTAAAGTACTTTTTTGTTAATGATTTGTTAGCTTGTTTTACACCTATTAAATACTTACGCATTGGCATGTGTGCCTCCAACTGTAGGCGAGCACTGGGCCTCCACATGTTAGGAGAGGGCCTGCGCCCTGTCCTGCATTTTTCTAATCACGAGAAAATAACAGCTCAGCATGATGCCAACCCTTTCTCCAAACTTATGCTGAGATGTCTTTGAAAAGGGTCAGAGTCAGACACCAGAGCAGATCTCTCTCTAGCGCAATGATGAGGAGGTCAGTCCTCAAAGACTCAAAAGTGCAGCTTCCTCTTACTATTTAAAACCCTGGTTCTAATGTTCCGTTTTTTCCCCTTTATCACCAACATGTGCTGTTAGGAGACTCTTCCGTCAGGTGCTTCATAATCAGGGCCCTTCTATGCTTTGGCCTGAGTTGGACAGGTTTTTTGGAATAATAGGATAATATAAAATAGCATCCTGCACGAGGGGCATTTGGTTAGAAGTGAACAGTACTTGGTTAATCATATTTTTCTGGAAAAAGAAAGTTTTCCTTACAACTAAAACTCTTTGAATGCAGATGCTTGTCCACCTAATTCTGTCCCATCCTGACAGGAAATTGGGTGGTTACAGAGAAAGAGAGAGAGGTAGCAGCTAGTGGGAAGTCTGAAAGGCAGGGGTTTGGGCTTGAGAGAAGTGAAGGAGGCCAGGATGGATGGCAAGTCTGCACACAGCTATGGACAGGTACTCTGAGGGTAGCTGGCTGAGGGGCACAGCATGTTCTGGCAGACAACTTGACAACTAACCACTGAGATTTATAGGAAAGTCAGTAACTTGTGGTCTCATAGGTAAAATACACTGGAATTATTTAAAATTTAATTGGGAAAATGAGAAAGTCAAAAAAGCTGGTGAAATTGTATCCAATGATAGAAAAGGGAGAGCACAGCAGGAAGCAGCATGTCTGGCACAGGTATGTAGACTGCAGTCTGGATTTGAGCCACTCACAAACACAAAAGTGAAACGTGCACACCTGTTTGCTTTGCATTTCCCCAAGCCACTCTCCTTGCAGTGAGACTTCTGCCTCTCTCATGCCTGGGTCTCTGGACAGAGGGGAAAGGCCAGGGTGATGCAGTGATGTTAACAGCTGTCATCCTGCCCTCCGAGCCACTCAGGGGCATGCTCCTCACCTCCCACCAGCTCCTACCACTGTAGCTGAAGCAGGGGAAGGATGACAGAAAGCAGGATGGCTTGTTCCAGATAGTGGCAGGTCAGCACATTTTATTGTGTATAAAAAGGTGATTACTCCTTAAAAAATCAAATTATTCTCAGATGAAATAAGCCATATTCTTACGACCTTTATTTTGGAGAGAGATAATACTTGTCCTTTATTGGGGGCTCATATAATATTTATCATGCAAAATAAGTACTGATAAGCCACTTTTACATAAACACAATGCTGTGCTAATAAACATTCAACAACCCACTGTCTGGAGAAGAATGACCTGGATTTTGGCATTTGCCAGTTTCCCTGGTGTAAATCCTCCCCCCCGTGGCTGATTTCAATGACTGCTGTGCCATCACTGAATATGCAGTGTGCAGAGATATGCAGCAGCCCCCACTGCGTAGCATTTCTGCCATACAGATGCAAAAGAGGCCAGTGGTCTCAAGAGCCTAGATTATTATCAAATATAGTGAAATAATTATGAAATGATGAGCTTTGAGCATTGCAATGTTTGTAATATAATTAATTTCACTGTAAATTTATGTATTTTAATCATTTTCACAGGGATTGGTGTCTTTATTAATACAGTATTTTTTCCATAAATGGGAAAGACATTTGAAAGACTTCAAACACAATAATCTTGCAAGAAGAAAAGTTTGTCCTATCTAAAAACTCATATATACAAGTGGTAGGTTCATAACCTCAATGTTGAGGCAAACTGAACTCCAAGAAGTCCTGCAAGGCTCCTGTGAGCTCAATTCCAAAAGGCTGTGGGAGACAGCGAGAGCTCCACACCTCGCCCACCCGACAGGAGCATCTCCCATAGGCTCCACCCTTCCCACTCTTTCCACAGTTGGCTGCTTATACGGCACCTGACTGCAACTTGCTCCAGACTCAAAGACTGAGCCTGTAACTGTCCAAGGGCAAAGGAATGTTCACGAGCACCCTAAGAGGATAGCAGGGAAGGAGAATCCGGAAAACAGAGAGAAGGGTGGGGCAGGTGGCAGGAGATGTATTGCCTTCTAAATAGAAATCAGTCTCATTAACAAAAAATCAGTCCACCACCAGCCACCTCTTTCAAACACTGCTGATGTCAGGAAAGAAAAACGACACTACCTTCCTAAAGTCTGCTTTGGCAATGAGTTGCAAAAGCCTTCGACCTAGGAAATCACCCTGAGGAAATAATCCCAGATGAATTTTAAAAGGTTTACGTAAATATTTTCATGGAAGCATTATTTGTAATGCTTATTTACAATATTTTAAACAAGAATAAACAACAGATAATTGGTAACTACATTACAGTAAAGTCATAGAAAGGAATACCTTAAAACTCGTAAAAAAATATACTCTAAAAGAATGAAATCTAAAAGATGATTTCCCCACATGAGGCAAAGTTCATAATATAATGAGCTTTCAAAGTACGTTGTAAGCTCTGAAGCCAAAGTGACCCTTTAAAAGAAAAAAACAATGTAGCCTGTAAGGAACACAGGGTGATAAGTAATTCTTGTAGATTATCTGGACAAAATGCAGAAGGTAAATAATAAAGGTAGAGGGAGAGAAACTAGCACAATTCTATTTTATATTCTCTGCACTGTTATTATGTTCACTAGTGAGCATGTGACCACTGATTTTTTTTATTATACTTTAAGTTCTGGGATACATGTGCAGAACGTGCAGGTTTGTTACATAGGTATACACGTACCATGGTGGTTTGTGCACCCATCAACCCATCATCTACATTAGGTATTTCTCCTAATGCTATCCCTCCCCTTGCCCCTCATCCCCCAACAGGCCCCAGTGGGTGATGTTCCTTTCCCTGTGACCATATGTTCTCAGTGTTCAACTCCCACTTAGTGAGAACATGTGGTGTTTGGTTTTTTGTTCCTGTGCTGGTTTGCTAAGAATGATGGTTTCAAGCTTCATCCATGTCCCTGCAAAGGACATGAACTCATTCGTTTTTCATGGCTGCATGGAATTCCATGGTGTATATGTGCCACATTTTCTTTGTTCAGTCTATCATTGATGGGTATTTGGGTTGGTTCCAAGTCTTTGCTATTGTGAACAGTGCTGCAATAAACATACGTGTGAATGTGTCTTTACAGTAGAATGATTTATAATTCTCCGGGTATATACTCAGGAATGGGATTGCTGGGTCAAATGGTAATTCTCATTCTAGTTCCTTGAGGAATCACCACACTGTCTTCCACAATGGTTGAATTAATTTACACTCCCACCAACTGTGTAAAATTGTTCCTATTTCTCCACATCCTCTCTAGCATCTGTTGTTTCCTGACTTTTTAAAGATGGCCATTGTAAATGGTGTGAGATGGTATCTCATTGTTATTTTGATTTGCATTTCTCTAATGACCCGTGATGATGAGCTTTTTTTCTTATGTTTGTTGGCTGCATAAATGTCTTCTTTGAAAATTATCTGTTTATATATTTCACCCATTTTTTGATGGGGTTGTTTGTGTTTTTCTTCTAAATTTGTTTAAGTTTCTTGTAGATTCTGGATATTAGCCCATTGTCAGATGGATAGATTACAAACATTTTCTCTCATTCTGTAGGTTGCTTGTTCAATCTGATGACAGTTTCTTTTGCTGTGCAGAAGCTCTTTCATTTAATTAGATCTTATTTGTCAGTTGTGACTTTTGTTGCAATTGCTTTTGGTTTTAGGTCCCACATTTAAATCTTTAATCCATCTTGAGTTAGTTTCTGTATAAGGTGTAAGGAAGGGTCCAGTTTCGGTTTTCTTCATATGGCTAGCCAGTTTCGCAGCACCATTTATTAAATAGGGAAAGCTTTCCCCATTGCCTGTTTTTGTAAGATGTGTCAAAGATCAGGTGGTTGTAGATGCGTGGTGTTATTTCTGAGGTCTCTGTTCTGTTCTATTGATCTATATATCTGTTTTGGTAACAGTACCATGCTGTTTTGATTACTGTAGCCTTGTAGCATAGTTTGAAGTCAGGTAGTGTGACACATCCAGCTTTGTTCTCTTTGCTATTTTGTAATTATTTCAGCCACCAAGAACAATTTGCAATAATAGTTTGAGTCACGTGCCTCTTTAAACAAAATGTATGGCTACAATTAGTTATTTCAGAACCAACTTGTCTAATGGATACCTAGACAGGTGGCAGTCAGCTGACGCCAGCAGTCACCAAGGATCTTCTAGCTCTTCTGCTCCAGGTCAGCAGGAAACAGGCAACACTGTTGAGCAGGATCTTTTCTCTGGTGGCATAGAAGCTTGTTGTGGATGTCCAGACTCACACGTTAGCCTTTCATAATTAAGGAGCTAACGTGCATAGAAGGTAGGGGAGGAGGGTGTGCTGTGTCCACTGGGCTAGAACTTCACTAAGAAAGGTTCGACTCTTTCCCTTCAGGTTCTCACCAAGCCAGGTAAGTCGTTGTCATGGAGATGTGACAATAACCGAGGTGCCAGGTGTTCAGAGCAGCCCACTGACACACCACTCCCAGGAGGATGCTGAAGCGGATTGAATCACTTCAAGGGAAAAGCACAATTAGGCAGGAAGCCCTGGTTTTCTTCTTCTTTCTTCTGTGTCTATAATGTGCTTTATCTTAAATAAAACTTCATAAATGCCATAAACTAAAGTATTGTTGCAATCTCCTAAGTCTCTCCGGAATTTTCATGATTTTAGGGAACTAGAATTTTTTTTTTTTTTTTTTACAAAATCTTACTTAAAAGGTGAATTAGAATTAACTTTTAAAATTGTAAGAATTAACTTTAGTATTGTAAGCAAAACGCTAAAAGGGACAAGGACAACCAAAAGAAGATAGTCTGTAAATGGACAGATAATTAACTTTCTCTTGTAAATTCACCATGACAATTTCTTTTTAACATTTTATATCATTTGCACCTAGCGCCCCCTGGTGGTTCTCTAAAAGATCTTATGGTGAGCGTCAATCTCATATTGGTCACCTTATGTACTCTTTGTATAATCACTCGGGAGGGAAGAATTTGAAAAGTTAATGCATATACTAAATTCTTGCCTTTATGTTATTTTATCAAATTGAAGTAACTATACTGAGAAATTCTGAATTATTAACTCTAATTTTCTAGATCCGGGAATACATTGAGAGAATCAAACCTAGTTCTTCCTATAAAAGTCAATTAATATTAATATTTGACATGGCAATTTATTGTTGGTAACAATGCAAAATAATATTTATTAACTGTCATTAGATGGGTTCAGGTTAAAAAAACTACCTAGCAACCAGTGTGACACACCTGCTTTCTCATTTACCTGATGCAGTATGAAGACATGGAGATCCCTTCCCATAAGACAGCACATTTGCAAATGTCACTTGTAAGTGGCAGAAGTAAAAGCATGCATTGAAAAAGAATAAGACTTGTCCCCATGTCACACTGTGGCCCAGGACATGAACGTTGCTGATGGTGTCACAATAAGCCGATAAGCCATTTCGGGCACTATTATGTTTGAAGTACTGCCTGATTGTTGGAGCATTAACTTTAGTACTGAGATGCTAAGCACTTCTTTTACCTCCTTCACTGAGAATAAGCAACGATAGAGAAATACTTTAATTTATAAAGGAGGAGAAGGAGGGGTTGGGGAGAGGAAGGAGGATCCGAGGATGTAGGAGGGTATGGAAAAGGGAGTAATTTGCTCTTTATGATGGCTTTGATGCATACAGACAGCTTTAGATTCTTCCTAAACTCTTTAGAATACAATAAAATGAACTTCCTCACCTTTTCCTTAACGTTATACCAATAACTCAGGCAAACCGTTTTGCCAGGGAATGAAATATAAATATTGGTGGAAGTCCACTCATCGGTGCTCGCTCATACAGTTAAACAAAAAGTGCACAACAGCATCTTAAAAGTAGGGGTCCACAGAGGCATGAACATTCACAGCACCTAATAAACCAGCAGCACGGGGATTACGAGCTGCTAAATGGCAAGGATTAGAAGCCCCCACCTCACTGACTTACCGCCCTTTTCCATCCAGCCTGGCCGCTCCGCGGGTGGAGGAGGACGCGGGACGCTCTGGCTCCCAGGCGCTGCCGCTGCGGGTCCCATGGCGCACGCACGTGCCTGCGGAAAATAGCGGCGACACCGCGGTGAGACGGCGGGGGCCGCGGGAGAGGAGCCGCGGCGGACTCGCCTCCAGCTGTCGGGACCCGCGGTTTCCGCCCGCTGCCGGGAGCGACCGGGACTCACCTGTTCGGCCACCTGCGCCAGCAGCAGCCACAGCGCCGCGCAGCCCCGCCATCCGCGCGCGCGGGGCTTCATCCAGGAGCGCTCCGAGGGGCTAGGGGCCACCGGAGGGTCCCCGGCCGGCAGCGTGCGAGCGGGCAGGGAGGACCCGACCCAGGCAGAGCGCGGGAGGATTCCCCACAGCGACTCCGCCGCCGCGCCGGGGTTATTACTGGGACTCCGCGCGGCGCGGGGGGCGGAGTGGCAGCCGCGGCGGCGGGGGCGGCGGGAGCCGTGGGAGAGCGGGGGGCGGGCAGGGGAGAGAGGAAGGGAGGAGGCGAGGGCAGAGGGGGTCAGAGGACCGAGGAGCGGAGAGGGCAGGGACAAAGAGCGGAGGGGAGGAGGCGAGGGCAGCGGGGCGCAGAGGCGGAGGCGAGAGGGGAGCAGAGGGAAGGCGGGAGACTGCGGCCAGTGCCAGGGAAGAAGGACGAGGGAGGATGAAGCTGCTCACGGCCCGCAGTCCGTGCCTCGCTGCCTGCGTGGGGACCACGCGGTTGGAGAGGCTGCTGGGCACCGGCGCCGGCGATGCTCAGCATGGACCTCCGGCCAGTGTGCTCTCCTGCCCTGCCGTGGGGCTGGTGACTCGGCGGGACTCCAGCTGCTGCAGTCGCTCCGCGGGCTCCCACCCCGGGAGCCTCACCGGCGCTGCCAGAGGCCGGGCCACCTGTAGCCCGCGGAGTGCGGCCGGGCCGCGCCTCTGTGCCCGGGCACAGCTGTGGGGACACTGGGTGCGGAAAACCGGGCGCCCGGACATGGGAGCGCCGCGGACCTGCTTCTAAAGGCGTGTGCTTCGCTCTGGAGTTTGAGGCGTGATCGGAGACCTGGAGGCCGAGGAGGAAGCTCTTCCCGCACCCCATCTGCCCCGGGATGTGGAGGCGCTCCTGGCCCCGGGGTCATGGCCGCCGTCGACTGGCCGGGCTGCGGGTGCCGGTGACCGGCTGCTGGGTGCAATCCCTAGGGGGGTCTCAGGGCTGCGGATGGGCCTGGGTCTCGGCCGCCACAGGAGTGGATCGGGCTACTGTGTGCACAGGGTAGCCAAGGAGGCAGCAGGTGTGCGGTCATCGGACTGGCCAGGGTTCTGCGCAGCTGGATGGGGTGTGTGAGCGCGCGGGTGTACATGTGCCTGGGTGTGCGCGGGTGTACATCCGCACCTGACTGTGTGCGAGTACATGGTGTGAGCCCATAGGACTGCGCGCGTGGGAGTGCATGTTTGCACATGTGTGTGCGTGTGGCCCTCCCTGTCCCTGGCTGCTCTCCCACCACTCACGTTCTGTAGGTCCTGGGCCTTCAGCCGCCCTTTGGTTCCAGTGTCCTTCATAGACAGCTTAGCTTGACATTGCCTCTTTTGCACACTTTGGAGAGGGGGATGAATGGGGGAAATGGTGTCTTGGGCTCTTTCTTTGCCCAGCCTGTCACGAACCTCTGGGTACCCAAGGGGAGCTCTCAGCAGGCGCCCTGCTAGGGCTGTCCTGAAGCCCCAGACCGCCTGGCTGTGTATGGGCATCCCCATTCCATAGCAACACACACTCCCTCTCTTATTCATTTATTTGAAACCATTCTTCAAAGTACAAATATTTTTACATAAAGGCTGGCATTGGGATGGACCTTAAAACACCCGCCACCCTTCCCCTCTGCCAGTGCCTAACAAATGTCGGCCTCAGCTCACACCTCAGGGAGCTTACACTTACCTGGAAGGGGGGTTGGGCAGTGCATGGAAGTCTCCAAAATCTCCTACCGGCAGAATTTCCCTTGTCCTGAGTACACTGCATGCTTGATAAATGGGGATCTCTACGTACTTCTAATTGTGTCCAGTGTAACAGGAAAGGGAGTGAGATTTTTTCGAGTCTATCACATGGAGATAACCAGGGGCCCTCTTCTATAAGTTCAAACAGATGGAAAAAAAGAAGAATGGCTGTGTAAAAGGATTCACTCTCAGGGAGTGCTTAGAAAGCATAAGACCAGAACAGTGCTTAATGAGTCTCTATTCATTGTGAAGAAAGAAACAACATTCTTTAAAATGACTAGTGTTTCCCAGTTCCTCTAGCTGTGCATGGAATTCAGCACTCATCCTGCAGTATGAATGTCTCCAGGTAACACAGAGGGGTGGCCGAGTCCAGGCTATAGAGGCCAGATTGGGAGCTGAGACGAGCAACACACGAATGGACCGAGTTTAAGACTGGCCATCGAACATGGTGGCAGTAACTCGCAGCTGCCTGTCAATCTCAGAGAGGGATGGAGAGGGAGGGGAGGGGCCCGGGCAAACTGGAGCACAGATGTCTGCCTTAAAAGGGACTCTTGGCACTGAGTGGCCAGTGCATGGGGTGCTGCCATAGAGTATTGGGGCCCAGACCTGCCTAATTTTTAAAGGTAAAATGGAAATCTCAATATGTATATGGAGTTCCTTCAATTTAAAGGTGTCTCAGCAAAGTAACCCTGAGAACAAATATTGGAAGGGTCAAAACAAATCACCAGCCCTGGTCAAAGTCCTTCACTTTGCAACCCTTCAAGAACGTAGCACTCTTAACTTTGAGGTCAAAGTTTAGGAAAGCAATTTTGTCATCATTTGTTTAGATCCAGGGTCAGAAAACTCACTACTGCCCAAGATCATATCTGGCCAGCTGACTCATTTTGTAAATAAAGTTTTATTTGTTTGCAGGTCGTCTGTGAATGCTTTCAGGATGGCAGAGTTGAGTCACTGCAACAGAGACTGTGTGCCCTGCAAAGCCTAAACTATTTACCATCTGGCCCTTCACAGAAAAATGTTGCTGTAAATTATTTAGACCATTCACAGTTAGCACTTGTTTCCTTTCAGACAGAGGTTCTCATTACTTAGGGGGTCATTTTGAATATCAAGTAGATGTTTCAATAGAAAATAAAAAATAATTAAAATAAAACAAAGTGCTTCGCAAAGGATTGGGGAGAGAGTATCTCCTAACGGCTGCATGCTCTCCCATGCCCAGTGCCCTTTCAACATGAAAGGAGCCAGGGGCCTTTCTCATGTGGAAACAAATGGCATTTTAGATTATAAGGATGAAATTTTGTCATAACCCTTTTCTAAATTGCATAAACTTTAAACTAAAGCAATGCAAGTGGGCACATTACCTTGTATGTAAAACCACCATCCACACAACTGAAACGGAGAAGAATTGGATGTGTTTGTGTCCTATGAAGATTCTGTTTAGTCTGTAATTTTGTTCCTTCCTCATCTCACACACAGCTGAAACTAGTCAGGTTTCAAAGAAGTTAGCGCTGTATTGTGCATCAACACTTTTCTTTAGTGGCAAAAATTACAATGATTCTATGAAAAATTGTTGTAGTTCCTATTCTTTTCTGGAAGATTAGAGTCGTTCTTTATTACTTTATACAAATTATAAGGACACAATGTCATTAAAACACAAACACAATAATGTCAGATAACTTTCCAGCTTCGAGGCCTATGAGTGGCTCTAGTCCTTCTTTGCAGATTGCAACTGAGAAAGCCAAGCCCCAGGAAGGTCAAGCAGGTCTGCTGACCCACCGCAGGGCCAGAGCGCTCAGGCCTCATACACTTACTCCTTCCCAGCCCTGGTCTTGGCCCCTCTGCAATAAGATGATTTATAGACCGGAAGTAGTGAGGTGCTGCACTTTCTCCCGGTGCTGACAGTACCCCGACAATGTGAGAAAGTCACATGGTTAAAACACAAGAAAAGGATATTTTGGCAGAAGAAATATGAAATGAATCGTATAAAATGTAGAACTCACTATGAAGTTGGACTGAGTGTAACTTTAGAAATCAGAGGGCGTTGGAAGAACCGTGCCTTGGGAATGGTTGGCAACACCTGACCCAGCCCCTGTATTTCCACAAGATCCTTTGGCCAAGTTCTAACTGAAGCTGAGCATCTCAGCTCCTCAGTATTAATAGGATTAGAGTCCTTCCTTCCACGGGCCAAACACGTCCTTCAAATGCCTAGGCAGTAATGAGATCACGTCAGCCTGCAGTTTATATGAAGATTCTGTTCATAACTGCACTCTTGTCTCTGTCGTCCTCCCTTACTTTGAGGCTTGACTGTTTTTAGTAAAAAGAAGAAAAGAAAATTGGAAACCAATGATGATCACAATATGGCATTTATAAGCTCCTTTCCTTTTATTATTTAACACAGAAAAATGTAGGTTAAATAGTAATAATAATGTATCTAATTATACAATAATTATGTATTTTTTTCTAATAATAAGTTAAATATTTGTTATTTTTATTATTATTATTGCTATTGGTATTTCATATCACTTCTTGCCGTGAGGCCCCTCACTCTTCCCCAGTGCTGAAGCTGCACAGAGGTCAGTCACTCAGACACCTCCGGAAATAAGTCTCAGCACTTTTTCCTGAAGACTTCTGGTCCATAATAACACTGGCTTCTGCCAAACATACTTTCTTCTAATGGGTACAAAGGTGGCATAATTGTCAGAGCCTGGTGTATCAGTTAGCTATCGATACTTGAATGCTATCGTGTTTTGACTTAATTTTTAGTTTGACTGTGACTGGCAAAATTTTCTTGATATTTCTTTTCTCCTGGAATGGAGATTGGTTCCACACTAGTTTCCTTGTCCCAGGTTTGGTCCTGGCTTTAAGAGTCAATATTTTATGTGTTTGCTGTTTATAATTGTATTATTTCATTCTTACACTACTTTAAAGATCTCCCTGAGACTGGGTAATTTTAAAGAAAAGAGGTTTAATGGGCTTACTGTTCTGCAGGTTGTATAGGCTTCTGCTTCCAGGGCGGCCTCAGGAAACTTACAATGATGGCGGAAGGTGAAGAGGACGGAGGCACGTCTTACATGGAGGGAACAGGAAAAAGAGAGAGAGAAGGGAGAGGTGCTACACACTTTCAAACAACCAGATATCATGAGAACTGTATCACCAGAACAGCAAAGGGAATATACCCCCCTCACCATGACTCAATCACCTCCCACCAGGCCCCTCCTCCAACACTGGGAATTATGACTCTGCACAAGATCTGGGTGGGGATACACAGCCAAACGATATCACTATTTATGTGTTTCTTTAGACATCTATCTGCACCCCAAATTAGAAATATTTCCCAAAATTAATACTCTCAGTTTCTTCTGAATATATTTATTATTTTAATACATTTGCAAAATTATATATTTAAATTGCTATTTATTTTCTTACAAGATATGAAGTAGTGATCTAATTTTCAGGGTTTTAAAAGATTAAAATATCCCATTTTCTCAATTACTTGTATAATTCACTTCTTACCACCCCATGTATTTAAAAATTTAACTTTGTTTAATAATACGTATTTTGAGTATTTTTTGGCTTTCTACTGTCAGTAAAACACTGTTTTAATTGTTATTAATATATTTCATTTTTTATTATGATAGATTTTTGACACTGGCTGACTTGTCTTCTCTTATTACTCCTTTCCAACAATTTTCTGTCTATTCTTGTTTGTTTACTCTTTCAACATTATTTTAGGTTTATTTATATCAAGTTTTAAAATCCCATTGGGATTCTGATTGGGATCACATACATTTATGAATTAATTTAGATAATACCAAAATCATTAAAATATTCAATATTATGAGACAGGTAATACATTTTTTCATGTATTCCCATTTTAAAAATACTTCTAAATATAAAATGTTTATTTTGTTCACACAGGTATTTAACATTTCCTATAATGTTTATTCCTAGGATATTCATATTTTTATTGAATTCAATTGGCTCATTGTATCTCATTTTCTAACCAGAATGTTAAAATAATGAAAGGAAGCCCAGCCAAATGCACTGCATCAGAGCATGGGCTCTGAAACCAGATGTCCAGGGTTCAGGGCATAAATCCTAGCTTGCCCACTTAGTCAGTATGGACACGTCACTCAGCCTCTCCAAGCCTCAGTGTCCTCATCAGTAAAATGGAAACAATGATAATGACAATAATAGCACTTACCTCATAAATGTTACAAGGGTTAAATGAGTGAATATTTAAATAATCTTAAAATAGTCTTTTAATATTTAAAAAATCTTAAAACAGTCTTTGAAACTTATTATTGCTATATATGCAGGGTTTTATTTTAAATAAAATAAATAACTTATAGAAATGGTACAGGTATTTTATTTTCCAGTTTCTTCTGTTTTACAAGGTCTAATAAACTTTTAATTCATTTGCTTGCTTTTCCAAAAGACAAAATTACATTTTCTCAAATAATTGTCTCTCTCTCTTTTTTTTTTTTTCTGGTATTTACACCTTAGTTTTTCCCCTACTTTAGCCCATGGACAGGGTTTCCAGAGAGAGCAAAATACTGGTGATCAGGAGCACAGCTGTCTTATTCCTAACTGTAGTGGGAATGGCTCTTGCATTCTGTTCCTAAGGATGTTATCAGCCCTTGGTTTCCAGTAGATTTGTTTTAAGATCCTATAAAGAGTTCTTTTCTAGTTTGCTAAGAAGTCGTAGTGGTAAGGAATATTGAATGTTTAACATCATCTCTCTGGATTGGTTTTCTTCTTCAACAAACCCAAATCTCCAACATGATTCTCATTCTGGAGATTAAGAAACTGTGAGAAGGGGGGATTTTTTTAAACCTTTTAAGTAATTCTAATGTATCCCTCTGGTATGGGTTGGGGAGTAGATGTGTCTCCTTTTCAATTTCTAACAGTTTTAATTCTTCTTTGCCCTATTAATTAATGTAATTACCTAAATTTAAAAAAATTGAACAATGCTGTTCATGAATTTATCCTGCTTTGTTTTGGCATGTTTAAATTATATTTATTAATATATAAAATTAAAATTAAAATGTAAAGTATATTGATTAATTCAAATTTAGAATATTTTGTTGAGTATATTTATACAAATAATAAGAAGAGATATTGGTCAATTGTGTGTGTGGGAGGGTGTCTGTGTGTTGTCCTTGGACATACTGTAGTGTAAGACATAAAATTAAGGGTCACTATTATATGCTGCCTTGACAGCTGGTAAAATTGACAATCTTCCTTATCATTGGGATGAAGCAGTATCTACCTATTCCTGAGTAGAAGATTTCAGTCTTCTGCCATCTCGTGGAATTGTTCAAACAGGCCAATCACAGCCTCCCATGGGAAGGGGCACCTCACCCTCTTGATACTACAAAGTCTTCTCCACAGCCCTCATTGTTCAGTCCGTTCCAAGTGCACCCCCACGTGGCCCTCCATGGAGTGTGGCATCCTCTTCCTCAGGCTGTGAGTGTCGGTGACTAATAAACATTCCCCCTGCCCAGCGCCATGTGTCATGCACTTGGCCCTCCCCATAACCTTAGGGCAGGAATTCCTCCCTCACCATTGGGGCAAAAAAGAGGCAATTAAAACACATTTGCCTCCCTTTTACATTTTGTTTTAGTGCTTTGGCAACTTGTAAAGTTAACTGGAAATTTTCCAAACGATTTCTGTGTTCTGGAACGTTTTAAACAAGTGAAAATTATCTGCTTCTTCATGATTTGACAAAACACTTGTACAATTATTACAGTCTGATTTATTTTTTGGAGGAAATTTTTTGCCTAACTATTCAATATGTTTTATTGTTAATGGCCTGTTGTGTCTTCCTCCATCATCTTGAGAGCTTGTTTGGAAGTTTTAGAAGGTGAGCATAACTACTCATGTAGGCTTGACTGAAGACCAGTCCTCTTCTACTGGGGATGGCTGTCCTCTTGGACTGAGTGTGCAGCTTTGGGAGAGAGGCACATGGAGCAGTGAAGGATGAAGGGGACACCTAGCTAGCCAGCCAGATCAGCCCGATCCACCCTGACGATCAATGGGGTAACAGATAATGCAGTCAGATTGCCTTCACTTCCCTTCCATCTTAAAGCAGTTTTTCAGTATATGTTTTCCTATAAGAGAGTTCTTTTCATCGAGATCTTCAATGAGTTTAGAATAGTTTCTTACTTTTCTATTAGTCTCTCATTAATCATGTTTAATTATGAACAATTATCTACTTATTGAAAATCCACCAAGGAAGTTCCTTCCCCATTAACTTATTACTCAGTTGGGAAGACAACATTGAACAATTACTTTCAATGTTTCAGTGATTGCATATTTTGAAGAAATACAGAGGGCTGTGTGAATGGTTACTGTGCCTTATAATTTTATTTTTGGACTCTATATTTTATTAAGAATGTATTTATTAATTGGGCTCTTTTCCAAACACTTTACAAATTCACGATAATATATTTAATGTAAATATATAAATATATGTGTCTTTCCTATCTACATTTATAAATAGTTTCATTCACAGTTTTTTTGTTTTTGTTTGTTTGTTTGTTTGTTTTTGTTTTCTGGAGAAAGGGTCTTGCTCTGTTGCCCAGGCTGGAGTGCAGTGGCACAATCAGCTCACTGTAGCCTCAAACTCCTGGGCTCAAGCAATCCTCTTCCCTCAGCCCCCCAAGTAGCTAGGACTGGAGATGCATGTCACCATACTCAACTAATTTTTAACTTTTCTGTAGAGATGGGGCCTTGCCTTGTTACCCAGGCTGATTGCAAACTTCTAGCCTCAAGCAGCCCTGACACTTTGGACTCCCAAAACACTGAGATTATAGGCACAAGCCACTGCACCAGGCCTACCCCCAGTTTTGATCAGTAAATTCTTCATTCTTGTCCATGTGTTCTCCATTGTGTAGTTAATTTTTCCCAATTTGATGTTTGTTAAATCGGGGTTTCCTCTTAAAACCTAAATGTATATTTAACATAACAGTGTGTGTTATCACACCCCCTCTCTATCCTCCTCCCTCCTCATCCCCAATCCCTGCAAAGAAAACCCCTGTCATTGGATGTTGGACCCACATCAATGACATTGTAGAGTACAGGTATCTGGCATCTGCTTGAGTCCTGATTCTGTTCTTTGTAATATAGAAGCCCATTACACACTTATGTTGTGGAGCATTCTTTGTCTTGTATAGAAATTATCTCCTGGCATTAATTTTATCTTCTCTTCTTCTGTTTCCTATATTATTTAACTTGCATTAAAGTATTTTTTTAAAATTTTTTTTTGAGTGCCAATTCCCTTTTACTTTGCTCCACTGTGTTTATACAGTTTGCTTCTACATATTTAGTTTTCACAACAAAAAAGTCTCCATTAACTGAGTAAATCATTCTATGTTTTTCACCTTCACTTTTAGCTCATATTTCTTTAGAACTTCATGCTCTTGTAGCAACAATTCAGATATTTAGCCCAGAACACGTCAACCACTGTACCTCCTCTTCCCCTCTACCACTACAGAGTGGAGGCCAACGTGGAGTGAGGAGTTCCCAAGGAAGAGGAGGGAAAATCTTGAACCGAAGTCAAACTATCATGGGTTAGGAACACTTGGGACAAATAGTGCATGTTTGACAATTTATATCTGCTCCTTACACTACCAGAAACATCAGCTTGGAATAGAAATTGTGAACCACAGCTTTTTGTTCTCTCAAACATGTCATTGTTGTGATCTGACACTTACTTTTGCAGAGGAGAAATCTGGAAGCAAGTTTGGATTTGTTATTTTACTGGTAACCCCTTTTGCTCTTCAGACGGGATCCTCATAGGAGTTTCGTGTGTCTCTGACCTTGTGTTTTTCAAGCTGTGTCTGGCTGTGCATTTTGCCATTCATTTTGCCTGGAACAACATGAAATTTTTTGAGCCCTGCACTCAGTTTTGTTTTGCTTTCCAGCTTTAGAAAGATCTATATACTTCTGTGCTCATTACTGAGGACATATAAGATTAAATGAGTAGCATCTAGCATTACAAGAGATAAGCTGAGAGTTTATACAACTGTGAAACCATACGAGGACAAAGACAATTACTTTAAAAACTATATATGCATACGTATCTTTAACTTAACGAGGTTAATAAGAGTGGTATGCTTCATATTGTTCACAATAATTTCAAGGATCAGAAAAGGAAGAAGTGGCAGAAAAGTGAAGTGAAATTCTACAAAATTCTGTCTTACAGATGAGGGAATACTGTTTGATTCATAACTGAAAATCAGAGAAATAAAATCCTTTTGAAAAGTCAAAAGAAAAATATTGATGATAAAAAAGAGCAGAATATATTATAGAAGTAAATAAATGTTGGTTATTTAGGGGAAAAAAGCCAAGTGTAGCAATAGAAAAATTCAAATTAGAAGGCATAGGATGAATAAAATATCCAAAAAAAACCATAATCTGTTATATGCAATAGATTAAATTTGTTTATTACAAAACAAGGTCTTAGATTTTTTAAAGAACTGAAATTCAACAGTATACTCTTAAAATACATACATACTGTAAACGAAAACTTAAATATAAAATTAAATTAATTGTTCCATTAATATTAAATTAATTTAAAATATTTTTTCAGGTAAGTAGATGACAAGGAGAACAACATATGAGCATGTATGCATTTCTCGACTTTCAAAAGTCTTCATGTTTCCATCTGTGTAGTGTACATGTTAAAAATACAACCCAACTCAGAGGGTTGTTATGAGAATAGAATAGATTAATATTTGTAAGGAACTTAGAACAACACCTGCAACATAGGAACTGCAATGTAAGTTTAATATCACTTCAATATAAATGAAATTTAATACATTTAAATGAAAAATAGCACAAATTATTTAAAAATAAAACAAATGGGAAAAATAGCTGGCGGTGTCCGATCAGTAAAGACCAAATACAAAATCAACATGAACATTTTCTTTGTTCTAAATGTTGCTTCCAAATCTGGTTGATTTACATGGGAAATAGTTCCAGTGATCCTTCCAGGATAAAGATTGCAGCTCTTGAACAGAGTTTAGCATTCCTGCATCCCAAAGACCAAAAACTGCAAAGCAAATCTGTTGTGACAAATCTGATTCATTTTTCCCATATCGTATCTCATTTGTAAGTACCTTGAACTAATGGGAAAACTTCCCATCAGATTCACAAAAATTATAGGAGAAGACAACCCAGTCTTAATCTTTGCAAAAGCATATGGGAAAAGTCTGGATTATTTTCAGAGATAATGAATATCATCCATGATGTTGCAAACGCCACAGTTTATGATGTTCTTCATGCCCTGGGACGGATTCAAGTGGAAATTTTGATATGTACAACTAATTAGCATCAAGACTCCATTGTGAAGTGATTTTAGTTCAGCTGTCCCATTCTATCTCCGAGAGATGAAAAAATCCAAGTTTCCAAATTACGAAATTCCAACTTGGTAAGCATACGATACAATTTTACATACTAAGACCAGTGTACTTATAATAACAGTATTGTTTCTTTTATGAACACAATTAATAGTGTGTAAAATCACTAGAATACAAAAATCTAATAACTTCTGATAACTGAGCAATAATTTCTCATGAGAAATTTGAATGCCTAATTTTCACATCTTAATAATCAAAATAAAACATCTCAGTCTCCAGCTTTTTCCATCTGTCCTCTCAAAAGAACTGATGAATTTGACTATTTTTTCTGAAATATCCTTAAACCAAATCAAGCTTGATAAGGTACATATCTGATAATTTCCTTTAATGCAATTTAGAATGTAAAAAACAGCATATATAATAAATAAAGCAAAGTAAATCAATGGAATTGTGGATTACACTTTTTCAAATGCTATCTGACTTAAACAGTTAACATCTCTCTAGCAAGGACAGACACTCTGATTGTGAATCACTAGTTTGGATACTGAAAAATCACTGTGTATAAAAAGCATTGCTGGAAAAAAAAAATAAAACAAGTCTAGGGAAACATCATTCTCTTTTTTTCCTATCCCTTCTGAGTCATAGGGTTTGACCATACTGATATGTTTTTCTCAGAAGAGATAATCACTCCCTATCCCCTCACCTTAGTTTATGTTCTTTATCACTCTTCTACTGCCTAGAATCACATAACATAATTGTTCAGTGCTCTGTTGATCATTTGCATTCCCCCTAGAATGCCTTGATCACTGCTGTATCTCTTGTACTCAGAAAGTGTCCAGGACGTGGTGAGGTTGGATACCTGTTAGTTGCCTGGATGATGGAACAGGTCTACATTCAGGTTTCCTTTTTGCCTTTTATGATACTAAAAAAAAAAAAAAAATCCATGGCTATTATTTTCCTGGAAGAGTAATAGAAGAGCTGATATCCTCCAGCCTGTCCTCAAAACTTCAAATTCTGCTTTCATGATAGGCAAAAGTAGGAGCTCTCACTACGTATTTTAGCAGTGCAAATTGTTGAAAGAATGACCTTATTTTTTCTGCCCAGAGACACTGTGGCTGGCATAGAAAGCCCTCATTTTCCAGTGGAATGCTTATTAATCGTGGACATTCAATCTCCGTACCCCTTCTCTCATTCCTTCCCTCAGCAGTCAGCACAGA
Organism: Rhinopithecus bieti; assembly: GCF_001698545.2. Taxonomy (NCBI): domain Eukaryota; kingdom Metazoa; phylum Chordata; class Mammalia; order Primates; family Cercopithecidae; genus Rhinopithecus; species Rhinopithecus bieti. The sequence goes on along the minus strand of NW_016824661.1, from coordinate 377,167 downwards.
GCAGAAGAGAATTGCGACCTTTATATTTTAGGACATGAAGAATGTTTAAGCCTTTATTTATTTATTTATTTATTTATTTATTTATTTATCCTTACCCAATAGCCCAACTTCAAGGAGATGTTTAAGCCTTTCAATTCAACATATGCCAACATATTTTTAAATTATTTGGGCTGCAACTTTTTCATTCTTTAGGATGGGATGACTAGAAGTGAAGAAGGGTTAATCAGATTCCAGGGAAGGCACTAAACAAGGGGAGACCTACGTGGGGCTTTCATACCTCAATAGGCACTTGGCAAGGAGTCTGGAACTGCCAGTGAACAGAGCTGGGCAGGATGAACAATAGATCAACACAGAGCAGCACAGCAAAGCCAAGGGACAGGAGTGGTTAAAAGGCTGGGGTGGCATGGGCATGCACAGAGGCAGGTGCTAAGAGTGAAGTTCAATCACAGCACCAGAGGAGCATGCCTTGTCCATTGTCAGGGCCATGGAGGTTAGGTCAACTTCAGATATGCTACAATTAACTCTCAAAGAATACAATGAACTCATTCTCATTCAGCTGTAGTCTTTTGTGGGAGTAGAGTAAGGATCAGCTTAAAGATTCGAGATGATAGACCAGAGGCAGCTCCTGATCACCACTGTCAAAGAGAGGGGACAAAGTGATGAGTAAACACTGACCCTGGAAGCTGATTATCTAAGAAACCATGTGGGGATCCATCAAACGAGTGAGGGGAGAACAGAGAAGAATGAAGCTGAGTAGCTGCCCATCTGGGATTGGTGTGGAGCCAGGAGAAGCTCCTCAACATGGGGAAAGGGTGAATGAGTGAGAGTCCCCCCGGTATCCAAACTTCCCACAAAGGCCTGTGAAATGCTGAGAATGAGATACTCCCTCTAAACCTCTTGGCCTGTAGACCAGTGAAGAAAGTGCCTGCAGTTTTGTGGAGGCAACACTCATGTCTATGGGGCCCCACATGGGCCTTGGGATCTGCGGAAGCCTGGTGCCAGTGCCATAGCCCCTATAGAGGCCACAGTCACAGTGCCTGGGAGCAGTAAGATTGCTCCACAAACCCACACTAGACAAGGTTCAATGACAGCTTCCAGCAAAGTGGTCCTGCTTCTGCCTGAATTTTGTGGGTATGTGCAGCCCTGTCTTTCCGTAGAAAGAACTGGAGAGCAGAGCAGACAACTCCACCCACCCTCACCACTCCTAGTTGAATGGGTCATGCCTGATGGGACTTCCAGGACAGTGGACCCACTTCTGCTTGAACTCTGCAGGTGGGCACAGCCCCATGTTCTCCCAGGAAGCACTCAGATGTCAGATGGTGGAACAGATGATTCCACCCACCCTTATTGCTCCTAGCCAGTCAGGACTCACTGGCTTGGGTGGCACCCAAGCAGGAGGGGAGCCCTCACTCTCAGAACACTGAGAGAGGTGAGACACCTGGGTTTGTGGATTGGTGGAGGTCGGGCCATACTTCCCTCTGCAGAGCCAGACTGGGAAGGGCATGGCTTGTCTGCCAACCATGGCTTCTGCCTGAAGGATCCCCATGGACCAGAGCACCTAACAAAGAAAATATGGGTGCAGAGCCAGTGATTGGTTGGAGCTCTTTCAAAGCCCAGAAGCAGACCTTGTAGTGGGGGAGGTAATCTCTCTTTCCCCTACCACAGAACACTTCTGCCAACAGTGCCAAAAGGCTAAGAGCCTATCTGCTGACCAATACTCTTAAGTGCCACCAACTGGATTAAAGCCCACAATACAACACCGAAATATTTTGCCAGTATACAATGCCTGTGAAAACTCAGAAAAAAAATCCAGCCACAAATAAAGATTCTGCACAGAGTCTTGACCTTCTACAAACACCCTGAAATAAAGCCAACTGACTATACTCAACTTATACCACATTTAATGGAGCACCAGCCCTCATGTATGAGAAAGCATTAGTGCAAGAACTCTAGCAACTCAAAAGCCAGTGTGTCTCTTTACCTCCAAACAAACACACTAAGCCCCCACATATGGTTCTTAATAAGATGGAGATGACTGAAATGGCAGATGTGGAATTCAGAATCTAAATGGGAAAGAAGCTCACTATGAGTTAAGAGAAAGTTGAAACCCAATGGATCAAGTTGAGGAAACAATTTCAGAGCTTGAATATTGGTTCTTCCAATCAACTCAGTCAGACAAAAATAAAGATAATTTTAGAAAATGAACTAAATCTCCAAAAATATAAAATTTTGTAAAGAGGCCAAATCTATAACTCATTGGCATTCCTGAAAGAGAAGGAGAGAGTATAGAAAATTGGAAAACACATTTGAGGATATAGTCTGTGAAAATTTTCCCAATCTTGGTAGACAGGAGGACATAAACATTCAAAAATTACAGATAACCCTTGCAAGCTACAAGATGATCATGAGATCCATCAAAGCATAGATTCATTAGATTTACCAAGGTCAATGCAAAAGAAAACATCATAAAGGCAGCTAGAGAGAAAGATTAGGTTACCTACAAAAGGAATGTCATCAAACAAACAGCAGACTTATTATAAGAAACTATACCAGCCAAAAGAGACTGTGGGCCTATTTTTGGCATTCCTACAGAAAGAAAAGAAACTCCAACCAAGAATCTCATATCTTGCCAAACTAAGATTCATAAGCAAAGGAGAAGTAAAATCCTTCTCAGATAAGCAAGCACTAAGGGATTTTGTTACTACCAGACCAGCCTTACAAGAGATCCTTAAGGTAGTGCTAAACATGGAAACAAAAGATTGAAACCTGCTACCAGAAAAACACACAATCAAGCATATAGCCCAGATAAAATATAAAGAAACTACATAATCAAGTCTACAAAACAAACAGCCAACAACATAATGACATGATCAAAATCATGTATATCAATGTTAAACCTTAATGTAAACGGTCTTAAAAGGCTCAGGGTGGCAAGCTGGATAAAAGGCTCAGAGTGGCAAGCTGGAAAAAGTCCCAATCCTCTGCTGTCTTCAAGAAATACATCTTACATGTAAAAACACCCACAGGCTCAAAGTAAACAAACAAAAAACAAAACAAAATAAAAAAAAAAACTACAGAAAGATTTACCATGCAAATGGAAAATGAAAAAGAAGTGTCACTATTCTTATATCAAATAAAACAGACTTTAAACAAAACAAACAAAAAACAGGAAGGATAAAGAAAAGCATTACATAATGATAAAGGATTCAATTCAAGAATAATTAACTATCATAAATATATATGCACCTAACACTAAAGCACCCAAATTAATGAAACAAGTTTTTCTTGTCCTGTGAAAAGACTTAAATGGCAACACAATAATAGTGGGGGACTTCAACACCCCACTGACAGCATTAGACAAATTATTGAAGCAGAAAATTAACAAAGAAATTCTGAATTTAAACTCAGTACTTGACTAATTGGGCTGAATAGAAAACTACAGAATACTCAACTTAACAACCACAGAAGATACATTCTTTTAATGTACACACAGAGTATATTCTAAGATCAATCACAAGCTTGGCCATAAAGCAAGTCTCAATAAATTTAAAAAAATGAAATCATACAAAAGACATTTTTAGACCACAGTGCAATAAACATAGAAATCAATACTAAGAAGATCTTTTGAAAATACACAATAACGTGAAAATCAAACAACTTGTTTCTAAATAACTACTATTGGGTGAACAACGAAATAAAGCCAAAAGTCAAAAAATTATTTGAAATTAATGAAAATAGACACACAACAAAATCTTTGAGATACAGCTAAAGCTGCATTAAGAGGAAAGTTTATATTGCTAAATGCATGCCTCAAGTGGTTAGAAAGATTTCAAATTAATGATCTAACATTGCACCTAGAATAAGAAGAAAAAAAAGAACAATCCAACCACAAAGCTGGTAGAAGAAAAGAAATAAATAAGATCAGAAAATAACTTACAAAAAATGAGAACCCAAAGTCCACACAAAAGGTCAATGAAACCAAGAGTCGGTTTTCCAAAACAATAAACAAGATTGATAGACTGCTAACTAGATTAACAAAACAAAAAAAGAGAAGATCCAAGTAAATGCAATAAAAAATAACAAAGAAGACATTACAACCAATCCCACAGAAATGAAAAAGATCCTCAGAGACTATTAAGAACACCTCTATGCACACATGTTAGGAAATTGAGAGGAAATGGATAAATTTCTGGAAACATACAAACTCCCAATTTTGAACCAGGTGGAAAGTGAAAATCTGAATAGACCAATAACAAGTTTGAAATTGAATCAGTAATAAAAAAAAATGTATCAACCAAAAAGAGCCCTGGGACAGATAAATAATATGGTTTGGCTCTGTGTCCCCACCCATATCTCTCCTGAATTGTAATAATCACCACACATCAAGGGCAGGACCAGATAGAGATGACTAAATCATGGGGGTGGTTTCCCTCATACTGTTCTTGTGATAGTGAGTTCTTGCAAGAACTCTTTTAAGGGGCTTCCCCTTCGCTTGACATTCATTCTCTCTCTTGTCACCCTGTGAAGAGGTGCCTTCTGCCATGATTGTAAGTTTTCTGAGACCTCTCCAGTCATGCAGAACTGTGAGTCAATTAAACTTATTTTCTTTATAAATTACTATAAATTACCCAGTCTTAGGTATTTATTCATAGCAGCATGATAATGGATTAATACAATGGATTTACAGCCAAATTCTTCCAGACATACAAAGAAGAATTGATACCAATCCTATTGAAACTATTCCAAAAAATCCTGGAAGAGGGACTTCTCCCTAACTCAATCTATGAAGCCAGCATCATCCTGATATCAAAGTCTGGCAGAGAAACAATGATAAAAGAAATTTTTTGGCCAATATCCCTGATGATTACAGACACAAAAATCCTTAACAAAATATTAGCATACTGGAGCACATCAAAAAGTTAATTCACCATGATCAAGTAGGCTTTATTCCTGAGACGCAAGGTTGGTTCAACATATGCAAATCAATAAATGTGACTCACCACATAAGTCCAATAAAAAACAAAGACCATATGATCATCTTAATAAATGCAGAAAAAAGCTTTGATAAAATCCAACATTCTTTTATGATAAAAACCCTCAACAGACTAAGCATCAGAGAAATATATCTCAAAGTAATAAGAGCCATCTATGACAAACCTACAGCCAATGTCGCACTGAACAGAAGAAAAGCTGGAATTATTCCCATTGAGAACTAGAATAAGACAGCAATGCCCACTCTTACTTCTGTTATTCAAAACAGTACTGGAAGTCCTAACCAGTGTGATCAGGCAAGAGACAGAAGTACAAGAAGAAGTTGAACTATCTCTTTTTGCTGATGATATGATTCTATACATAGAAAACCCCAGAGACTACAAGAAAAGGCTCCTGGAACTTATGAAGGAATTCAGTAAAGGTTCAAGATGCAAATTAATTTACAAAATCAGCAGCTTTTCAATATGCTAATCATATTCTGTCTGAGAACCAAATCAGGAACATAGTCTCATTTACAATAGCCACATGAAAATAGAATACCTAGGAATTCATCTAACCAATAAGGTGAAAGACCTCTCCAAGGAGAACTACAAAACACTACTGAAAGAAATTAGAGATGACACAAACAAACGGAAAAATATTCCATTCTCATGGATTGGAAGAATCAACATTGTTAAAATGGTCATACTGCCCAAAGCAATATACAGATCCAATGCTATCCTTATAAGAATAAAATATTATTTTTTCACAGAATTAGAAAAATCTGGATGCTTCCAAGATGGCCAAATAGGAACAGCTCCAGTCTACAGCTCCCAGTAAGATTGATGCAGAAGATGGATGATTTCTGCATTTCCAGCTGAGGTACCTGGTTCATCTCATTGGGACTGGTTGGACAGTGGGTGCAGCCCATGAAGGGCAATCCAAAGCAGGGCAGGGTGCCACTTCACCTGGTCAGCACAAGGAGTTGGGGAATTTCTCTTTCCTAGCCAAGAGAAGCCATGAGTGACTGTACCTGGGGGATCAGTACACTCCTGCCCAAATACTGTGCTTGTCCCATGGTCTTCACAACCGGCAGACCAGGAGATCCCCTCCCGTGCCGGGTTATGTGGATCCCACACCCAAGGAGCCTTGCTCTCTGCTAGCACAGCAATCTGAGATAGACCTGGGACATGGGAGCTTGGCAGTGGGAGGGGCGCCCACCATTGCTGAGGCTTGAGTAGGTGGTTCTATGCTCACATGTAAACAAAGCGGCTGAGCCCACTGCAGCTCAGCAAGTCCTACTGCCTCTCTGGATTCCACCTCTAGGGGCAGGGCATATCTGAACAAAAGGCAGCAGACAGCTTCTGCAGACTTAAACCTCCCTGCCTGACAGCTCTGAAGAGAGCAGTGGCTCTTCCAGCATAGTGTTCAAGCTCCAATAATGGACAGACTGCCTCCTCAAATGGGTCCCTGATCCCCATGTAGCCTGACTGGGAGACATCTCCCAGTAAGGGCCAACAGACACGTCATACAGGTGGGTGCCCTTTTGGGATGAAGTTTCCAGAGAAAGGATCAGGCAGCAATATTTGCTGTTCTGCAGCCACTGCTGGTGATACCCAGGCAAACAGGTTCTAGAGTGGACCTCCAGCAAAATCCAACAGACCTGCAGCTGAGGGGCCTGTTTGTTAGAAGGAAAACTAATGAACAGGAAGGAATAGCATCAGCATCAACAAAAAAGACATCCGCACCAAAATGCCATCTGTAAGTCACGAACATCAAAGTTCAAAGGTAGATAAAGCCAAAAAGAATGGAAGAAATCAGAGCAGAAAGGCTGAAAATTCCAGAAACCAGAACGCCTCTTCTCCTCCAAAGGAATGCAACTCCTCACCAGCAAGGAAACAAAATTGGATGGAGAATGAGTTTGAAGAGTTGACGGAAGTAGGCTTCAGAAGGAGCTACTTCTCTGAGCTAAAGGAGCATATTCTAATCCATTGCAAGGAAGGTAAAAACCTTGAAAGAAGGTTAGACGAATGACTAACTAGAATAATCAGTGTAGAGAAGAGCTTAAATGACCTAATGGAGCTGAAAGCCACACTATGAGAACTTCATGACGCATACACAAACTTCAATAGCCGATTCGATCAAGTGGAAGAAAGGATATCAGTGACTGAAGATGAAATTAGTGAAATAAAGTAAGAAGACAAGGTTAGAGGAAAAAGAGGGAAAAGAAACAAACAAAGCCTCCAAGAAACATGGGACGACGTGAAAGACCAAATCTACGTTTGATCAGTGTGCCTGAAAGTGACAGAGAGAATGGAACCAAATTAGAAAACACTCTTCAGGATATTATCCAGGAGAACTTCCCCAACCTGGCAAGACAGGCCAACATTCAAATTTAGGAAATACAGAGAACACCACAAAGATACTCCTCAAGAAGAGCAACCCCAAGACACGTAATTGCCAGATTCACCAAGGTTGAAATGAAGGGAAAAAATGTTAAGGGCAGCCAGAGAGAAAGGTCAGGTTACCCATAAAGGGAACCCTTCAGACCAACAGCAGATCTGTCAGCAGAAACCCTACAAGCCCGAATTGTGTGGGGTCTAATATTCAACCTTCTTAAAGAAAATAATTTTCAACCCAGAATTTCATATCTAGCCAAACTAAGTTTCATAAGTGAAGGAGAAATAAAGTCCTTTACAGAAAGGCAAATGCTGAGATATTTTGTCACCATCAGGCCTGCCTTACAAGAACTCCTGAAGGAAGCATGAAACATGGATAGGAACAAGTGGTACCAGCCACTGCAAAGACATGCCAAATTGTGAAGACCATCGATGCTATGAAGAAACTACATTAATTAACGGGTGAAATAACCAGCTAGCATCATAATGACAGGATCAAGTTCACACATAAAAATATTAACCTTAAAAGTAAACAGGCTAAATGCCCCAATTAAAAGACACAGACTGGCAAATTGGATAAAGAGTTAAGACTCATCAGTGTGCTGTATTCATGAGACCCATCTCACGGGCAAAGACAAACATAGGCTCAAAAGAAAGGGATGGAGGAAGATCTACCAAGCAAATGGAAAGAAAAAAAATTTAAAAAGCAGGGGTTGCAATCCTGGTCTCTGATAAAACAGAATTTAAACCAACAAAGATCAAAAGAGACAAAGAAAGCCATTACATAATGGTAAAGGGATTGATGTAACAAGAAGAGCTAACTATCTTAAATATATATGCACCCAATACAGGAGCACCCAAATTCATAAAGCAAGTTCTTAGACACCTACAAAGAGACTTAGACTCCCACACAATAATAATGGGAGACTTTCAAACCCCACTGTCAATATTAGACACATCAATGAGACAGAAAATTAACAAGGATATCCAGGAGTTGAACTCAGCTATGGACCAAGCAGACCTAATAGACATCTATAGATCTCTCCACCCCAAATCAATGGAATATACATTCTTCTCAGCACCACATCATACTTATTCTAAAATTGACCACATAATTGGAAGTAAAACACTCCTCAGCAAATGTAAAAACAGAAATCACAACAAACTCTCTCACAGACCGCAGTGCAATTAAATTAGAACTCAGGATTAAGAAACTCACTCAAAACCACACAACTACATGGAAACTGAACAACCTGCTCCTGAATGACTACTGGGTAAATAACGAAATGGAGGCAGAAATAAAGATGTTCTTTGAAACCAATGAGAACAAAGACACAAAGTACCAGAACTTATGGGACACATATAAAGCAATGTGTAGAGGGAAATTTATAGCACTAAATGCCTGTAAGAGAAAGCAGGAGAGATCTAAAATCAACACCCTAACATCACAATTAAAAGAACTAGAGAAGCAAGAGCAAGCAAATTCAAAAGCTAGCAGAAGGCAAGAAATAACTAAGATCAGAGCAGAACTCAAGGAGATATAGACACAAAAAATCCTTCAAAAAATCAATGAAACCAATACCAGGATCTGATTTTTTGAGAAGATCAACAAAATAGAAAGACTCTAGCAAGACTAATAAAGAAGAAAAGAGAGAAGAATCAAAAAGATGCAATAAAAAATATAAAGGGGATGTAACCACTGATCCCACAGATATACAACTTACCATCAGAGAATAATAAAAACACCTCTATGCAAATAAACTAGAAAATCTAGAAGAAATGGATAAATTCCTGGACACTTACACCCTCCCAAGACTAAACCAGGAAGAAGTTGAATCTCTGAATAGGCCAATAACAGGTTCTGAAATTGAGGCAATAAATAACAGCCTACCAACACAAAAACGTCCAGGAGCAGGCTGATTCACAGCTGAATTCTACCAGAGGTACAAAGAGGATCTGGTACCATTCCTTCTGAAAGTATTCCAATCAATAGAAAAAGAGTGAGTCCTCCCTAACTCATTTTAAGAGGCCAGCATCATCCTGATACCAAAGTCTGGCCTAGTCACAACAAAAAAAGAGAATTTTAGGCCAATATTCCTGAAGAACATCGATGTGAAAATCCTCAATAAAATACTGGCAAACTGAATCCAGCAGCACATCAAAAAGCTTCTTAACCATAGTCAAGTTGGCTTCATCTCTGGAATGCAAGCCTGGTTCAATATACACAAATCAGTAAACGTAATCTATCACATAAACAGAGCCAACGACAAAAAACACATGATAATCTCAATAGACACAGAAAAGGCCTTTGACAAAATTAAACAGCCTTTCATGCTAAAAACTCTCAATAAACGAGGTATTGATGGAACATATCTCAACATAATAAGAACTATTTATGACAAACCCACAACAAATATCATACTGAATGGGCAAAAACTGGAAGTATTCCCTTTAAAAATCAGCACAAGACAATGATGCCCTTTCTCAACACTTCTATTCAACATAGTATTGGAAGTTCTGGCCAGGACAATCAGGCAAGAGAAAGCAATAAATGGAATTGAATAGGAAGAGACGAAGTCGAATTGTCTCTGTCTGCCGATTACATGATTGTATATTTAGAAAACACCATCGTCTCAGCCCAAAATCTCCTTAAGCTGATAAGCAACTTTACCAAAATCTCAGGATACAAAATCAAGGTGCAAAAATCACAAGCATTTCTATACACCAATAACAGACAAACAGAGAGCCAAATCATGAGTGAACTCTCATTCACAATTGCTACTAAGAGAATAAAATACCTAGTGATACAACTTACAAGAGATGTGAAGGACTTCGTCAAGGAGAACTATAAACCACCACTCAAGGAAATAATAGAGGACACAAACAAATGGGAAAACATTCCATGCTTATGGATAGGAAGAATCAATATCGTGAAAATGGCCTTACTGCCAAAAGTAGTTTATAGATTCAATGCTATCCCCATCAAGCTGCCACTGATTTTCTTCACAGAATTGGAAAAAATGACTTTAAACTTCATGTGGAACCAAAAAAGAGTCTTCATAGTCAAGACAATCCTGGGCAAGAAGAACAAATCTGGAGGCATCACACTACCTGACTTCAAGCTTTACTACAAGGCTACAGTAATCAAAACAGCATGGTACTGGCACCAAAACAGATATATAGATCAATGGAACAGAATGGAGGCCTCAGAAATAACACCACGTATCTACCACCATCTGAACTTTGACAAACCTGACACACATAAGCAATGGGGAAAGGATTCCCTATTTGATAAGTGGTGTTGGGAAAACTGGCTAGCCCTATGCAGAAAACTAAAATTGGATCCCTTCCTTACACCTTAAACAAAAATCAACTCAAGATGGATCAAAGACTTAAACATAAGACCTAGGACTATAAAAATCATAGAAGAAAACCTGAGCAATACCAATCAGGACACAGGCATGGGCAAAGACTTCATGTCTAAAACACCAAAAGCAATGACAACAAAAGCCAAAATTGACAAATAGGATCTGATTAAACTAAAGAGCTTCTGCACAGCAAAAGAAACTGTCATCAGAGTGAACAGGCAACCTACAGAATGGGAGAAAATTTTTGCAATCTATCCATGTGACAAAGGGCTAATATCCAGAGTCTACAAAGAACTTAAACAAATTTACAAGAAAAAAGCAAACAACCCCACCAAGAAATGGCAAAGGGTATGAACAGATACTTCTCAAAAAAAGACATTTATGCAGCCAACAGACATATGAAAAGTGCTCATCATCNCCAGAGTCTACAAAGAACTTAAACAAATTTACAAGAAAAAAGCAAACAACCCCACCAAGAAATGGCAAAGGGTATGAACAGATACTTCTCAAAAAAAGACATTTATGCAGCCAACAGACATATGAAAAAGTGCTCATCATCACTGATCATTAGAGAAATGCAAATCAAAACCGCAATGAGATACCATCTCACACCTGTTAGAATGGTGATCATTAAAAAGTCAGGAAGCAACAGATGCTGGAGAGGATGTGGAGAAATAGGAACACTTTTACACTGTTGGTGAGACTGTAAATTAGTTCAACCATTGTGGAAGACAGTGGCGATTCCTCAAGGCTGTAGAATGAGAAATACCATTTGACCCAGCAATCCCATTACTGGGCATATACCCAAAGGATTATAAATCATTCTACGATAAAGACACATGAACAAGTGTGTTTATTGCAGCACTATTCACAATAGCAAAGACTTGGAACCAGTCCAAATGTCCATCAATGATAGACTGGAATAAGAAAATGTGGCATATATACTTCATGGAATAGTATGCAGCCATAAAAAAGAATGAGCTCATGCCCTTGGCAGGGGCATGGATAAAGCTGGAAACCATCATTCTCAGCAAACTATCACAAAATCAGAAAACCAAACACTGTATGTTCTCACTCATAAGTGGGAATCAAACAATGAGAACACATAGACACAGGGAGGGGAACATCACACACCAGGGCCTGTGGGGGATTGGGGTCTAGGGAAGGGATAACATTAGGAGAAATACCCTAATGTAGGTTGCGGGTTGATGGGTGCAGCAAACCACCATGGCACGTGTATATCTATGTAATGCTACAAAAAAAAATAATAATTAGAAAAATCTATTCTTAAATTCATTCAGAAGCAGCAAAGAGCCCAAATGGTCAAGGCAATCCTAAGCAAAAAGAACAAAGCTGGAGGCATCACATTACCCAACAACTTTAAACCATACTAAAAGTCTACAGTAGCAAAAACAGCATGGTACTGGTACAAAAACAGACACATAGACCAATGGCAGAGAATAGGAAACCTAGAAATAAAGCCACACACCTACAACCATCTGATCTTCAACAAAATTGATAAAATTAAGCAATGGTGAAAGGGCCTGAATTTAATTTTTGTATAAGGTGAGAGTTCGGGGTCAAGTTTCATTCTTCTGCATTCAACCCAGCAATCTCATTACTTGGTATAATATATATTCAAGAGAAAACAGATCATTCAACAAATGGTGCTGGGATAATGGGTTAACCATATGTAGAAGGATTAAACTTGACCCCTAACTGTCATCATAGACACAAATTAACTCAAGATTGATTAAATATTTAAATATAAAACCTCAAACTATAAAAACTGTAGAAAAATACTAAGAAATACCCTTCTTGACATTGGCTTTAGGTATGAATTTATGATTAAGTCAGCAAAAGCAATGGTAACAAAAACAAAATTGAGAAGTGGCACCCAATGAAACTAAAGAGCAAAATTAATTACCAGCAGAGTAAATGAACAGCCTACAGAGTGGGAGAAAATATTCACAAACTATGCATCTGACACAGGTCTAGTATCTAGAATCTACAAGGAACTTAAATCAACAAGCACAAACAAACAATACAATTAAAAAATGGGCAAAGGACACGAACAGAGACTTCTTCAAAGAAGATGTACAAGCGCCAACAAACATGAAAAAATGTTCAATATCACTAGTCATCAACAAAATGTAAATCAAAACTACGATAAGATACCATCTCACACCAGTCAGAATGGCAATTATTAAAATGTCAAAAAATAACGGATGTTGGTAAGGCTGCAGAAGAAAGGAATGCTTATACACTGTTGGTGGAAAGAAAAAAAACTAGTTGAGCCACTGTGGAAACCAGTTTGGAGTTTTCTCAAATAACTTAAAACAGAACTAACATTCAACCTAGCAATCTCATTACTTGTTGTATATCCAAAAGAAAACAAATCATTCTACCAAAGAGACACATGCACTCACATGTTCATCACAGGACTATTCACAATAGCAAAGACATGGAATCAACCTAGGTATCCATTAATGGCAGATTGAATAAAGAAAATGTGGTACATTTACACATGTAATACTATGCAGCCTTAAAAAAGAATACAATCATGTCCTTTTCGGCAACATGGATGGAGCTGAAGATCATTTTCCTAGGAAAATTAACACAAAAACAGAATCAAATACTTCATGTTCTCACTTATAAGTGGAAGTGAAACAGTGAATACACATAGAAATATAAAGGAAAATAGACACTGGGGACGACTAGAAGAGGGAGGGAGGGAGGGGTGTGGTCTGAAAAACCACCTATTGGGTGCTATGCTCACCACATGGATGACAGGATCATTTGTACCCCAAACCTCAGTGTCATGCAATATACCAATGTAACAAGCTTACACATGTAACTTTTAATCTATATTAAAAGTTAAAATTATTTTAAAATCAGAGGAAATGGGATATTGAAAAAGGAGAACTTTACATTTTTCCCTATTCCTGTGATAATAGCTGTGGGTTTGTCATATATGGCTTTTATTATGTTGTGGTATATTCCTTCTATATCCAGTTGGTTGAGACTTTTTTTTATCATGCAGAGGTGCTGACTTTTATCTAATGCTTTTTTGACAGATATTGAAATGATCACATAATTTTTTGTCTCTCCTTGTGTTGATATGCTGTATCTAATTGATTGATTTCTGTAGGTTGAATCATCCTTGTATCCCTTACATGAATCTCAATTAATTATGTTGAATGATCTTTTTAATACATTGCTGAATTTGGTTTACTATTAATTTCATGAGGAATTTTACATCTGTGCTTATCAGAGTTAAAAGCCTGTAGTTTTCTTTTTTTGTTGCATTTTTTATTTGGTTTTTGTATCAGGATAATGCTAATCTTCTATAGTAAGTTTGAAAGTGTTCTTCTCTCCTCCTCAGTTTTTTGGAATAGTTTGAATAGGATCAGTTTTAGTTTTTTAGATGTTTGGTAGAATTCAGCAGTGAAGCAATCAGTTCCTGGGCTTTTCTTTGATGGGAAACTATTACTACTTCTATTTTGTTCCTTGATATTGGTCTATTCAGGTTTTGTATTTCTTTATGGTTCAACCTTAATAGGTTGTATATAGCTAGGAATGTATTTATTTCTTCTAAGTTTTTAAGTTATTAGCATTGAGTTATTCATAATATTCCCTAATGAGTCTTTGAATTTCTATAGTATCAGTTGTAATGCCTCCTATTTTATCTCTAATTTTATTTATTTGGATCATGTCTCTTTTTTTCTAGTCAGTCTGGCAAAAAATGTGTCATTTGTTGAATCTTTTTTTTAAAAAAAAATCTTTTCATACCATTAATCTTTTGTACCATGTTTTTCACCTTAATTTTATTTATTTCTGTTCCAATCTTAACTATTCATTTTCTTATATTAATTTTGGGTTTGATTCGCTCTTGCTTTTCTAATTCTTTAAGATGCCTCATTAGGTTGTGTATGTGAAGTTTTTCTACTTTTTGATTTAAATGTTTATTGCTGTAAACTTCCATATTACTACTGCTTTTGTTGTATCTTACCCATTTCAGGATGTTGTGCTTCTATTTTCATGAAATTATTTACTTATGTATTTTTATTTGTTTATAATTTTTAGAGATAGAGTCTCACTTTGTCATCCAGGCTGGAGTGCAGTGGCACTATTATAGCTCACTGCCACCTCATATTATTGGGCTCAAGGGACTCTTCTGCCTTGGCCTCCCAAGTATCTGGACCCATAGTTGCATGACACCATGGCCGGCTAATTTTTAAATTGTTTGCAGAGATAATGTCTCAGCATCTTGACAAGGCTGATCTCAAACTCCTGGGCTCAAGTAATCCACCCACCAACTCCCAAAGAATTTTAAAATTTTCTTCCTATTTTCTGCATTGTTTCAGTGGTTGCCCAGGAGCATATTGTCTAATTTCCATGTGTTTGTGCAGTTTCCAAAGTTCTTGTTACTGATTTCCAGTTTTATTCCATTGTGGTCAGAAAAGATAATTGACTGATTTCACGTTTTCTTTTCTTTTCTTTTCTTTTTTTTTTTTTTTTTTTGAAATTTTTTGAGACTTGTTTTGTGATCTAACATTTGCTCTATTTTGAGAATGTTCCATGTGCTGAGGAGAAGAATGTATAATCTGCAGCTGTTGGATAAAATGTCCTATAATTGTTTATTAGACCCATTTAGTTTATGGTACAGATTGAGTCCAGTGTTTCTTTGTTGTTTTTTGAAATGTGTTGGCTCCGTTTCCCTACCCAAATCTCATCTCGAATTGTAATCCCTACATGTCAAGGGAGGGATCTGTGATTCCTATGTGTCAACAGAGGAAAGTGATTGGATTATGGGAGATTTTCCCCTGTGCTGTTTTCATGATAGTGACTGAATTCTCATGCGATCTGATGGTTTTATAGTTGGTTGTTTCTTCTGCACTCTCACATGCTGTCCTCTCTCCTGCTGCCATGTGAAGAAGGTCCATGCTTCCTTCTTGATTGTAAGTTTCCTGAGGCCTCTCCAGCCATGTAGAACTGTCAGTCAATTAAACCTTTTTCTTTTATAAATTACCCAGTCACAGGTAGTATCTTTAGAGCAGTGTGGAACTGGACTTATACTATTTTCTTTCTAGACTCCGTCCCATTCTAAAAGTGGAGTGTGAGTCAAACTCACAGCTGGTATTATTTTGAAAGAGGAAAAATGGAAAGCCCTTCCTCTAAGATCTGGAGCAAGACAAGATGACCACCTCCATCACTTTTATTGAACATAGTGATGAAAGTCACAGCCAAAGTAATTAGACAAGAGAAAGAAATAAAGGGCATCCAAACTGTAATGGAAGATGTCAAACTTTTCTTGTTCACAGATGATACGATTTTATATTTAGTAAAACTTAAAAACTTTACCTAAAACAACTATTAGGACCGACAAACAAATTCAGTAAAGTTGCAAAATACAAAATGAACATACAAAACTCAGTAGCATTTTTATATACCTGCAGCAAATAAATCTGAAAAGGAAACCAAGACAGTAATCCCATTTAAAGTTGCTACAAATGAGATAAAATACCTGGAAATTAACTAACCAAAGAAGTAAGAGATCCCCAAAATGAGAACTATAAAATATTGATGAAACAATTTGAATAGAATATAAAAATATGAAAAGATATTCATGTTGGTGGATTGGAATAATCAATATTTTTAAAATGTTCATACTACTCAAAGTGATCTACAGATTTAACGTAATCCCTATCAAAATAGCAATTACTTCTATTTCACAGAAATAGAAAAAATCCTAGAATTTATATGAAACCACAAAAGACCCAAAAATAGTCAAAGAAATACTGAGTGAAAATAACAAAGTTGGAGGCATCACATTACCTGACTTCAAATTTTACAACCGAGCAATAGTAAACTAAACAGTGTAAAAACAGACACACAGACCGATGAAACAAAATAGACAACCCAGAAAGAAGTTCACACATTCGGAGTCAACTTATTTTTGACAAAGGCACCAAGAACATACATTGGGTAAGGGATGGTATCTTCAATGAATGGTGCCTGGAAAACTGGATATTCACAGGTAGAAGAATCAAACTAGACCTCCTTCTCTTGCCATATAGAAAAATCAAGTCAACATGAATGAAAGACTTAAATCTAAGACTTAAATTTTCAAAATTACTAGAAAATAACATTGGGAAAACTCTCCAGGACTTTGGTTTGGGCAAAGATTTCTTGAATATGACATCGAAAGCACAGGCAACAAAAGTAAAAATGGATACATAGGCTCACATCAAGCTAAAAGCTTCTGCACAGCAAAGAAAACAATCAAAAAAGTGAAGAGACAACCCACAGATTGGGAGAAAATATTTTCAAACTATCCATCTAACAACGGATTAATAATCAGACTATATAAGGAGCTCAATCAATTCGGTAGGAGAAAAACCCCAAATGATACAATTTAAAAATGGGCAAAACACTTGAATAGACATTTCTCAAAAGAAGATATGCAAATGACCAATGAGTATATAAAAAAGTGCTCAAGGTCACTGATCATCAGAGAAATACAAGTCAAAATTACCATGAGGTGTCATCTTACTTCAGTTAAAATGGCTTTTATCAAAAATATAGGCAATCATGGATGCTGGTGAGGATAGAGGGAAAAGAGACCCCTTCTCCATTGTTGGTGGGAATATAAATTAGTACAATAACTATGGACAATAGTATAGAGGTTCCTCAACACACTGAAAATAGAACTATCATATGATCCAGCAATCTCACTGCTGGGCATATATCCAAAATAAAGGAAATCAGCATATCAAATAGATGTCTGCCTTTGCATATTCATTGCAGTATTATTTACAATAGTCCACATATGAAAACAACCTAAGTGTCCATCAACAGATGAGTGGGTAAAGACAATGTGGTGTATATATACACTATGGAATATTGTTCAGCCATGAAAAAGAATGAAATCCTGTCATTCATGGTAACGTGGACGGAACTGGAGGTCATAACATTAAGTTAAATAAGCCATGCACACAAAGACAAATATCACATGTTCTCACTAATATGTGGGAACCAAAAAAACTGAACTCCTGGAGGCAGAGCATAAATGATGGTTGCCAGAGACTGGGAAGGAGAGTAAAGGGGAGGAGGATATAAAAAAGAGATGGTTAATGGGCATAAAAAATGCAGTCAGATAGAAGGAATAAGATGTGTTTGCAATAGAACCAACATAGTCAGCAACAATTTATTGTATACTTCAAAATAAACAGAAAAGTGGAATTAGTATGTTCCTAACACAAAGAAATGCTGCTTGCCCTTCTGCATTGGTAGGATGTGTGGCTTAGCACAACATCCAGCCTGTATTCACCAGCCATCTCCTGCCTTTCCTCCCCACCCAGATCTCCAGAAATGCAATGTGCCATGCTCAAAAGCTAGTTCCAAGCCTATCCTCTTCTGGAAGTTTCTATCTCCAAATTGAATTGCAGAGGTGCGGAGTAAGTTGCTCGTCTACTATGAAAAACAATGCGGGAAGTAGAGGAATAGGTCTCTAGGTTTTGCGCTATTACAGAATTGGCGATACTGAATCAAGTGACATGGAATGGGAAACAAACATGGTATTTTTCCAGCATTTTTAAACGTGAGTACTATTTGAAGAGGCAAAGAACAGGTGGAATACTGACCACAAAACAAATGTCTTCATTTATTTGTCATCACTCCCTCTATTTAAAAATGTGTTTTATTATCATTATACAGGTATGATGAATCATCATTGAACCGGCATTCAATTGTCATTGAAAAACTGGCGGTGGTGTTTGTCCTTTTGATGAGTAGAAATCCTTGCACATTATCTATCCATCTTAGATTTACATTGGTTATGTTAGTTTTTTTCTTTCTCTTTTTCTCACTCCACCTCTCTCTCTTATTTTCCTTGTACTTTTGATATGCCCTTCAATTTCACTTTAACTGGAATGTTTTGCAGTATTAACTTTTAAGTTAGATTTGGATGCTAACAAATTTGCTTTTTACCATGTTTGGATACTGAGCAGTCTCTTAACTCTGGGATTCTTCATTTTCCTGTCTGTAAATGGGACATGAGACTACCAATTTTACATGCCTGTGGAAAAAAATAAAAGAGAAAGGCAATTTATGTAAAGGCAAAAGACACTTAAATGTTGTTTTTACCTACTTACCTACCTATCTATCAAGGAAGGTTGATTTATTTCAGGCTCCATTGTGACTTTTGTAGTACACTCAGGCACTATCTTCTCCTATCTATACTATAGAATTAATCTCCACTACCATTTCATTCATCTGTACAAAACTTCATGTGGTCTAACTTCCATCCATTGACCTTTTTGTTGATCAAGCAAAATTTCTTAATTTGACTTTGATTCTGGTGCTGTTTCTGTGGACACAGCATTTTCCTCCTCTGTCTTTCAAACGCTTTCAGTGTTTTATACATTGGGCCAATGCTATACTCTTCTTGAAGCTTGACTTGCATACATGATGTCTCCATTTATTTGTCATCACTTTCTCTATCTAAACATGTATTTTATTATTGTTATTCAGATATGGTGAATCATCATTGAAATGTCATTCAATAGTCGTCGAAAAGATAGTTTGTTACTCACAGATCTCAAGAGGAGTAGGAATGCCATACCACGGAGGTCCACATGGGGAAATACTAGGTTAGCTAGAAGGCAGAGGGAATAAGAGGCAAACATGAGCAAGAGCCTGCATTGTGGTTTCTGCAGGAAAGAACAGGCTGAGACAGTACAGACAGGCTTTGAATTGGCTAGTTTCAATAATTTCAGCATGCGCTGGGGGATAGGAGGTGTCCCTTATCTGCCACCTGATGCTGGTGTAATTAGGACAGGAAAGTAGCAGCCCTGAGTATAAGTGTCAAAGTTGGTGGTCCAAGGTATAAGCTCTGGATTGGTTGATTTGCATATGGAAGGTACATTTGCAGGCAAGTCCTTTAATATATCTGGCAATTAGTTAGCCCTGGAAGGGGCAATCTTTCCAGAGATGTGGAAAGATTATCCATGTCTTGGGTTTAGAAAGGTGATTATAAATTGTCTCAGGCACAGTGGTGACCAATAAATGAAATTAAATAGAATATGCATGCTTTGTCTATCCGATACTCATTATTTGACCTCTAAATGAATCATTAATTAGTAATTTTAGCCTCATTGCTTTTCTTTCTTTCATTTTTTCATCTCTTAAAAATCTAATGTTTCTATCCTGTTGTCACATTTTTATCATGTGCTATATTCTACATATGCATTGAATCTCTAAAGAAAACCTCACAAAATGTGAAAGTGCTAGTAATTCATAAAAGAACTGAAGCATAAGCCCTCCTATTTAAACAATGCTTATCTTTCCTTGACTTGCTATGTATTTTCATGTCTTTATTCTCAGCAAATCCTAAGAAAGCTCACTATTAACTCAGTGACAGTGACAGCCCAGGGGACTTTTCTAATTAAGTAGGCTGAATATAAAAATGCACATTTATTTTACACATGTGTGTATGAATATGTATGGTGACTGAATTCATTTCCTTTTGGTCACTTGAGGAATCTGGAGAGGTGTTCTCCAGCTGCTCCCGGCAGCTTGGGCTTGGTGGCCCTGCTCACACTGCTGAGGTGATTCCAGGAGACAAATGCAGGGTCAGGGACCCAGAAAACCACAAGACTCTGGGAAGCTTGCCATAGCTTTTCTTCAAACCAATCTTTCAAATTAGATTTGCAGTCGCCTCTTTTTCTCAGTGGGGAATTTGGAGGATAATGGAATATTTGTACAGTATGTGTTAATCTAATGATCTATCTCTTTTAACAACTTCAAAGCATCATAAACACAAGACACTCGTTAATGCTTACATGTGAGGCACACAGCTGGCCGGACCATTCTGATTCTGAGTCTTGACAACAGCTTTTGGAAACTGCTTATGTCTCGCTGTTACATGAGACACCATCTCGAGAAACATCTTTTAACTTTCCTTTTTGGGCACAGAATTTCAGGAGTAAGTATGCCACAAGTGTTCAGTAGAACTGTCTACAATATAGGGCTGATGAGTTGAATGAGCTGATCCCATATTGCCACCCACTTACTAGGGTAGTCCTCTTGCCTCACCAATCCACACAATGAACTTCATGTATGTGTCGGATAAACTTAAGGACACATTCATCACATTAGTGATGTTGCAGCTGGGGAAGAATTGCAGGTGGTGTCGCTGGTTCCAAGCTCCTCTCCTGTGCTTCTGTTTTAGATGGACAAGCACTCCTCCTCTCTATCAATGCCGTTTCTTCTATCCACGCTCTGGATTCCGTCTCCTGAACTCCTAGCTTCCCCTGGATTCTTGCTGCTAGTACCTCAGTTCTCTCTCCTGTTTCTTCTGTATTTTTCTCTTATGTGGCTCTCTTTCTTTTAAGAACACACCCACTTCTTTCCTACCATTAAAAGGGTTTTCGGAGTCCGTGGCTTGCTTAAGCTACTATCATAATGTTCTTCTCTTTACTGCAAAAAGCCTGAGCATCTCCCTTTCCACATCCTACATACCCCGAGCAAATACCAGAAACTTATCTGTAAATGTCACTCATGTCATCTGGATTGCCAAATACGATAACCTTTTCTGTTTTTCTAGCTAAATTGCTTCTTCTCACATTCTTTTTCTTTAAAAGACACGCCCTAAATTCTGTGTTCTTCCATTCTCAACAGATGGTGCCTAAATCCAGAGTATTGTAACCACAGGTCTGTTCTGGAGCACAGAGATGCTATCTAGAGCAGCAATAAGGAACACAGACGCCAGACTCCACTCCCTGTGGGACCTGGGCAAGTCACTCCATGTCTCTGTACCCATCTTTAAATAAGGTTAACTACAGCCTCTACTCACAAGATTGCCACAAGCTTTGGATGTGCGAATATATGAAAAGTTTTTGAACAGTTCCTAGAATGCAATAGGCATGCTCATCTTTGTTATGTTTTTGTTTTGTTTTATTTTATTTTATTTCTAGTCTTAGCCTCCACTTATTTCTGGTCAAACACTGATGTTCACGCTAGATATTGGGCACAGGCTTTATATAGGAACTCAATCTATGTTTTTTCTCATCATACCGCATAAGATGAACATTTTTTTGTCACCCTTTATCACCAGCTGTCCAGTATTTGGTTTCTGAAGAGATGGAGACCTACTGGCAAGAACAGAGAAGTCTGGCCACTTTGCACGTGGGTTTGAATTGTACGTAAGAGGAGGACCGATCGTATGTCCGGAGTTAGAGCAGAGAGCTTCTCAACTCTTCAATACCACTATTTACCTTTGTTAAGGAGTAAAATTACGGAATTAATTCAAGTGGCACTGTGAGACTTTTCCAGATTTGGCTAACACTTGTCGAGAGCCACTCATTTCTAGTGTATTTCGTGTAAGCTGTGCACTAATTCTGTTGGGTGGTTACTATTTTCCATTCACAAAGAGGAAAACTTAAAAAATCCCAAACCAGAGAACATTATTTTATCATTTAGGGAGTGGCAAATATAGTACTTGACTCAGAGCTCCTGGGTCTAATTTTATTTTATCACAATCTACTAACAAAGTGAATTTGAATTTTAGTAATAAAGAAAAGAAGATATGAAAAAGACAATAAATCATGAAAGAAAGATATGCCTCCTGATCTTTGGAGGGCAGCCACTGGCTGGGGGTCTTCCCTACTCAGTTCCTCCTGCCCTGTGCCTATGTTGCCCTGCAGGCTGGTAATTGTGAGAGTCAAGTATGGTTCATGCAATACTGGAGCCGTTCTCATTAAAATATGACACCTTTCATGACAAGTGGTCTTGATATTTCAGGGGCATTTGTAGACCTCAGGCTCTCGCGTCTTTCTTCACCATTGCTATGATAAAAACCCGAAGCCGTCTCCTACACTTTCTCCTAAAGGAACAACAACAACAACAACAAATGCACCTCCAGTCACATTGCTAAGCTTCATTGTCTTTATTCAAGGTCATCAAACAGAAAGACAGACCACTGTAAACAATGACAATAACAAACATACTTAATGAATAATTTTAATATAACAAGTGGCAGTTTTTATAACCAAGAAGATGATGCTTGCAAATGAACAACCAGAAAATAATATGTTTAGAGATTAAAGGATTAAACAAACAGAAAACATTTTCAAATGTTGATTGAAAACTAGAGTTTCCACAATTTTGAGCAAGAAGAATAAAGCTGGAGGCATCACAATTCTTGATTTCAAAATATATTTAAAAACTACAGTAATCCAAACAGCACGGTACTGTTGTAGACACAGACATATAGATCAAAGAAGCAATAGAAGAGAAGGGAGTCCTTGTACACTGTTGGTAGAAATGTAAACTAATACAGCCATTATGGAAAACAGTATGGAGATTCCTCAGAAAAATAAAAATATTTACTATTAGTATTAAACATAACATATCACCCAGCAATCTCACTTCTAGGTGTATATTCAAATGAACTGGAAAAAGTGTATTGAAGAGTTATCTGTACTTCCATATTCATCTGTACTTGGCTATTATTCACAATAGCCAAGACATGGAAGCAAGTTAAATGACCTTCGATGAATGAATGAAGAAAAAAATTGTGGTATATATACACAATGATATATTATTCCACATTAAAAAAGAAAAAGAAGATTCTTCCATTTGTAACAACATGAATAGATGTGGAGGGTATTATATTCAGTTAAATAAGCAAATCCCAGAAATACAAATACTATATGATTTCATTTACATATGGAATCTAAAATAGTCAAACTTACAGAATCAGAAAATAGAATGCTGGTTTCCAGGAACTGGATAGAAGAAAATAGGAAGGTGACAGTTGAAGGATACAGAGTTTCAATTATGCAAAATAAATAATTTTTGTGACCCTACTATGCAGCATAGTGCCTAGAGTTGATAATACTTTATTATACACTTTACAGTCATGAAAAGAGTGGAAGATGTTAAGTGTTTTTATCACAATAATAATAATAATAATAAATAAAAGGGTAGGAGGAAAGTTTTGGAGGTGAGGAATAGGTTCATGGCATAGATTGTGGTGGTGGCTTCATAGGTGTATACTTATCTCCAAACTCATCAAGTGCTACACATTAAATATCTACAACTTTTTCTTCATTAATTTAACAGAATGGTTAAAAGACTAGACTTTATATAAAATATAACTTGTTTATTTGTTTTTCCATGAAACAATGACTTAGAGAGGCATATAAAGAATGGTTAATTTTGTTTCAGCAATACAAGAAAAACAAATGTGTTTGGTTTATTAAATATAACCAATTTAACACATCCAGCACTATTACCTTTGTTAAATTTTTTCAGCTCAAATAAAATTCTCTTGCCACTTCTAAAACATGTGTTTTTCCTGGCTAACATAGTGAAACTCCATCTCTACTAAAAATACAAGAAATTAGCCAGGCGTAGTGGCAGGTGCCTGTAGTCCCAGCTACTCCGGAAGCTGAGGCAAGAGAATGGCTAAAGGCGGGAGGTGGAGCTTGCAGTGAGCAGAGATGGTGCCACTGCACTCCAGCCTGGGAGACAGTGAGACTCCATCTCAAACAAACAAACATTTGTTTTATGATTTTCTATTGAACTGTTACTGATTGAGCATCCGTTACAGCCTTCCCACTGGTGTTTCAGGTCAGGTTCTGGATGAAGATCTGATCCCCCTTACTGCCTCCTCAATTTCTAGTAAGTGAAAAGAAGAATGGGGTAAATGGAAGAAAACTGGCATTGGCACTGACACATGGGAAAAGAAATCCAATATGCCATCCATACACAAGAAACACTGAAGAGTTTCTGCAGGGCAGAGGAAAGGCAGGGCTTGAGGTAAGAACCAACAGGTAAATAATGTGAGACAATGCCCACTGGGGAAATCAGCCCAAAGGGAATCCGGGAACACAAGCCACTGGGTAGACAGGGCTGCAAGCCAAGACCAGAGCAGGTGGGGACAGAGATGAAGGGCAGAACCAGACCAGAACCTTACACAGTCAGTGCCTACACTCCAGAGCTGAGACAGAAGAGGCTGGGATCACTGGGAATGGGAATGGTGTCAGGGAAAGCCAATGGGTGGGGATCTGAGGTCTGGGTCTGCAGGTGACCCTTGCACCTGGACAATGAATGGGAGAATCAAAGGGAGCATGCCTGCAAGAGACCCTGAGAGGGGACAGGGAGGCTAGATGAGGGATGGGAACAAAGTTTAGGAGACTCCCAAGTGAAGATGATGCACAGAATACCATTTGGAATTCTGACCATTGAAAATTCACTTTGTGAAACTATTTTTAAGACAGAATAGCCTTTTCTAATTAATTTGTAAGAGCTTGCTATGGTCTGAATGTTTATATCTTTTTCAAATTCACATGTTGAAGTTGTGGCCTTCAAGGTAATGGTATTAGGGGGTGGGGTCTTTGGGAATTGGATTAGTGCCCTTATAAAACAGAGCCCTGAAAGCTGCTTGCCCTTCCAGCAGCTGAGAACGCTGTGAGAAGATGGCCATCTATGAACCGGAAAGTGACCCTCACCAGATATGGGATATAGTGTCTTGATCTTGGACTTCCCAGCCTCCAGAACCATAAGAAATAAATGTGCTGTTTATAAGCCATCAGCTTAGGGTATTTTATTTTAGCAGCCCAGATAAACTAAGACGGAGCTCATTAATATTAAAATAGGAACATTTTCTCTTATACTGTTTGTGTTACACACATTTTCTTCCCAGTGGACAATGGACTTTTAGCTTTCTTCTAAATCTTTTAAGCACATGGGTTCTCAGGTCAATCAATGTTTTCCTGCGTGGGTTTTGGCTGTGGTGCCCCCTGAAAGGTCTTTCCCAAACTCTTCACCTCCCAGTGGTGCCTCTTCCCCACTGAGTGATGGGAGGTTCTCCATTTATTCACATCTTTATGTCCTCTGAAAAGGTCTTATAGTTCTGTTCACAAAAGTCCTGTATTTAAATGCTGTGCCTCCTATTAATATTGTTTTCCAATAACATTGTCTAAGCAGTTACTTCTAATTTTTAGAAGCACTGGGGTTTCTTCATTTATTTTTTAACCAGTCTTGATTTTCTTGTGTTTTTCAGCACACCAATGTGCTTTTTATAAATAATGATTATTTACTGCTAAAACTTTCCATTATTTGTGACTTCTCATATTCCTTCTGGTCTTGTAGTAATACTTATTGCTTACAGAAAAATGTGAATTACAAAAATAACGACAAATAACCTTGCTTCGTTACAAACTTTAACAAAAATAACACTACTATTCCAAATTATTTATAACAACAGCCATGCATTAGTCAATCACTAAATGTGGATCCGGAGTATGCAATTGTTTCTTGGTATCCACAGGGGATTGGTTCCAGGACTCCAGTGGATACCAAAATCCACATATGCTCAAGTTCCTTATATAAAATGACATAATACTGTTGGCCCTGTGTATTTGAGAGTTCTGAACATGAGGAGTCAACCAACTGTGAATGGAAAATACTTTTTAAGAAAGAATAAAATAATAATACAATAATAAAAATTAATACAAATAAAAAGTAGCAGTATAAGTATTTACATAGCATTTATATTGCATTAGGTATTACAAGTAATTTAGAGTTGATTAAAGTTATATGGATGTTCATAGTTCTATGCAAATACTGTGCCACTTTATATAAAAGATCTGAGCATCCACAGATTTTGGTATCCATGGACGTCCTGGAACCAATCCCCCATAAATACCAAGGGATGAGAGTATTTGCATGTATAACAGTCTACACATCCTACTGTATACTTTTAAACAACTCTGGATTACTTATAATACTTAATACAATATAAATGCCATCTAAATAGTTGTTATACTGTATTGCTCATTTGTTGTTGTTGTTGTTTTGAGACAATGTCTTGCTCTGTTGCCTAGGCTGGAGTGCAGTGACCCGATCTCACCTCACTGCAACCTCTGCCTCCTGGGTTCAAGCAATTCTCTTGCCTCAGCCACGCAAGTAGCTGGAACTACAAGCATGTGCCACCATGCCTGACTAATTTTTGTATTTTTAGTAGAGAGGGTGTTTCACCATGTTGGACAGGCTGGTTTCGAGTTCCTGACCTCAAGTGATCCGCCCGCCTCGGCCTCCCAAAGTGCTGAGATTACAGGCATGAGCCACCACACCTGGCCTCTGTATATCTCTTTATTTATATTTTTTAAAGTTGTTATATTGTTATTTCTATTGTTAGTTATTTTTTCAAAGACTGTTGATCTGAGGTTCGTAGAATCTACAGATGAGGAAGCTGAGGATACTGAAGGCCAACTTTATACAGTATAAAATTCTATAAAAAACTTTGTGAAACTATTAAAGTAGATTTTGTTTAATCCCTTGATACCACAATGTGATGAACTCTATTAATTTCCTAAAGTTAAATTATTCTCCAGTCAATATGGACTTCTGGGTTGATAGAATTTCCCCCCTCAGAGCATTGTTTTGGCAGATTTTGTTGGGAGTGAGATGCCTGCTCTCAATTTAACAGTGGTTCCATTGTTGGTATTTTTATTTTCTCTCCTGCGGAACCACCATACACAGTTGTTCATGTTATATACTTTACAAACTAAAAAGTGCCATTACAAAACAGTCCATGTGCAGTGCACAGCCAGTGAAGCTATGAGCAAAAGACTTTTAACTTTCAGGTTTTCTAAAACACATTTATTTCCATTGATTCTAGTCAGCATATGATGTACACGTGGAATCTGGATTCTCATGTCTCTTTTATTCTGGAAACGCTTTAGCCATTAGCCATCACCAGTTTCAATATTGGCTTTCTGTCACTCTTTCCTTCTCTCTTCTGGAGATCCTGTTTAGACATGTCCTTATTTCTGTCAATCTGCCCTACATATTTCTTAACTACTTCTCCTATTTTGTTTCAAAATCTTTTTATCTAATTAGATTCTATATCTGTTTATTGTTTTCATCTTGTTTTATTTTATTTTTTCACTCTGGGCTTAATCCTTAAAAAATTCTTTTTAGTACAACTATCTAATGTATTAACTATTTATTTGTAGCCAGCATATAGTTTCTCCCATCTGTTGTTAATTTCCATTTTAATGACTATTTTTAAACTCTAAGTTTTGTTTATATTTTTGGAAGTATTTTTTATTTAAGTAAACTTGTTGATTCTAGCATGGTTTTAGAGTTTCAGAGAAATTGCAAAGATAACAGAGTTCTGTTATACTCTGCACCTGGTTTCCTTTATTGTTAGTGAATATTTCAGGTTAATATTATACATGTGTCACAACTAATAAAGCAAAATAATACATTATTATTAACTAAATCCTTTACTTTATTAATATCTCCTTAGTTTCACCTACTGTTCTTTTTTATTCTAGAATCTCACTCAGGATATCATGTTACATTTAATCATTGAGGCACCTTGGTCTTTTCTTGGCTGTAAGTGTTTTAATTGAATATCCCAAAAACTTTATTAGGAAAGACTGGGACAAGCTCTTTTTTACTAACAGAACAACTGAGATCCTTTTTTTATATCTGTAGAACCCATACTGAATTTTTGTCTTCATGTTCACATGCTCTATAGGGAACTGTTAGATGAAAGTTGCTCGAGTGGCTTCCTGACTTGCTGAAATGGTGTAAAAAGGTATCTAAGTAGTGATCGTATCAACTGCTGGCATCAACCTGTTGTAGAATACACATTTTTTTTCTTTTTCAAGATGGAGTCTCATTCTCTAGCCCAGGCTGCAGTGCAGTGGCACAATCCTGGCTCACCACAAACTCTGCCTCTTGGGTTCAAACAATTCTCCTGCCTCAGCCTCCTGAATAGCTGGGATTACAGGCATGTGCCATCATGCCTGGTATTTTTAGTAGAGATGGAGTTTCACCATGTTGGCCAGGCTGGTCTTGAACTCTTGACTTCAAGTGATCCACCCATGTCAGCCTCCCAAAGTGCTGAGATTACAGGTGTGAGCCACCATGCCTGGCCAGAATATACTTTTAATTAAATAATTTTAATCTTGCTGCTTCTACTTTACTTTTTTTTTTTTTTTTTTTTTT